>NC_060155.1:19562527-19729087 GCF_021292245.1 Micropterus dolomieu
TCACAACACTAATCCCTGTGAATGGTATTTTTAACTTGCGTTTGGACAGAAAGAACAGCAATAGGATTAGAGAATCAGTAAAGAGGCTGAATCTCTAACTCATGCAGTTGATCTTCTTGCACGCCTGAGAGACAAGCACGGTGACTCTTTCTATATATTTCTACCTGAAAGCATCATTTAGGGGACAATATTCAGCCTAAATGGAGATCTTGTGGAATACTGTTGTTATTGTTTTTCACTGACTTGATTTTACATATTTGACTCATACAAACTTATTGTTTGTTTTTTGTCTTCCAAGGAGCTGTCACAATGGAGGTTATGAAGCCCAGGTTCAAAGTGGGCCTACTGAAAAAGCGTCGCTCCAGTCTTTTTGCGACCATAAAACGGGATAAGAGTTTTTCCCAAAGCACTGAAGAACAGGAGTGTGAATTCCCCTTCTCACAGGACAGCTCTGTGAAACCATGGACATCTATGGACAACCTAGACGCTCCTGATGTCAAAAAACGTGCAACAAAAGATCAGAGCAAAGACGCACCGAACCACAGGAAATCAAACATTGTCAAACTCAACGTGGGTGGAAAATTATTTCACATCCCAAAGCATTTGGTCCTCCGATACCCTAAAACCAGGATTGGAGTCCTTGCACTCTGTGATGATCCTGTGAAACGTCTGACACTCTGTGATGATTACAATGTTCGGAACGATGAGTTCTTTTTTGACAGGGACCCCATGTTTTTCCACTACATCTTCCACTTTTATTGTAGTAATGTCCTATGGGTGATGGATAGTCTCTGCCCTGTTAGTTTTGAGGAAGAGATGTCATTCTGGGGGTTGAGACTGAAGGACACGCCAAGGTGTGCTGTCCATATTTAATACTAGATGTGTTGTGTAGCTTGTGTATTTCAAGCATGGTTTTTGAAAAGCTCTCGTAGAACTATAAGAAATGAATAATATAATAACTTCTTCTTCTCAGGTGCTGCCGCATTCTGTTTGAGGAGAAACTGGATGACATCAGAGACCAACTAAAGGTCAACCAGGAGCTGATCGATGAGATAAAGCCTCACCAAGATGAAGAGGGTTACGAGAAGATGTTTCTTGGAGGCTTTCGGAAGATCCTCTGGGACTTGATGGAGAATCCTTACTCCTCGCTGTCAGCCAAAGCCTTTGCAGTGTTTTCCAGTCTCTTTGTGCTTATCTCTATTGTTGCCATGACAATGAATACAGTAAAGGAACTCAGGGAGTACAAACTTGCTGGCAGAACCTACATGGAGTGGATAGAAATTAGTTCCATTATTTTTTTCGCCTTGGAGTACTTTTTGCGGTTACTCACCACATCTAACATCAAGCATTTTTTGAAGAGTGCCCTCAATTTTGTTGATGTAGTGGCTGTTATGCCCTACTTCCTCCAGATCCTTTTTGAGGCATTTGTAATGGATTCAGAAGACGTCAGTGCAAAGGAAGATTTGAAGACCATGGCAAGGGTCAGTAAAGTCAGCAAAGTGCTGAAGGTCGTCAAGTTGATGCGCATCTTCCGTATCTTGAAGCTTGCCCGTCACTCTACAGGCATGAGAGCATTTGGTTTCACCATCCGACAGTGCTCTGAGCAGGTATGAAGGAATATCAAAACATCTTTAATTGAGGGGGCATACACAAATAAAACAATGGAGCACATGTAACTTTTATAATATGTTTAACAATGGATCACACGACTAATTGTATATGAATGTGGTCACTGATTAACCCACATAGAAGTATAACCCATTTTGGCTTCTTTCAGCTCCTTGTTTGGTTACAGGCCCTAAACTGACCTGGTTTGGTTTAGTCTCACTTTTCCAGCTGCAGCAGGCAGCTGTTTTCAATGAGAAAGCTCTCATAAACCTACTTTTCACTCCTTGCTCAGCACCAAACTGCAGACAGAGTAAGCTACTAGCTGGTGAACATAGTGGGAGACAGATATTTCCCTAAACAGAGCTAAAAACAGAGTGGATATTGAACTTTAATTAGTGAGTTGAGCCAAACAAATCCATTAATTCAAGTTTAATGCAAGATAGCATAGCAAGAAAAGCAACGTACATTTCGTGGTAATGTGTATATGTAGGTATTCAAGGTGAGTAATAATAAATTGTCATGTGACCTAATAGATATGTAAATTATTTCCAAATGTGAATGAGCATTGCTGACATGTAATCTTTTCTCATTTTTTAGGTGTGCTGTCTGTTTTTGTTCATTGCCATGGGCATCTTCACCTTCTCTGCTCTGATGCACTCTGTGGAGGTGGATCAGCCTGGGACACCATTCAGCAGCATACCAGATGCTTGGTGGTGGGCTGCGGTGAGTAAGATCAACTTTAACCTTCAGTTCAGTAAGATTTCTGGTTTTGGAATTTGTTTGTTTCATTAGAATTTAGGCTCTATTTTTGTGGGGGTTTTTTTTACTCTACTGTAGGCTATGCCATTTAGGTACCTTGGCCATGATCTTGGCTGGATCCAAATATTTTATATTTTTTCTCACAATTTTCCTTGACTTTACATAAACATCACAAATCAAACAAAAATGGATCAAAGCGGGATGGAAAATCACAGTGATTTAGAAAATCAAACCAATGTGCAAACAAAGTTAAACTTTACTTGTACGAGGCTACATATGTTACCAGGTGACACTTTTAATGAAACAAGGAACGGCACACAGCATTTAGAGGATTCAACTCCCTCTTAATGCTGCCTCTAAGATTCTTCCGGATCAATTAGTTTGGTTATGAACCTTACTAAGCTGTTACTGTTGACTTTGCTGAAGAGATAGAGGAGCTCAGTAAGGGGGTGTGAGTATGATCAAGCAGTGTGGTGCATTTCAGCTGTCAAGAATTAGGCCTTCCTGGAATTGTGGTCTCTGCAAGGGTGTCACTTTGTGTTGAAAAGTGGTTAGGACGTAAGGGCTCAGATTAAGGGTGTGATGATACACTTGGCTCACAAGACATGACGATGCACATTATTGGGTTCATGAGAGCAAGAAGAGAAGATATTTTAACAGTATTTTGAGGAAATATTCATTGCTGAAATATATGAGTGTGATCCTCGCCCTGAAGATTTTTAACATTAAACACTTAATTTCTGCATTCTGGAGACATTTTCTGCACCAATTTATGGTTGAAATTCAGACATAAAAAAATTCAAGAGGCAAGTGAAAAAAGTATAAAAATATTGTGGAATATAATGCAGTAATCAGTAGCTTGTTGTTGTTTTTAGCACAAGTTATTTTTTTGGACAATGCACATATGTTTCTTCTATATTTACACTGAATTGTGTGTTTTCCTATTATGCAAATAAACCTTTCTCAAGATTTGTCATTTAACATATCTTGTCGCAAGCTAATTTTTAGAACATTTGTAACAAATGCTTTTAAAAAGGTGATGGGGACAAACTCAGCCATTTCAAAAAGTGGCGAGGACATGTCCACAGCGTCCCCAGTGTAAATGACACCTCTGGCTGTCTGTCTATTCAGACCTAAACAAAAGTGAATAGTGCATGGCAGAGTCATGTTCCGTGCTATTTTGATGGCTCTATCAAGCAATGAACCCATGACGAGATCGTATTTGTAGACAAATCTCTTTTTGTGAATAAATGGTTGGTTAAACCACCTTTGATTTAAGTTTCTCTAACAGGAAAAATGAGACAGCATTTTTTATTGTAATGATGGAAATGTGCAACAGAGCTGTGTCAAAATGGGTCATAAGAATTATGTTCATGGTCTAAACAAATGTGAAGGACTGGCTGGTGAGGGCCACCAAACTGCCCTGCCAACAAATTATTTGAAGGGTGCCACATTGTGTGCTCATTCTTGATAATTTTGTACTTTCTGCACAAGGACCTCAGTTTCAGTTCCAGTTTGTGCTAAGCTAAGCTAAACTGCTGGCCCTATCTTCATACTTCTAACTCTCTGTAAGAAAGGGAATAAGGGAATATAAATTCCCAAAATGTCAAACTATTCCTTTTTATTGGCAAAAGTAGTAATGATGAGTAGACAAAACACTGGAGTCCTGTAATCTGGAATTTATATCTGAAAAACTACCAAAGAAATGGCATGAAATAGCAGTTACCTTTATTATTGTAGTTGATAGAATTGTGTCAGAGAAGTTTTACGATTGACGATGTCTATGCCTATATAACATAGCTAACTAGCTATTTGTTTCTACTTGTAGCTTGATTTTACATAGCAAACTACAGGAAGAAATAAGATAAAGGATTAATTTCCTCTGAAATTTGTTGCATTGTCCAGCGTAATGGTAAAAACATCCTCACATTTTAATGTACTGGTGTGCTTGTAAATCATCAGCTTGCTTCTCTGTGTTTCTTTCACTCTCATCTAGTGACATTTGGTTTTTATTTGTCTGGTGGCAGCTGTTAATTTATATGTGTCTAATCCCTTTCAATACGGTGTAATGCGTCTCGTTTGTGGCCAGACACAGTGATTGCATTCCAGAGATGGAAAGTGTTGCAGTGCATTCCTGGAGGTTTATTTGATCCTCTTCATTCTCAACTTGTTATTGGACACTCATGATGCCATGGCATAGGAGCGCTTTGGAGCAGGGTAAAAGGCACCATGAGAATGAGCCCCCCACCACTTTGGAGCAAAATAAGGGAAATCCAAATACTTCACTTTCCCACCATGCTTTAAATTTATTTATGTTAAATATAAAAGACATTTAAAACTATGAAAAGCAGCACAAGAGTTTTGAGAATAGCGTGCCCTTTCCTATCAGATCATGCATGTGCACAGGCTCAGCAATGGTGCTAATATTGGCCATCCAACATATCAGTTTTTGTCATGATCCTTGCAGGCAGTGAGAGATTAAACTCCATGTTCTTGGCCTGTAGATATCAGGATCAAGCGTTGCCTAGTCCTGTAGTCAAACTGTCCTTGCATTTTGCTGTTGGCTGTGTTTAGCTCTTTGGGTAAGATCATTAAGCTTGTTCCTGTTCTGGCTCACTTTACTCTTTTCATCCTACAGGTGAGCATCTCTACTGTGGGCTATGGTGATGTTGTCCCTATCTCCTATCTTGGACGCTGCGTGGCATTTGGCTGTATCTCTTTTGGCATCATTCTCAATGGCATGCCCATCTCCATTCTATTCAACAAGTTTTCTGACTACTACGCCAAACTGAAGGAACAGGAATACAGTGTTTCAAACACAGAGCGCACCTTCCAGCTCAAGAAACGTCTGAGGCGCAAGTTAGACAGCTGCTTTGAACCCCAGCCAGAGGAGTCTGAAGATGAGATTCGCTATTGGCCCAGGGAAAGGCAAAGTATCCATGAGAATGAGGATTGAGTTGCTAAGTTGCAAACTTGCTAACCTTAAATGGCCTTATCACCCATGGGTCTAGTAAGGGAAAGACCCCACCTGCCTCCAAGTCTGAGCCTATGTGGTTCAAGATAAACAATTTAATGGAGTAAAAGGAGGCAGCAGCAAGTTGAGATAAGCTTTAAACCTCAACTTTACAGTGATGACTCCTCAGCAGTTGTGGATTGGCCACAGGGAAGTTTGGGAATTTTACTGGTGGGCCAGTCTTGTGAGGGCCGAGGGCCAGCCATTTCCCCCCAAAACCTGGAATGTTATAGCGTAGACCAATATACAGATATTCAATAGTTCAGCTGCAGCAACATGGCTGTTGCAATCTATAAAAGCAGGTAGCAGTGCCATCAAAACTGACAATGAAAGTTTTGAGCACTCAGACAGTTAGCATCTAGCACTCGTTAAAAGGGTTAAAAGTAGGCCAAGTAGCACTCCTTGCCGAAACATGGATAGAAAGAGAAAACCCGAAGCCGGCGGTGCAGTGAAGGTGCGCCACAAAAAAAAAAAGGCTTTGCTGGCTGACGCTGCATAATGTGCTTAGATAATTAATTTTTTTAAGCAGTCTGCAGGTGATATTGATGACAGCAGCAAAGAGGCAGTGAATAGTGAACTGTTGTCATGCTGACATGCTGTGAAGTAGCTAATGTTGTTTATTAACCTTGGGGTTTCAATGCTAGAGTCCCGCTGCAGGTTTGACCATTTCCAAGGTTTAACTAGTCAGACTCAGTGCACAAATGTTTAGAGTTAAATGTTTATGCAAAATTTCTCTAAAGTTGGTCATCAACATCGACTGTAAATGGGTACAATAAACATGTAAATTTGATCATCATAATTTCTTCTAGACGATGCTACTCATAAATTATTTTTTGCATTATAGCCTAGCCTATAAGGCGTATATTATTTGTTAGACTGCCAAGCAATACAAAATATATCTTTAATACTTATTCACAAACATGGGGAGGAAAATTAGTTTCAGAATTTACATATTACAATATGTAATATAGGCCTACACTGCAAATTTACAGATTGTGTTTTTTGTTTTTAAATTAATGATTCTTATATCAACAAAACAAATTAGTTGTATCAAATTTGTTATCTGTCCGCCCCTGCTCCTCAGTCAAATGGGCTTAACACTCCCACTGGTCAATTTATTATCTGTTTAAGACCAAGAGGTCAAGCAGTAGCATTATTGATGAAACAATGTTATACTTTAATCACGTTAAAGGGAGCATTATGCTTTTGAATAACTGTTTTCATTGGAAGTGTTATTAATACATTTTAAGACAACTAAATGGTCTGTTGTGTTTTACTTTACGTTCTTGATACGCAGCAGAGAAGACAGTATAACTATGATTTTCTTGGGTAAAATGTTTGGCCACCAACCACTTTGTTGTTAGTTTTTTTTATTGCTTTTTTAAATGATAAACATACATAAAAACACATACAGAATGCACCACCCTCCCCAAAAAGTATATAAATAGAAACAATAAATAAGGTGAAGAAAAGAAAAATAGGAAGGACTAAATGCAGAAAACTCAAATAATACAAGATTAGCCTACATTTCCCAGTTTTGTTCTACTGTTAACAACTCAACCAGATTCATCTCATTGTGAACTGTAGTCAATGTCTTCCACTTTTATGGCCTAAGGAAATACAAATATACATGCACTGAAGCACTGAAAACCTCTCGGTTTTATGTGCACCTGAGGAAAAAAACATCTCCGGTGCAAAGCTCTCCCATGTGCCGTTCTTGATGAGTCAGCAAAGTGATATTCTTATCAAAGCACACTCTAGTCACTCAGCATGCTCTTGACTGTACCTAAGTGGGAGGAGAAGCAGAGCAGTGGGTGTGTCAGTAGTGATCAGGAGCATGAGAGTAATTTTGTTGTCAAGGATTACCGGGATTTGCGTTTGCGCCTCCTCCCTGGTCAGACAAGGGGAAAAGTCAATTATGTCCTGTGCTATTCTGGTGGTACAGAAAATCAAATCAGGTGCACACAATCAGGTCAGTTATGCTGTAGATCCCTCAATTAAGTAAACTGAGGTAAACCATTATTCATGTTTACTAGTTACACATGGGCAATGGTGTTAATATTGGCCATCCAACATATCAGTTTTTGTCATGATCCTTGTAGGCAGTGAGAGATTAAACTCCATGTTCTTGGCCTGTAGATATCAGGATCAAGCGTTGCCTAGTCCTGTAGTCAAACTGTCCTTGCATTTTGCTGTTGGCTGTGTTTAGCTCTTTGGGTAAGATCATTAAGCTTGTTCCTGTTCTGGGCAACGGCTCTCCATACACCAGAGGGTTCAGGTGTCCTCAGGACTGTCCTGTCCAGGGCACAGGTTTTAAACAAAAAGAAAGGATTTTAAAGCAAAATAAGATATTGAATTATTCATAAGCAATGTCAGCCCCCACACCCTTTACAGCTGTACTGATGAGGTGTTGATGAAAAACCTCTGATTTACAACAACAGATCCGTATAAGGTATTGGACCTTGACCTCATCCATATGAAACATAATTAGTGACAGTACTGTATGTTGTATCTTAATTTAATCAGGGTGAATCATCGTTATAACATTACTAATGCTTCTTTGTTTTTGTTTTGAGTTTTCTGCAAGTCCAAAAAAACGTCTTAAAGAATAAGAATTTGTTCAAAAGTGACAGATGTTTCCAATGTCTGTTTACATTATGTTTGGTGAGTCACTTGGTGAAATCCATTGAACAATTTAACAGCTGTTATGCATTAAAAAGTGCAAACAAAGGGTGACTAAAGAAGGACACATTGATACATGATATATTTAATTCTACAGGCATTATTAGTTATTTCATTCCTTTTTCAGATATGAAAATCTATTTATTACTCAGTGGTTGTAAAAAAAAATTGCTTTGCTATGTGCAAATATTGTAAAATGTGTAATTTTTTGTCCATGCAAACAAAACAATCACAGGCTGGAAACCATGTAACACACAGATTTGATGATATATTAAAATATATACTTGTTCTCAATACCCTTAAAAAGTGGAAAAATCATTTTTTGCTCAATTAAAAAAATCTTCTTCATAGTACTCTTGTATTTATCAATTTATCATTATCATAATCATCCACGTGTCCTTTAAATACAAGAAACTTGATGTCTAAGTCTATTAACAGACACTTATCTCATTTGGCTGAGGTGCTGCCTACGTAATAGTCTTACGGGACAAGGTAATGGGAGAGAAGCCAGTGGTTCAATAGTGTCGTCAGCTTCAATTAAAACTCAAGAGTACTAAGAGATTCTGGCTGTCTCATGTGACTCAACAAGGACTGAATGGACAAGAATAGATGCAGTCAAGATCATCATCAGGGAAAGGTCAGTAAGACAGATGGGCAGACAGATACACAGATACATTGTTGGGGAACAGATACAACTCATCAACTAAAACAATTGCATATAAAAACTAATATTTGATATCTAATCTTTTACTCAGACCTACGTTAGGAAACTCACAAACAGCGAGGATCAGATCATCCAATGATTTGTGCTCCATGTCTCGTACAAAAAGTTCAATTCAACTGTTTGCTGCTCCCTGATAAAATAAAAATGTTTCTGCTGATACCTGTTCAGAAAACAAACAAACAAGAAAACAGATTTATATATGTTAACCTGTTGCTCATAAGGTGCCTGTTATGATGTTATGATCGTTGCTCTGGACTCTAACTTGTCTTAACAAGCTAGATAAAAGGTAATGCCCTGGCAGTGGCAAATAACTTTGGTTTTATATTTGATTTGATTCTATTAATGTTTAAGTTGAGATTACAAGAAATATTTTATTGCTACTGTGTAAAGGGAATACTGTTGGTAAAAAGAAACTTATTTGTTTAAAGTGTTTACAAACCACATGTTATTGCACTTTTGTGTATTAAAACAGTACATTTAAGTTAAAAGTGTGCAATACACTACTTTAGAATTCATTATTCAATTTTGCGCATAACTATGGGATTAATCACAGAAAATCATGCAATTAATCGTGATTAGAAATTTTAATCGCCCAGTTCTAGTAATAAGTGATTTAAAGTTATAAGTGTGAGTAAACATGTGGTATTCAAACAGCCAGTGGCCACACGGCACAACATTAATTGAAGTCGAATCAAAGTTCAGTTTTCACTCTCCTTTTAGCTCTGTTTTGGTCTCCACCAACTCCTGAGGGAAATGTCTGGCCTGCTTTCTGTTGTTGCAAACAAGGCTGATGAGGGCTGTGAATTTGAACCAAAACAGTAAAGTTGCTGACCAGAAAACAAAAAGCTAAAAGGAAGCTAAAATGCTCTGTATAACTGAGGGGAACTGCAGCAGAGTCGATTGATTTTTCTTTGTTGGTTCATCACCATGAGTGACCTTTTCCATGTTACACATAGTAGTTCCATTCAGATCCATTTTTTATATGGAAATATCAATTAGAGCAGTTTTAAACTTTATGTTTTATCAATTAAAACACTTTAGACTGGGAAACAGTAAGCACAGACGTTATTAATGACGTTAAGACTTTATTTTTTGAGGAAGCTTAAGAAGGCTAAATTCCCGTGCCAAGAGGAGCAATAGAAAGCATCCTGACTGGAAACATCACTAACTGGCACGGGATGTGCATGGCCCAGGACCGGAGGGCTCTGCAGTGGGTGATTAAAACTGCTCAGAAGATCATTGGTACCCATCTCCCGAGCATCAGCTGCATACGCAGATTCCAAAGTATATTGAAGGACAGTATCCAACCCAGCCACAGCCTGTTCACCCTGCTGCCTTCTGGGAAGAGATATAGAAGTTTCTGATGCCACACCACCAGACTGCAGAACAGCTTTTCCCCCCAAGATCAGACCTTTAAACTCAAATTCATCCACAGCACCGCTCCACTGAATATAGTTTATTTCTGTTTACCATTTTTAATATTTATTTTATATTATTGTATATTGTCTGCTACATAGCAGAAGGGAGTTACAAACTCAATTTCACATTACAACCTGTTGCAACGTGACAAATAAATATCTGAGTGTACTAACTGGAGAGAAAATCAACTTTAAAGCATTTTACAACAAACAAGGGTTAAGAATCAGTGAGGCAAAAAGAATAAACTAGTTAGACTGGTGTTTTCAATTCAATATCCTATTCTGGCATGAAAATTGCTGTATAGCAACGGAGTGTAATAAACCAATATAATGACATTGTCGTTAGAGATTAAAATGCCAAGCATAGCCAGAAGTACATTTAAGACTTTAGAGCGCCTTTCATATTCAGTCCTGGAAATATGAAACAGTCATCTCTGGCATGATTACGCCACTACAAAATGGCCTGGGGTGACCATGTGAATAGTTGCGTCAATATCCTTGACATCTTTTCACCAGTTGCCCTCTGTTCCAATTAGCTCCCATGCCTCAAGATGTGTCAAGATAAGGTGTTAAAGCAACTCATATTTAATTAAAACATTTCACTGTAATAATGAATTATGATATTCTGACAATTTCCAAACAAATATGCGTAAATGCTGTGAGCAAAACAGGAGTTTAGGGACGTCATGAAATTAAGAACCACATTCAGATCCATTAGCACAGGGTTTATTAGCACCCGAACTGCTTGCAATCCAGCTTTGTTTTACATTTTAACTTGTTCTTTTCTCAATAAAGAACCAAACTCAAACCTCTGCTGGGTTCTAAAGACATGTATGATGTTTTGTGAGTCTCAATAGCCAAAACAATTGGCAACATTTCTGGCTGAACAATATTTTTAAGGCCTAGTTGTAGACCACTGTAAGGCCAAGTTTTTATCTCAATGAGAGTTTCAGCCTTGAGGAGACTTCTCATCACTCTCATGCTGAGCTCAAGATCAGGACATGCTTTTCCTTCACCAAGGCTGAACAATCTGTGGCCTCAGCATTTTTGAAACCACGGCTCCGGGTAACACACATTGACTATATAAACCCCTTCAAGTTCACCTCATAATCTCACATCTTTATTACTCTGCACACTCCCAACCTCACTTCTCATCTCTCTGTCCATTCAATTCCTTTCTCCACTGACCAACCAAGGAGCGGTAACACATCATACAATGTCCGCTGCTAAGTGTTTGGTGTCTCTGATGGTGGTGCTGGTGGCTGCAGTGTGTGTGGTTCATACCCAGGAGAGGATTAAGATGTGTGGGAGAGAGCTGATACGTCTGGCCGTCTCATCCTGTGGTAACTCTCGGCTAAGGAGAAGCATCCCGGACGTGGAACTGGGGCAGCATCGATACATTTCTCACTGTAAGTACTTTATGTAACATTTTGAAACATGCATTGCACATGCATTAATGATAATAAAAAATGACTAAACACAAAGTCATATTTCTCAGTGATCAATTGACATTCATGTTTTTCAAAAAGTCTATACTGTATATTAAGAATCAGAATGAGGAAGAGCTTTATTGCCAATTTTACACATACGAGGAATTTGCTATGGTGGTAAGGTGCTACACGTAGACGAAGTTAAGAAAGTTAAGGTTGTGTTTGCCTTTATTGCTGCACTGTTTGTTAACTGCATACCCTTGTATCACCGAGTCAGCTCTGATGTTGGGCTATTTCTTCCCTTTGGAGTTTCCCAAGAAGTATCCAGCACAAAGCTACACATTTCCAAGTTTCTGGCTAAATCCCAGATGTCTGTCCACCTCCTCTGCACAGGGGAACAGGACGCCTCCACAGAAGAGCACCTGGCTACAGAGACGGTCCACACTGCTCCAGAGTCTGACGGGAAGAAGGATGTCTTCTCCTTGGCTCCTCACTGGTACTCTCAGACATCTCGGATTAGACGAGCTGCTGGAAAAATATCTGACATTTGCTGCGAGAAAGGATGCAGTATAAAAGAGTTGATCCAGTTTTGCTAGATATAGCTTGCCAAATGATAAAATGTTGTCTTAAAATCTGTGCCAAAGGGGCCATTACCAAGTTGCCTGATCCTGAAGGATCATTGCTATATTTCCAATGATTTAGCATTCTGGCAAACAAAGATTCAATCAGTGACTATAGATAATCGATCATATTTAAAAAGTGATTCACTATGCTATACTGCAGGACAAATGATAAAATCATAATGTACACAAGTTTTATTTTGTATTACTTTAATTTATTCTGTCTGTATTATTGTAGAAAAAGTTTGTATTGCATTTGCAACCCTGAAACTATGCTGCAATAAAGCTTTTGATGATTATTTATGAAGGTTTATTTGTTATCCACAATTCCTCAGCTTTTTGTGACGTGTTTCTCTATTTCATTAATTAAATGCAAAATAAAACTATTACTGCAAAGTCACAATATTGCAACCCAATTTCCTCATAATAACTACATCAAAGAGATGTTTTTGAAGTAAATTTAAAATCGGGCCTCCACCAAGTTGAGAAGCTTGCAAGAGTTCAGATGTTCTCAAGACTGTCCTGTCCACTGCACAGGTTTTTAAAGAAGGCAAAGCAAAATAAGACATTGAATTGTTCATCAATGTCAGCCCCCACCCCCTTTCCAGGTGTATTGATGATGTGTTCTGGTCAAGAAACATCATGAAAATTGGTGGTGTGCCCCTTTAATAATTTCAGTAACTTCTGTCTTTTTACTGTTCCAAACGATGTGTCATAATAGGAAGTTTAAAATCACACTTTAAACTCCATCTTTATTTGGTTGGATGGTTAGAGAAGAGACTGAAGTCTGTTTTTCAAGAGATGACGGGCCATAACTGCTGCACATTTAGGTTAAACATGCAAAAACCCTACAATAGATATTAACATTGTGCCAGTGTTAATTGTAATTCATCTGTTATCAGTTAATTTCACAGTTTAGCAACACTGGTACAATAAATAGATAAACTATCCTGCAACACACCAGCCAACACTTTCAAACAACTGTCTTAAAAATCAACACTAAGTAACACTGTGTTCTTCCGATGCTAATTAAAATAATTCTACCTGCAGAGTAATCAACTTTGAAATTGCAAATGGGTCAATTAAACTACATTACATTTTCAAGTACAGACAAAATGAAGCACATGCACACACACATTCATAAGCTGTAAGACCCACACTCAAGTTATGCGACTGTTTGAGCTCAGTTTACAACACTGGTGCTCTCTCTGATGGTGATTGAGCCATTCAGCTCCATAATAACAGAAATGGTCTCAGTTCCTTGCACTGAGGAGTGTATAATTCTCTCAATGGATAATCAAATGTGGTGCTGATTATCTGCCACTCTATACTGCAGCCTTCACTAAATGGCTCTTAATAGCAAATGAAATCAGCCTACAGTGACTGATTGGTTAATTGGTTTTATTTTGGGGAGGGATGGATTGCGTTGTAAGTACAATTGGTTTTTGTGTAATTGGCTTTATTTGCTGCGTTATCAGACAAAAACCCGAAGATTAATTTTTAAATTTAGATCAAGTTGTAAGCAGATATGTTTGTAAGGTTTTTAACTACGGCTAGAGTGTACAGCACTGATAATATAACAGTTGGCTTCTTGTGCTTCTGGCCATGGACTTGATTCTTGTTGTGCGAGTTGGACAGAGGATCCAAAAGCAACACTCAGGTGAAAGAGGATTTATTGAGGGAAAAAGGGGTTGAGGAAGTGGAGGTGAGGAGCACCGGGGGCCGAGGAGCAGGTAGTACCGAGGAGGCTGGGAGGGAACTGGGAGGCACCGGGGGCCGAGGAAGAGAGGATGCACGGGAGAAGTGACCGGGGGGGTTGGTGGAGGAGTGTGGTGGCAGGCTGACTGTGAGGCACAAGGGGGAACCGAGAGGGCACAGTGGAAGACGCCCGGGAGGAGAGGGCAAGTAGGCAAGCCCAGCTGACTCGACAGAGGACGGAGATGAGTGGACCTGGGGAAAGGCAGACAGGGTTAGTAACAGGGAAAACAGAGATGTGGCAAGATCAAAAGGCTTTAGGCAAACCGTGGCACCAGGTCAGGAGCAACGACGATCAAGCGGAGATTGTGTGGAGAACCGGGGTTGAAATACTGGCAGGGACGGAGTTGATTGCTTGCAGGTGTGGCAGGCAGAGGAGGTGGCTGACGAGGTGTAGGTGTGGATCGTCAGCTGGGCTCAGGAGCAGAGAGACAGGGAGAGCACACGCAGGGGGAGCAGAGGAGACACAGCGAGGCAGGCAAAATGGGGGGGGGGAGAAAAAAGGACAAATAAACAGGACACTCACCTTCAGCCGGGTTGCCACCACAACAGATTCTATGTATAACCTTTTCAAACAAGAAACCAGTGTGTGTCCTTGAGCTTGTTGTATTCATGCATTTGGTCTATGTGCAATGAGTTAATATAACTGCATAGTAACTGGATAGACATTTGAAGACATTCAAATGGAGAGTAATTAAATTTTTTATTAAATAAATATGGCGAAACTATATTTTACAGGTCAGTCATAATAATTTGCTCAGAATTTTCCTTGTGATTTGGTCCACTTTGTATACTTCGAATAACAGAATTAATTACAAAATTAAAGAATAATTAATAAATATTCATTTGCATTTAAAATGGAGTAGTTCTCTCGAAAAATTTCAGGGAAATAATCTTGTTCCTTATTATTAGACCAAATTAAATAATTAAATCATTTGGAAATTATGAGTTGTAACCAAATATATACACATATTACACATGTATGCATTTTTAACAGTGTGCATGCATGGGAGAGCAGGAGGCTATTTCACAGAGATTTTATGCAGTGCCTCATCTTTACCAGCAGAGAGTGACAGATATCTGAGTTCAAACGATATACTCTCTGCACTGCTTTTCCTCACTTGTCTATCACAGTCGACACTTGTGAAGAACCGGTTCTTTCTGCCAACTCAGTGGTGATACTGTTGAATTAAAATTTTACTGGATCAAGTTCATTCATTACAGTTGCGTTTCAGCCAAATTTCCCCTCCCTTGACGATCAGTCTCTCAAAGCTCATTATTGTAAAATGCTCAGTCACCTCAAGTGATCCTTTATCTCCTTGTGACAAGAGGAGAAATCTGATCAGAAGACACTTCATTTCTAGGCCTCAGCCCACCATTACTCAGTGCCAACATGAGATGACAAACTGGCTGCATGGGGCCTCATTGATGGGCTCCTCTATGCCTGTTAGTCAACTGAAAAGCTGCTAAACCGGATATGGAAAATGAAATCAGAGCCTCGATCTCCCTTTCTGTCTTTCTATCTCTTTGTGTCTAGTTTTAGTGAGCATCAAAAAAGCAGCAGGACAGAATGGCGCCTTCAATGAGTTCCAGCAGAGCATCTACACTGCTCACACACATGCGCATGACAGGGAGGAGAGTGTGTGTGGTGGACTGGCGTCAATTTGCATGTAAATTAAACGACTATCAGTGCTCTTGCTTCCAACAGTAAAGGTGTCAAGGCTAAAGATGCTATATTTGGTGTATGTGTGTGTGTATCTATGGTTCATATTTTCATGTACATACATACATACAAATATGTCCATACGTGCATGTGCTCTAAGGGTATGTGTGTGGGTGTACAAGACCAGGAAACCCATTGTCCATGTCTATACTATACTTATTTTGTAACCAGTGAGCACATGTGGGCATGGGAGTTGAAGTAAAGATGATGAATGACATTTCTATGTAACACAAACTGTCACGTTTTGTCTAAGAGATCCCCAGTAACAGGGTGTTGTTGTGCATGCAGTGTTTCAATCTTGAAACTTCAAACTCCAAAATGAGATTTCCACTGCAAGCTTGTTATATTTAACCTATGTGACAAACAGTAGATCTGATCTACTCTGCTTAAGTGAAAAATACATTGAGTGACAACAACATAAAATCTGAAATGGAAGATGTTTTTGTGGGTTCAGTATGTTTGCATTCACATAAATTCCAGTCCACCAAAACCATTGCCAGGTTCATGAATGAAGCATCTGCTACATCTATAGCTTTTGTACATGGCCTGACCTAGTGGCAGGGATGGGCAGTATTTATTCATATATTTCAAATTACAAAATAGGATAGCCATCGGCTCACCAGTATCACCTGTTGTGGCCAACATCTACATGGAGGAAGTACAAAGCAGAGCCATGTTTACGTGAGAGGATGTCAACAACAACAGTTTGGCTTTCTGGTACTCCGCTGTATACATTGAAAAGGACGGGAGCCTCCACATTGGAGTACACAGGAAACCCACACACACAGATCAATATTTACTCTTTGATTCTCACCACCCTCTGGAGCATAAGCTAGCTAGTTACCTTTGTGAAAATGGCTACAAGATCCAGGAAGAACACAAACACAATGGGTGATGAGGAAAAGAAGAAAAAACGCCACAACAAAGTGATTCCATATATGTTTGGAGTTTCAGAGAAACTCACATCCCTGTGTTTTTAAACCCAAGAACACACTTAGACACATACTGATGCACCTGAAAGACCGCACCCAAACACAAGAAAAGCAATCGAGTGTTTGCAGTCCAATGCAGAGAGGAATGCACAGACCTGTATATTGAGGAAACTTAAAAAACACTACACAAACACATGACTCAACACAGAAGGGCCAACGCCTCAGGTTGAGACTCAGCAGTTGGGACACACCTATGAGGACAACTATGTACATATTCTGGACAGGGAGGACAGATCATTTGAAAGAGGAATCAAAGAGACCATTTACACCACAATAGAGAGACCATTGCTCAACTGGGTAGGATGGCTGAGACACCACTTATCCACATACAATAATGTCGCCTCACGGGATTCCAACGACCATAACAACTGTCATCACAACAGCCAGGAGCACTAACGAGTGATATTGATTATCTTGACTCCACAGAGTTTAAAAAGCTGGAATTGGATGATAGGTGAAGAGTCTTCAAGCATCTTCAACGAAATCTAGTTGCCCTTGATTTTAACCCACCTTGGATAACTTTGACCAGGATGACTGAGAATCTTCTTAGACACTTTGTGAGAAGTCTGATGACATTTGATAGGTGCCTACTCAGTAATTTGCCCAGACTTGTTGAGATCAGAACAGAAAACCGATCCAGGCCTGAAGAAGAAGGTCAAGGTGAGAAAGTGTTGCCATCAGCTTTTTATAAATTTTTTGCATAAATTGCAAGTTTTGGTGTTTTGTTTAAGTAGCCTAGGCTAACTCATTTACCAATTAACTAGCTAACTATTTGACCCGAGAAACAGCCCTTAGAAGTTAATGTTAACTTGCTACTTTCAGCCTATGTTAAGTTTTCGTTGGTTGTGCACGAAAAAAATTGTTTCAGATTTGTTGTACAACATTACTTTATAATGCCACGAAATGGTGTAACTTGTTAAATGCACACACCTGTGCCTTATTGTCATTAACATTGTTGTGCCATTTAATAGCAGATTGTCAACCCATCCACCACTCGTGTTTGTTGTAGGGGCTGTTTTGTGAAAATTTGTTCCCAAATAAGTCTGCTATTGAACAAGACTGGGTGGGCTCTACATCTGAAAATGCACACCTGAAAGTTATTCTCCCTCTTTTGCAAGAAAGAGAGAGATTGGAGGCAGAGATAGCAGCATGGAGAGGTAGAAGCCTATGAGGGGAGACAAAGAAGAGAAGAGGTGAGGGAGTGGTGCTGGGGTAAGCTTGTATCCCTTAACTGGTTGCATATGTCAGATTTATTGCATGACTGATTAGGTTGCTGGCTGACATTGTCCACTTAATCAACTGGTGAATGAATAGATCAAATAGTCCAATAGATAGAGGGTTTGCAAAATGATTTCATGGTATCTTGGAAAAGTATTTTTGGTGTTTTTGAAATATTATTTTAAAATACAGTTTGATGTATCTTTGCCCATACTTGACCAAGAGGGGCACTACAATGTGCTGCTTATTTGTCTGTATGTCACCCATAACATCTTAATTGCCAAAGCTTGAATTTTAATTACTTTCTCTTGACTTTATGTACATTATTGTCATCTTCAGTAACATTTCTGAGATATGGAAGCTTGCTTTTAGCTTTCACGTCATTGGGCAACTCAAAACATGTGTTTGATTATGTCATGTGAAGGTTTAAAATAATGTGAATTATATATATATATATATATATTAGATTTGATTACCTTGAACAGTGGATTTTGGCTGAAGTGAGGCGCTCATGTTTGTTTGGTTCTCAGGTGGGTTCATGTTATTAGGCACAGGTTGGCTTTATTGGAACAGGAAAAAACACACGTTTTCCTGTCATAATTATGACTTGGATGTTGACAAGAATGCTATCATTGATAACTAGTAATTATGGTAACTCCGATGTGTTACGGACCCCCCCTTCCTGCTTCCTTCTCCTGCAGGAGGCTGCAGGCAGGGAGGCTGATTGGGCTGGGCAATCACCTGTGCAGCTCTACCTTCAGATCTTATTTAGCCAGGACTGACTCTCTCCTCCTAGGAGATATAATAAATCATACCATTGGCATGCAAACCTGTTGTCTCACCTCCTTTTTTGTCACAGGCTAAGAGCTGGCTTGTGACAGATGTGACATGAACTGCAATACTACTCAGTCTATGTTTGATCCAGATACCAGGACATATTCCACTGTGCAACATAGAGCAGCAATATAATATTTCTTTTGTCATTATTACAAGGTTTCCTTTATAAAGGGTTTATGTGTTATAACTTTTGGTTTATTGATGTTAAATAAAAAATGAATCAATAAAAATCAGTAAGAACATGTCAAAAAGACAACATGTCAACAACCTGCCGCTTACTTTGTCTTTTTAGCTGGTTGTTCATCAGGAAGAACCAGCCAAAGGACAGTTTGACCACCTACCTTCTGGAAAATCTAAAAGGTTCTTTTTTTAACAACAGACACTTTTGATTTGTGATAGCAGGAAAAGTACAGGTGTGACGAATAACGCCAACAAAGGCACCACTCCGTTTAAGTCTCCCAAACCAGTGAGCTAGCGAGCACAAAATCAGAGCCCTAAATACTGACACGCCTAATTAGGATGAAGACATATTTCATGTTATTAGTTACACCTGTGCTTTTTGCGAAATATATGAGTGTCAAGAAAAGAGCAAGTACTGCATTTAAAGTGAATACAAAACTGCTCCTCTTGTTCCCTGTTTCCTGCAACATACATTTTAGATACATAAAGTAACATATTTTCTAGTTATTGTCCCGCTATGGATCTGTGTCCTTTGGTGATGACACATTTACCTTTGTTCATCTATAGGAAGCATTCACATCCAATCCGGGGTTTCACATTAAACGCATGTGAACTCTGATGACGTCATTTCGACTCCAATAAACTAACGGACTCACCATCAACTGAATGTAGTGCCGCTTCTAGCTCTAAAAACCCCACAAAGGACATCTCACTGGCCACTAACATCATCCAATATATCAACATCCACCATCTCCTACTGTGATGTGACGGGTCTGTCTTCTTCTCTGATTGACAACAGTTACACGACCTGACCAGCAGTGACAGCTTCAGGAGCATCGTGTGATTAGACGCTGCTCCCAGGGGACGAGGGAGAGGAAGACAGATCCACTGACAGAGCTTTCTTGTTGTCCATGTGCTCTGATCCCCTCACATCTACCTAGCTGCGTCGGGATTGCATTTCACTATCTTTAGCATCGTTACAATTATATTCTGCAAAGAAACCAGGGAAAACAGTGGTAAATTAGTACATCTATATGGTGTTATTACTTGATGAAATGCAGCTTTATATCATATCATTGAATGTTTCAGCCATATTCATTATCATAAACACGCCGAAGATTATGTAATAAATTACAGGCTGCCAGGAAAACCTTAATTTTAAGTAGACTCATAAATAAAATGATTAGAGTCGTGTCAAAAACCTCTGTACTCAGTCTATGTGTTTTGGAGTTTATTAAAACAACTTACAGTGTTTAACTCTCTGAAGAGTGATGCTGTGGTTCAGACGGCAGATGGTCACTGGAGGGCGTGTTATCATCTCATCCTCATCCTGCTCTTTGATTGTCCTTTTAGCATTTGTTTTTACATTCAGTGCCACAACATTTTTATAGTACATTTGTCTGTGCAATATCACATATTTGGCTCCTCAGATGTATTTTGCTATTTTTGCCTTCTCTACTCTAGAACTCAATAATTTTATACATACATCAAGGCTAGTTTTACTCATCTCCCAGAATTAAAACTAGGAAGGAGACGTGGCCAATAAAATAGTTTTTGGGGGGTCCTGTGTATTAATAGGCCATGACTATATAGTGTCAGTTTTCGGTTTTATTCTTCTACAACTTATATGTCCTCAGATTTCCACAGTTGGTGGCCTCTGAACCAAAGCAAATTATTACCTCAACATTCTTAATTACTTCCTCGCCCTATATGGTCTTCCATATGCATGTCATTATATCCGCTTAATTTGTCCAGTGAAAGAATAGAACCACATGCAGCAACACACACACATACAGAGACATTAACTACCACTTTGTCACAACCTTGGGGCCACTGAGAGGTGGTGAAGCTGAACTAATAGAGCTGAGCTGGTAGAGGGCAGTGTGGCACCAGCAGCCACTAAACCGACTGCAGGCGAGTTTTCTGCAGCTGCAGAGCTGAATGCCACAGCGCAGCACAGATAATGTGACGCTCTTTACTGGTGCTTACAGACAAAACTGATGGCATTGTATGCTGAATCACTGAGCATCTATAGTTTGTTTTGCATTTGAAATACTTTAACCCAGAACCATGGCAATCAATTAAAGGTTACAATACTGTAGACCAGTATGGATTTTGCTCAAATTTGATAACTGACAGTATATTTAAAAGATTTAATAGATAAGCACATCCCATAATTTGTCTTAAAATGGATATGTCCTCATACATCATCGCTTTTTTTGTTTTAAAACATCCCTTAAGTACCATTTAGGAGTCTCACCTTTATCCACAGCATGTGTTTTGTGTGTGAGCTGGTACTTTTTAGTTTTGTCTCAAAAACTGATGCTGTTTAATGTTGTTAAATCAATGAGTTTGACACCCTCAGAGACAGACTTGTTTCTTCTGCTGCTCCTGCTGTTGTTCTTCCTAAAACATGCAGTCTCAGTCCTCAACCTTCATGTTCTCAGAAACTGTGCAAGATTACACACTATTATACCTTCTTTCACCCTTTTCCTTTCTTAATCTACTGGTAACTTCCCTCAAGTAACCCTGCACTTCACCTGGCAGTCTTACGTATGTGATGCAATGATTGCACGTTGACCCATGGAGCTCTGCTGTTACTCTGATGTTGTAAGTCATGGGTGTCTTGTGAAGCTGGGGCTGACTGGAGTAAGCACCAAGACTCAGTTGGTTTTGTGTATCTTTCATGTGTTTGTACATTTATGTGCTAGCTCTGACACACTGAGGGAGGATCAACCTCATCCAATTGCAGCGGACAGCGTGACTAGTGACACACAAGAAACTAGAAAATTAGACTTCAGTGCAATGAAGAAAGAGAGAATTGATAAAGATGGAAAAGTGTCTGTGTGTGTGTGTGTGTGTGTCTGTCAAAGTATGTGAGTAAAAAGAAAAGTGTAAGAGGAGAAAAATGAGACAGAGAGAGAGCAACAGCAGCAGAGACAGCAGTGGGCAGGCCCAGGAAAACGATTACGCCAGCTGCTCTTTCACAGCTGCTCCCAATTGCTCCATTGCACCTCTTTCTCTCCGTCCATCACTCCCTTCATTTCATCCCTCCATACGCTCACGCGTGACTGGACTGTTTGTAGCTGATGTGATGTTGACAAAATACTCCTGAGTGGTGAGTACTTGGCTTGTGGGGCAAACTGCTGTGACGATGCAGGATAACTCCAAACTTGATGGGATGCTAAAACATTGTCAGTGAGTTAAATAATGTAGTGAAGAAATCACTGCTTTTATGGTTGCCTATCACTTTTTATCATATGCATCATATTTTATCATTGCATTTTTAAAATATGTGCTTATTTAACAAATGAACAAATATTTTTATAAATCCTTACTCTACAAAGTGCAAACACACACACACACACACACACACACACACACACACACACACAGACACACACAAATTGCATCCTTGTTGGCTTACCTCCTTCGATATTCCTGTCACTGTTATCAGCCGGGTCTATCTCAGGGGGATGTTGCTGTTAAAACATGAGCAGTTCACTCAATACACTTCACCTAATCAAAGTTAAGCTGCTTGTGTAACTTCCAGTTCTCCCCATCAGGGTGTGGGATGAAGACAGAATGAGAATGCATGGGTTTCCTGGCAAAGCAAGAGGTGTGTGTGTGTGCATGTGTGTTTGAGTCTGTGTATGTTCTGTTTGTTTTGTGTAGCACACTATGGGCTTTGTTTGCCCCTCTCTCTCTCTCTCAATTTCAATTCAATTCAAAATAGCTTTATTGGCACGAATGTATAACAACAATATTGCCAAAGCATCATACAAACTACATAAGAACAATCAACCCCATACATTTCATCAAACAAGTAATTAAAGCTCTGTGTGTGTGTGTGTGTGTGTGTGTGTGTGTGTGTGTGTGTGTGTGTGTCTCAGTGGGATACCTATAGCCAAGAGGAGAAGAACAACAGCAGGTACAGTATACAGCTTTTTAAGAAATTGAAACACTGCCTCTCACCTCACCACCAGTAAGTGGACCCATTACCCAATGCATACGCTAAATGGTTCAGGGTTTGGCCCCCTCTGTGGTAAGTGTACAATTAAAGAGGGTTCAATTGAATCTGGCAGGTGTAACTGAAAGAAAAGGACATGGGCACAAGTTATTTGTCTTGTTTTTCTGCTTTACAAAAAATATACAGCTTTAATAGTTATTCTTTAGTCTCACATTCAATCTTCAAATCTAATTTTAATTAAAAACAATCTAAATCTATTCTTACACCTTTGCATAATTTATGTGGTGCAGGACGCCTCACAACATAGTAACTACTTGCAGAACGTGCAGTGGCTCCCTGTCAAAATGGCTGGTTGAAATGAAATGTTTTGCCTAGAATTTTGTCTTGCCTGTACAAAGTAGCTATATGTTTAGATTTGCCTATCCTTGCTTCAGCTGTATATGTGTATTGTTCTGTACAAAGTCATTAGAAACTGGAGTCAGATTGCTTGTATGCCTAAACATGCTCATTCAATAAAGCGGATTCTGATAATGAATCATCTTTACTGACTGCTGTTGCTGTTTGCAGTTGTCGACTCTGTTTTGACTAAGCCTTGCAGCAGATTTCTGCACTGGTACAAAATTGCACTGATACAGTATCACGATTATTAATATACACTGACTAGGTGATTATTTGCCTCCATTTTACAAGTTTGCAATACTTGTGTAAAATAAACAATAGAAATGTGCTTTTATGCTGTATTATGTTTTGTCTTCTACATTTTTTTGTTTGATAGCACTGTATTAATATGAGGATGGTAGAGAGATGCAGAAAAAATACTAAAAAATTACCATTTTTATGTTATTTAATTTTTCTCCTTCCTTGATCAGAGCAGATTGAGTGTTAAAGCAGCATCACCTGCAGCTCCGTCGACACAATGGGCTCTCTTGTGTATGTTTAACTTTCACCACCTACAACCACCCTTAAGCAGAACCTCCCCCCAACCTCTTACTCATTTTATGTAATCTTCTTTGGCCTTCCTACTTGCCCTCCTCTCCACCTGCCCCCCATCCCTCTGTGTAGGTGGGTCCTCTGCTCTCCTCTTTCCCTCTCCATCCATCCATCTCTCTTCCTCTATTTTCTCCAGCTGCCCTGTCATGCATAATTAAGTTTCACCCTCCTTTGCCCCCTCCCTACCTCTGTTTTCTCATCTCCATTTCTCTCCACATGGATCTGGCTTCCTTTCTCGCTCTCTTGTGAATAAGAAAGGTGAGGCTGGCCTGGGAGCACTGGACGTCTCTTTTTCCTCCTCCTCCCTTCCTCTCCCTTCCTTACCCCCCTTTCCTCCTGCTCTCCTGGCCGTACACTGGGGGCCGAGTGCCAGGCCTGTCTTGTTAAGTGATAATGTTAAAATGCTAAATCACACCACCACAGCCACCACTGTCACCGCCTCCCTCCCCGCCTCATTCTGCTGAGGGTCTCTGGTTTCACTTTGCGCTGTCATCCTATACAGTCACACTCATCAATACGCAATGTAGGACCTCCACCAGCCAGTGTATTTCTCTTTCAACGTTAGACAAGGTGATGTTTGGGGCCAGACCAATGCCATGTTAATGTGCATGTTAATGAGTTTGAAGTATCAGACTTCCTTCTGTCTTTCAGTGTCATGTCTTTTTCATTTATTCAGCCAGTAAAAACATTGGGTCAAATTCAGGGTCTCTCAGTTTCACTCCCACATTCTGTCTCCATACAGCAGAATAAAGTTACTCTAAATTATGTATCCATGTGGTTAAAAAAAATCAGTTTCTGTGAATTTGAACCACTCAAAGCAAAACATCACAGGTTAAAGACATGAACCAAGAATTGTTTCAAAATTTTAAATCTTCTGCTGAAACACTGAAACAAAAGATTTTAACTAACTTCCATCTCATGTTTTAAAGCAAATATCCTCCACTTTCATTGTCTACATTCATTTAATACCAATTACACTGAAAGAAGAGGCTTGGCATTTTCTTAGCCTATTTTGACATCACGGACAGTGTTGGGCAGTGATGCATTAATTAGTAACTCACAGTAATATGATAACAGGTAGTGTAAGGAATTACACTTAGAAGTTCAATAATTACATTTTGGGGAGCTGGCTTGCTTACTGGTTTATTGGGAGTTTGATAAAGGGTTGATCACGTTTGTCTTTTGTGTTCTGTGCAGTGGAATATGTTAGCTTGGAGCAGGGGGCTGAAAACCTGGTTTTGTTCAGACTTGCAGCTTCAATGTGAGGACGGGACTTCTGTAGTGCTGTGTGCAGTCACCGAGGCTAATGTAAATACACACATAACAGTAAATACCTCCAAACCATGGAGTGGCTGCTTAGTAAACCACAATGTCTGTTTTCTGTTTCTACACAAGAAGTTGTGTTGTGTTGTACTTTTGCTGTTGAGTAATTAGTGAAGTAATTTAATTAGATTTTCACTGAGAAAATTCATGTCATTTATTAAATTTTTCAAGTAACGTGCCATATAGGAATCACAGACACGGCATTGAGACCACAGAAATATGAGGATGTCATGCAGAATATCCAAAGTGGGTTAAAATCAAAGGCAACTGGACTTGGTTGAAGATCAAAGACGTTTTGCCTCTCATCCAAGAGGCTTCTTGCTCTTCAGTTCTGATGTGAACTATGACCTGGATGACTGATAATCTTCTCCGTCATAGAAGAGCAGAGTATGTACTTCAAGTTTGTTTTATCTCAGCAGTGAAGCTGTTTGACTTTATCACATTTGCTCTCAGGTTCGATCCCCACGTTAATTTTCCAGCACCTAGTGTACCACTGACCCACTGGTTGCCCTGTCACCAGCTTTAAGGCTTTACAGGATTTAGACTGGTAATGTACTTGGCTGGTTGCTCAGCCATAGCCGACATTAGGGTAGGATATCAGTTATTCATTACATAGGTTAGATGTAATTAAAAATGTCTGGGTTGTATCAAAATATATACATTTTTGGCAAAGGCACGACTACAACCGCTTCTGAGACACTGCAGACAAAATAATTCAGTCTTAAATTATTCTTTGTAAAGGAATACATGCTGCTGGCTTCTTCTGGAGTGTGTCTGAAGAAAACCTTTCCATGAGATAAGGTAAGTGATTATTCATGTTCATAACATGTATCTGGTAGCCATGAGCACACAGAGAGGCAGTTCCTGTGTCAGACATTTCCATTGCACTAACTTGAGCCAAGCCTTGAATATAATCCATGGCCATCTGTTGGGTAGATCCTTCGATATGCTAATTAGGTTGTGCCGATCTTTTCTATTTACAATTGAGGCCTGACAGTGTCTTTGAATAGTGAAGCTCTACTATGTCATAGATGGATTTGAATATGAATGTAGTTTAAAATGAACCTGTGGTAAACCCCTCCCTTGAGTGGCAATGTTACAGATGTGTAGAAATACAACATGTTTACCTGTGAGGGTTAGGGGAACACAGATCAGGTGTTTCATTACAGTGATGAATAATATGTACAGGTAGAGGTGTTCAGTACATGAATGAACACATTTTAACACAGAATCTTTAAGCTGAGAACTGAAAGTACTGGTCACCAGTGTCACTGACTGAATCAGCACATTTATGGGTAACGCCTTAGAATACAGCCTGTACAATTACAGCCTAATGTTTCTTGCCAGCACAGTACAAACCGGTACGTACTTGGGAACAAGTCGTAAAGTTAGGGAATAAGAGAGTAACAATCTGGGAACTAAAAACTCATTTATCTATTTTAAAGTCCTCCATTTTCGCCTGTCTGCACAAAAACGCTACCCCTGAGTTTGAAAACAAAAACAGGGTCAGCAATTTTTTCAAACTTCTAAGTTTTAGGTCTTCGGATTTGCTGTTTTAGTCTGGATGGCAGGTGCAAAAGTAGCAAATGGTTTGTGTTTTAAAATGAAAACGTAGTAAGTAAGTAAGTAAGTAAGTAAAATTTATTTATATAGCACTTTTCACAGATAAAATCACAAGGTTCACAATAAAACAACAAAATACAGTTCTAGCTAAACACATTGACATATGGCAGACAACTTTAAAACCAAGCTTAATGTTTAGCAAACGCCTGTTTGAATAACAGAGTCTTCAGCTGCTTTTTAAAAGAAACAACACAGTTTAGTTGGATGTAGCCTAATTCTGATCTATTTTGTTTTCTCTCCCATGTTTATGAATGACAGGTGCAAAACAGGTTTTGCTGAAGTTCCTAAAAAGTTTTTTTTTCATCCGAGAAAACTTGAAAAATAAGGTTTTTGAAAAATTGTTTTGCGTGTTTGTTGTTGTTGTTAAAGTGCACCACTACCCCATGTTCTATTTAAAATTCCGATTAAAATCCGACAATTACAATGGATTTCTGGCCAGAACAAAGACATGACAGTAAAATTACATATCTAGCTATACTATACTAACACTCAATAAATGTACCTTGTGTTTAGAGTGCATGGAGAAATTAAAACTCACCTGGCAAAATGTTTTTCCACCACTTGTTTCACAGATGAAATAGTTTTTTAAGAAACTTAAATCCTGGCACCTATTCTTAAATCATGAACAGAGACATTTTTTTTTAGATAAGCCTTAGAAAAACTTTTGTTTTGTGCACACTGGAAGCTCCTGGTAAGTGAACAAAGTGGCCAGACCGGGACCAAGGACAGCCTCTGAGACCGAGGAAGGCCAGTTTGATGACGGAATACATTATTGAGATTGTTTTCTTGCTGTGTTTGGCTGAGTCAGCTAATAGGACCACTAGCTGCATGGCTAACTGAACTAGATAATGGCAGCTAGTTAGCAGGAGTCAGCAGTTACTTTAGCAACAAGTAAAGCTATCTATCCATCTGGAAACTCCATAAATCATCGAGAGTCAAGGCAGAGCAGCCGAAGGACATCTGAGGCAAAACAAGAAAATATTATATTTATTAGGTTGTGTTTTTGTACATTAATCAGTGAGGCCAGTGAGGCTTCTGCTCCAGGGATGGCATAAAAATTGGGAAAGTGTTTCACTGGACACAAAATTAATGTACGGCCTGAGTGCAGGATGAGTCATATGCATTTTTTTTAGGAAATATCTGGCTCTTTAGCTGCCGAACATGTATGAACCTGCATGTTCACTAGCTAGTCACCAACTTCCCCTGTCTACCTTTTGGTGCTGGGCAGATAGCATAGGCTATAGTGGGAATATGCTAAGCTCTGTACAGCTGCGTGGAACTGAGTTGAGTGATAGTTATCTGTGGATTTGTTGAGATGCTTTAACATCACACGACTAACATGAAATTGTTAGCTGTTTAGTTTACTCATTTTGAAAAATGCTTTATTTTTTCGTGAGGGCAGTCTCCTGTCTACAATGACCATGTGAGAATCTGTGAAGTCACTGTGCTGTTTGCATTTGAGAACATGACAATCACACTCCGGTGCATCCCAAAACAAAGCATCACCAAACAAGCTTACTGAGACCTCCTTGAAGAGGCTGTCTTGTTTTGCTCTCCAATGAACTCTGGTGCGGTTCGCTTGTGATGTGAAAGGAAACAAACCAACCACAGGATTTTATGATAGCAGACATACGATTTTAGCATTATTTCAAAAGATAATTGATTGAGAAATCTGTTCAGGAAGCGAAATTATTACTGATCTATAAGCCATGTAAATGTTTATGCAAATCATTTGGTAACCATGTATAAAGTGTGGGTATTATTGATGATTAATAAAGCTGTTTAAAAGCTGTTTAAAATGTACTTTGTCAGTCTATTAAAAAGTGTGTAACCGTGATCCTTTTAGTTCTGTCTCTACATCATTATTCATAACATCCATCCATCCATCATCAACTGCATATACAGGGTCGCGGAGGGCTGGAGCCAATCCCAATTTACATCTGGCGAAAGGCGGGGTACACCCTGGACAGGTCGCCAGTCCATCGCAGGGCCACACATAGACATAGTCACACTCACATCCACACCTAAGGACAATTTTGGAGACACCAATTAACCTAGCCTGCATGTCTTTGGACGGTGGGAGGAGCACCCGGAGAGAACCCACGCGGACACGGGGGAGAACGTGCAAACTCCACACAGCTGTGAGGCGACAGTGCTAACCACTGCACCAAGCGCCGCCCATTATTCATAACATGCGGTGTAATGATACTAATAATGCTCATAATATTAGAAAGTTATTTCTTCAGCTGGTTGTGACATTAAAGAACATAAATCTACACTGGATTTTGATATCCTCACATCTTGATGATGCAGGATGACAATCGCCAAAACTGTCCAACCAATGAGGACCAGTCAGTGTGTATAAGTTCATGTTCAGTCCTCTTGGTTCGTTTGTAAAGTCAGTGTTAACAAGTACCGGACAGAACTAAAATGTGATAATGTATAATTTGAAAACAGCCTGTGTACTAAAACTGTGTCCCTCTTTTTATGAAAGGAAATTAAAGAATTAGAACAAAAGAGCCTCTTTCATTTTCCATGAAAAGAGGCTCAGCAAACCAGAAAATCATCTGAGCCAATAAAAGAGGAACATTGTTGAATCTGATGCAAAATGTGTTTTACTTTGAATATAGGAATAAAGTGGAGTCTTGCAGTTTTACCAAGTGCTACAGCTCCCAATAGGCAGAAAACAAGCAGACACAGAACACACAATGTAACCACAAGGGTCTTCCTCCGGCAGTGTGAGGAGCAGCTTGAATAAAGATCACTCGATGATGTCAAACTTTACAGTCTTGCCTCTTACAGTAGGTAGAAACCTCCTGCTGTAGTTGTGACTATACCAGGAACTCTTATATTGTTCTTCAGCTTACAATGCGCAAGTCTGCTTGCAGGCGTGTTTCCTGTAGGGGCCTACAATTAGTGACAGGTTAGTTTTAGGAGGAGTTTACAACACACTTTGGTTTGCATTAATAGTTTAATTATTAAAACTGAATTAATTTTAATGACATGGACCCCTCATGCAATTTCTACACAGTTGAGTTACTGGCATGCAGGTTTTTTTTAATAACAGGAACAGCATGTTAAAAGGTACTATTTACATGTTAGAGATTAAATCTCGCCTAAACAGCAGAACACCTACACTCTACAGTTTGGCATATAACAAGCTCACTGCTGCTTGTTGCAATATTTAATCGATTAACTAACAAACAAAAAAGTGTCCATATTTGAATGTTTTATTCATTAACATTCAGTTAGCATGGTTGTTAACCTTACTGCATTGTAGCTGCTTCGTATTAAAGACATTCCAGTGGTTTATTGATGGAAGGCGTTTCATTAGAAGCAGAAGCACGAATCAGGATGTGAAGGACAGTTTAGATTTTAATTAGGCTTTTTTTCTCGCAGAGAATTAAATGAGAGGATTGAGAAGGGAATAATTGTATTTCCCAAAATGTCAAACTATTTTTTATATATCTCAACAGGACTTAACTCAGAATGAGAATGCACAAGTCTTGATGCCTGATTGTTCATGCAAATTAGATTGGACCCACTACTCTAGTGTGTTCATGTGCATGGTGTGTCTTGCATTATGCCTGGATGTAGCTGGATAAAATGGCTTGTATTGTACTTTGCTATGCAGATCACGTCAGTCATATACAATCAAAACAGTCTTGTAATGTGTTGGCATCAATTGCTCAAGTCTGATCTTGATGTAAATTAAAGCATAGATGTAAACAAATCAAAATTTAACCACACAGTGTTAAATAAATAAAACAGTGTATGTTTATTCTGTTTCAGTCCATGTTTTCTCTCAGTTACCACACTGCTTATTCAAATATCCAGTGAGAGCTTTAGTCAATTTCTAAAAAAAGGACTGACTTGACGTAATGGAAACATTGTCAAAACAGCCTCAATCTTCAACTCTTCTCTTAAAGGCCCAATAAGTAATTAATCTTTTTTTTTTTTAAGTAAAAGTGTTTACATTTCCATGTATGTATTATACTGTAACGTATGTAGTGTAGTGTATAGTGTTTGACCTACAGACAAAATAATATTTTCATCGCTGATCCAAATTTAAAATATAGGCATAGTTTTAACAACATTTCTTAATTAAACCTTTTATAGTGAGTGAAAATGTTAATACATTAGATTTAAACCTTATATGAAAGTTATAATTTCAGATTGATAGGACATCCCAATCTTTTCTTTAGTTTGGTGGCGGTGTCACCCATTTGTTTACATTTGGATCATAGATTGTGACTCTAAGCTGTCCTATGACAAATATATGCTGAGTAATTCTATATTCAGTTTTTCCTCCTCATATGCAAAAATGCATGTGTGGCGCTACAGACAGACCATCGCATGCACGGATTGTATTCCAAAGCCAAACATACATATGTATATACAGAATCTCTGATGCCCAGCTTTTCTCTCCTCATCTCTCCTCATTCTCACACATAACTTAAAAAAAGTAAGCCCTGAAATCCTTCTCTTACAGCCGAGGCTTTGGAATACAATCCATCGCAGTTCATGATGAAGAGGCAACTGCTGTAAAATCCAATTGGAGGTTTATGGAGATAGATGGAGATGAATACCACTCTTTGTCATCCCTCTCTCTTTCTCTCTGCCATACAAATATGGACTCAGGCACACTCGCACATGGACACACTTCCTCTCCCTCTCGGTGTTACATGAAATCCACCCACAATTATACAGCATCATGCTCACAACTGCAAGAGAATCTTTCAGCAGCCTGGGTTTGGTCTCAGTGGGCAGCGCTTTACTGCTGAGTCTGCAGCCTCACTTGCCTTGGTGGGGGTTGGCCTGCTCTGTTGAGGTATTATCCTCTCCCATCTAATATTCATCAGCCACTGGGAGATTCGGGACGACAGGTCAGTTTGATAGGCTAACAATGCGCCGAGGTGGTCTGTGTTGTTGTGTGCACCTGCAGGTATGTGAGTCCACATTAACAAGGTATAAACACCACACACACGGGAGGACATGTGCATGGAGGCTGGGATGTGACACCAGAATGGACATAGACATTTTAATTTGTTAAAATGTATATATGATGCTGAAACATGGATGGGCACCTAAAGTCATTGAGCCATTGGAAAAGCTGCACATAAACCATGCGAAATTGAGAGTATGGTATGGGATAACACCTTAACATTAGTCTTAATAAACAGTGAATGTTCTCAGAGATGATTGCACACTGTCACTGAATTAGAGAACACTTTTCCAGTCTCTCTACATATTTTTTGTGTCTGTATGTATAACAAAAAGTACGGCTGCTAAACATTCAACAGAGGACTTTCTCACTGATTCCCATATGTCTTCACACACACACACACACACACCCCAACACGACTGAATCACCCTCCTTCCCATCCCCATCCTCTTTCCCTCTCTTTCTTTTTGGCATCCATCACTGTCTGCAGCAATGGACTGCGAAACAAATTTCTATCACTATACATTACAGGTTAAGAAAGGGAGCTGGGAATGTGTTATATATGCCGGGTTCGATTTTTATGTAGCGTCTACGGGCTCGTCCATCATTGCGCAGCTAGGCACCCTTGTGCACTGGGCCCCTGACGAGATGTTGTCTTGGCACCGCTATCAATCACCCTACGCTTGCCCGAGCCCGTCCCCGATGTGCAGGAGGGGGCATGTGTTGTAGCTGCAGGACTCCCGCTCCCTCCGCATCTCCTGGGCCTTAGTGGCGGTGACGCCAACACTCACAGTCATTCGTCATTTGAATGGTGTGTTTAGAGCATGTTTTTTGTATATGGGGCCTTCATCCCTGCATGACCTCTGTGGGTCTTCCTTTCTATCGCAGTACAGAGGAGGACCCCATGCTTTTAACGACGGGAGACGACTAGGTAATTATTGCGCAGGTCAGGGGGAAAACAAGGTTAGATTAGACCCACCTGGCGCCACTCACCCATGTGATGATACTTGGGTCAGAGCCATTAAGAAAACATGAGGTCACACCTTCATATGAAATATATGTATAACTGTATTGCCAACATGGAGAGCATCATTATAAACGGACAGCAGATTGCATCATACAGTGTTTAAGGTGGAAGTGGCTGAATGGAGTGAAGTGCTTTGATTTGTGGCTTCACTGCCTCATGTAATTTCAGTCTACCAAGACCATGATGGAATAAGCCTTTACCGCACTGATGCCTTAATGTGTCAGTTTACTCTCTCCGTGTCTTTTTATGACATGCAGGGTTAAACAGACACAAGATGCTAAAGCGTGTGTCTTTGCATGGCAGCTCAGGCTACTGCTAGACTAATCCTTTTTCTCCCAAAGTCAGGCGGATTATGATTTGAGGAGTACTCCTTCGCCCTTCACACTCCACGGTGAAAGTCACCAACCTATCAGAGAGCGTGGGGTGTAGAGGGATGTTGGAGGGGTGGGTGGGAGTGAAAGTGGAGGGGGGGGGGCTTAATTAGGCCAGATCACCACCACTCTACACCACCAGCATCCCCAGTCTGCACACTATTCCCTTAGATCCCATCCTTAATGTTCTGTGAAATCATATTCCACTCCCCAGAGAAGAGAAAGAAATCAGAACAATAAAATGACACATTTTAAAGAGAGGCAGCACCATGGGGAAATAGACTGTCAGTGACACATGGAAGATGTTGTGGGCTGATGGATGGCAAGCACATCTGTCTGGCCCATTACCAACAAACAGCATCAGGCCCAAAACACAGCAGTCTGGAAGAAGCTTCTGCACTTCAGTCAACTAAAAAACAGTTGTCTGTATTGCTTTATGTCATTTTGTCCACTTATACTGCTGATACAGTTATAGTGTCAAGAAAAGGCGTTTTCTTTAACAAGGAACATCCTAATAAACAAATATTTAAAAAATATATTTTAATTTTACCATAATAAAACAACTTTGTGCTTTATGTGTTTCTTTGTGTTTTAACTGCATTTTCTGCCATACAGAAGCATCTAGTGGTATCTACAGAAGGAGTGAAGATGAGAAAAAAGGGTTTTACTGTAAGTTTTTTTTTTACTCCCCAAGATGTTAACATAACACCTAAAAATGCAGCTTCTGCAGTCTACATATGGAGAGAAAGAAAGAAAAGATGTAGTAAAAGTGTCATTATTTCTGTTCTTATAGGACAGCCTATTATAGGAATTTGAAGTATCCCTGTTTTGCAAGCTCATCCTTCTGCTACTAATACTACTTTGAAATTGATATATTAAACTACTTTAAAATGTAATACAAATTAAAAAAAAAGTCAGTTTGAAGTAGCTTAACCACATCGTTATCGCATGAATTCCACCAGAGTGAAAAGCTGAGATGGCAGCTAGTGAAATCTGCTAAACTAGTTACCCTGAGCAGGTTTAGTTTACTCCATTGTGATTGTGCTACTGCCCGATTTAGTTACGTGAGATAACTAAGAATTATGAAATTATCAAAACGTATTATTTTTATTTAGAGCTAGGGGGAAAAACTGAATAAATTTAGTTTTGGCTAGCCATGGCCATCTCACCAGCCTGCTTGCACTTGATATAGCTTTCTTGCTTTAGCTTTCTAGCTGGCGGTTTCTCTTTGTGACATTAAGTGCAACAGCAGCTTCTCCAAGTCCAGAGATTACCCAGCAAATGTTGAAGCAGAAAACAGTCAAAACCAGAAAAAAGATTCAACTGTGTTACATGCATTTTCTGTTTGTTGAGCAGTGTGGCCTCTTATGTCTAGAAATTAAACACCTGGCTAAACTTTATAGAAACAGAAACGAACAATTTTTAATTGCATATAACACAACACAAAGTGCGTAGGTCTGTGTTCAAAAAGATAAAATCCTAGTAGTGGCAGTGAATCTCCAGGGCAGATGTCTGCTAAAAATACTCTGTAGCCTTTAAGGCTTGGTGAAAAAAGTTACATTTTTAAATGTCACTGTGTCCCTTCAAGGTTAAAACAATGCTGCTAAAAGCTGATAGTTGTTCCACCGTGCTTAAAGATTATGAAGATGACGTCAGCTGTGAGTAAGAGCTGCATCCTGCAACAGCTATTTCAAGGTAAGAGTTAAATTCTCTGATGAATGGACCTTGCTACAAATTAACCTAAGCTGCGTTAATTCCTTAATTAGAACTGTGTCTGTGTCATTGTTCGGTGTTTCCCTCAGCTCCATTTTAAATTAGCCACAGTTACCCACATTTACACATGCAGAGCAGTCAAACGGTAAACTTAAAGGTTGCATTGTGAATAACAAAAGTAATGTTCCTTTTGGGTAGGGCTGAGCCTTCTTTCTCTACACATTTTATTTTTGCTGGGGCAGAACAGAGGCAAAGAGAGCAGTGAAGCAGACAGGCGGCCCGGCAGGCAGTGAGCAGTGGAGAAGTCCAGCAAAATGGAGGTCGTCAAACAGAGAGAAGCACCCAGCATCAACATGCAGACAGACATGAGAGAAGTTGAGGTTGTCAAGGAGAAAGACTGAGAGAAGCCAGACCAGCCCATAGATACACATGGAATACAAATAATACACAGACTGGACAAACAGCTGGCCAGACAAAGACAGACAGGCGAGTTGACACTCTCATGGAGACTGATGGGTAAGAGGACAGGCAGGCGGGTAGGCAGGCAGGGTGTAGGGAATGCAGACATTCATGCAGAGTAGACCAACAGGCAGCAGGGACAGACCTGCTACCTCTCCCCACCTCGAGGACACTTTGGCAGGAAAGAGAAACTAAAGCTAATCCCCACAGTGTTTAGCCAGTTAGGAAAGAGGTCCAGCATTTTCCAGAAGCCAGATAACATCTGTGTTTTTTCAGTAGGACACAAGGCAGCGTTATCATCCAGAACATCTGAATTCACCCCCATCCTGTATACACTCTTTCTATCGGTCCCCTCCAATCATTTCTAATGCACTCTGTCTCCCTCTTCTTCTTTCCCTCTTTTCCTCCCACGTCTTCCACTCAATCAGACAACCCTGTTTTCATCCTTTACTACCTCAGACTCCTCAATTGCTGTCTTTTCACTTGATGTATTTTACTTTAGCCATCTCTTGGTCTTGTTCTTTCTCTTTCTTTTCCTATTTAGGAGGGGAAAGAGCACCATTAAGTGTACTTTTCAAGATCCTTCCAGCTATGTTTATCCCATCAATGTTGGCCTAAATTCACTGTGGTGAGAACTTGATAATTCCTTGCTCCTGGATGTTGCTCATTCCCACACGTTATAGGGCTAATTATTTTGTAGCAATAAAAGCAAGGTATCTGTTTATATCCAGGATAGGTTGCTATTTCACTGTGCGTTATCAACGCACTTGAAGAGATCTGTTAACCCTAGCCATTCAAAATTCAAAAAAATCAACTTCACTATTAAGTTTAAGCAATATTGTAGGCTAAATAATGCAATGAATGTGATACTGAAGAAACTTTACAATGTGTTGGCCTGTTTTGTTTGTAATTGAGCCACAGCTTAATGTCATATGCACCCAAGGATAATAAAGCAATTCATAAATGTAAATGCTAATTCTACTAATGGCAGACAAGAAGCAAGGAGAATAAAACCTCTCCTCAGAAGTTTTAATCAGTGATAGAAAATGCCACTGAAAATGTTAGATCTATATGACATTTATTTAGCCTAACTGTTATGTGGTTACGGGTGTGCTTTTTGGTTGGTGGTCTTCAAGGTTTGGTACTATCTATGTATCTATCTAGAGGCCTATAAAGCCTACACGCCTCCTATGCGGCAGTGTGGCTGGTCGTTTCTCAGTAATTACACGCCTCTGATTGAACACTGAGTGAATAATGCAACCAGCTGGGTGAACCCCCCCCCACCCCCCCCACCCCGCCCGCTTTTTCATTTATTTATTTATTTTTGCTCCAGTATGGTGTGCCTGGGTCCCCCCCCCCCGCCGCGTGACCCTCGGGTGACGGGGAAACCTGCCATCCATGTGCCCGGAAACCCTCGACGCCAACACAGCAGCGTGAGCTAAAAATAGCCCGCTGGTGATAAATAATAAAACCTCTCCCCATATGCCAAGCTACTTTCCTCCCGATTTCAGACTGTGCGGCTAATAGTATGACTTAATTTCAATGGGGTACACGTGTAAAGAAATGTAGCCTCTAAGTGTCTTATTTATGGTGGTCATGGGCTGGCCTTTGTGAACGAAAAATGCACATATTCTTTAACACCAAGGAGACACTGTTAAGCTATTATATGATTAGAAGAATTGACCTAAACACCTCAATAAATCTTGAATAAATTTTAAAAATGGCAAGCACAAGCATTAGGCAGCCTATTATTACAGACAAGTGTGGAAAACACCATCATGTGCGCATGTCTATAGCCTGTTTAAATCTGAACCTTTTTAAGGAGTAGGCTACAGACCTCTACAGACAAATACATTATATATTACCTAAGAGATCTCTCTACAATCAGACATTTAAATGACAAAGAGCTATGACATCTAGGCCTGCATTAGTAATAATAGCTGTGAAAACACCCTATATCATAAAACGAAATGCCATTACAGGTTTATTACTGTAGGTTTATTACTGAACACTCATTCTCATATCCCTCAAATTTTCCACAATATAATTATACACTCTCATATAACTCTCCACCTTTTTCAAAGACCTGGGTAATTTAAGACTGGTGTAAAAAGAAAACCCTGCTAAGTGAAAGCAAGCAGTACCCTCCTGTGTGGAGAAAATGACAAGGCGCTCCCCTTTTCTGTTTTTCCTGGCTGTCTGGTCACGATTCAAAGCCCTCACAGCAGGGAGATTTGTGTTGATGCTGCTGCAGTTGAAGTCCGCATGGGAACCCCCCCCCCCCCTCCCAACACCCACCCTCACCCCCTTCCATACAAATCCCTCCTTCTCCTCTCATCTTCTCTTCTCCTCCCTCTCTTCCATCTGCCCCCCCCCTCCCCCCCCTCCCCCCCTGCTGCTGCTCCTCTTCCACATCCTGCTTCTCTTCTCTCTCTCTCCTCTACCCACGCACGGCTCTCCACGACCAAGAGGCTAAAAATAGCATCAGGAATCCCCGCATCAATTCAGAGGGAGGAGGGGGTGATGGGGGAAACGTCAGCGCACACAAGGTCATAAACCCCCCCTCCCGTGCTTTTCTTGGTTTGTCACAGCTCCCGTCAGCGTTTTTTTTATCTTCCGGGAGACCCACACCCTGTCAGATTTTATTCCATCGTCCTGAATTGATAAAAGTCCAAATCGCATCGATCTCGTGTAAATCATCATTAAACGCCCCTCCTGGAATTCATTTTATGACACAGCGTTGGGAATAAGATTTCACTGCGGACTCAAGGCAAATAAAATTAAATTCAACAAAAAAAATAAAAAAGGACTTAGCTGAAACCCGGTTTTATTAGAGCACAAACAGGTGGAGGGTAAAAATACACGAGGAAGGAAGAGGGAGCAGCCAATAGCTGTAACAATAACCTGAGCATGTGCTTGCAAAAATCTTGAGCGAGTATTTCCCGTTATTTGCAGACATGAAACTGCAATAACTGGGAGAGCCCCTATTCTTAGTGGGAGACTATTGATTTTCTTGCTGTCATTTATAATCATCGTTGACGTGTCTTCTGCAAGGAGAGAGTATGCAGCCTCCATCAGAGAAAAGGTATGTGCTTCCCTTCCCTCTCCTTTCCTCACTGCCTTCCCTTTCAACTCATTCTCTTTTCTGAGTATTAGTTAAAAAGGAGGGGTGTGAAAAGATTGCATGATGAAATTGCAATCGCAGGGTCTAATATCTGTTGCTAAAAACCTTTATAGCACTTCATTTGTATTTTCACACCTACAGCACTAGTGCATGACTTTTTTTCAGGCATGATTCTTATCTAACATACACCTTTGGGAAGCAGAAATAAACCCTGTCTGTGAATATACATGGAATATACAGGGATATTCCCTGAATTAGACCAGTCTGAAAATGCTATTTTGTAAAAACATTTTTGTAAAAACCGTGTCTGTGTTACTGCTGTGCAGTGTGGAATATACAGGGATATTCCCTGAATTAGATCAGATTATGCTATTTTGTAAAAACATTTGTATTTCAAATGTTTTTGTCCTTGTGCAGATGGTTTAAGGTGATCAATATAAGTGAGGTCTTTTTGAAATGGCTTCTAAAGGATGCCTCTTAAGACGTGCTTTTTATAGTATAGTGTACAGTGCATCTCTCCCTGCTGGTGGTGAAAATGGGGGGTCAGTTGGTCATCTCCTTTGTGTTTGTGGCTCTGATGATGAGACGGGGACCGAGTCTTTGAACCTTTGCATTAGTGATGAGCTTTCTCCTCTCTTTATCTCTCAACACCATATTTTACAACTGGGCAAACTGAGTCTCTCTTGTCAAATGCTGGTCCCATCCGCCCACACAGGTATGCACGTGTTCACATGTGCACATTGATGCAAACACACACACATGCACACCCTCACACAAGAATAATGTCATAACCATCTTCACACCTATATGACGGGCACACACACACACACACACACACACACACACCAGAGACTGCATTATAAATGGACCTTGCCCTGTTTTTTCTCTTTCTCTTTGTCCTCTTCACTTCCCCTCATCATTAACTGCTCCATTTAATGCAGTGACAATATTGTGCTCTATGAACAGAGGTTGATGGTCCAATGCTTGCGCCAAGGCCAAGCTGGAGAAAACAAGGCAGGTGTTTGTTGTTGTGTAGCAAGAAGACATCATGTACAACCAGCAGCAGACTAAACCTGGAGACACTTCTGTCATTGCTGCATTGACGCTGCTGCACTTTGTGTAGAGGTAGGAGAGCGTATGACATTATCTCACTAGCTTTAAAACGTAGGTTGTAAAGCTAGTGAGATAACGTCTCAGATAGAGATAAATGAGTTGTAGTTTGTTTTTTTGTTTTTTTACAACTGCTTACACACAGCATCTTTACATGTCACATGATTTTTGAAACCTCTCACTTAAATAGCAAAACTACACACCAAATCTCCAAATAAGCTCCATAAGATATTTCTCAGCCTATTTCTCAGGCTTTCACTCAGTGTTCACTTTCATAAAACACCTATTTCAAAAAACTACACACAATTGTCTATATAAGACACAAACATCTAACAGGAAGTGACTTGCTTTCCTTTTCCAAACACAACCAATCAAAATGCTACACACACCAGGTAACACTCCTCACATGTGCAAACACTAAATGCTTAACTGATCACTATTCAATCACTGTTTTAGGCGTACGAGTAGTTCAAAGGTCAGATTACCTGTTTTGAACAATGGATCCCAACGATGGACAGAGAGCAAGGGGAGTAGGAGGGAGAGGCAGGGGAGGACAAAGAGGGCAAGTTCAAGGAGGAAGAGTTGGAGGAGGAGGGCAGAAGAGGAAGACGGTGAGGGCAAAGAAGAGAAGGAAAGAGATGCATCTCTGATGAGATCAGGGCCACACGTATTGATCATGTGATCAACCACATGTTGACCATGAAGGAAGATGGACTGATCGTTCAGCCCAACTTGAGGTAAGCAACTATCTAATGATTATTTGAGCATAAGAGTATTGTACTGTAATGTACAGTTGGTGTAAAGATATCGCTGTTTTAAGCACACCGTTCTATGCCTCTAATTGAGGTCAAATTATAGAAAGGCAAATCTATTGAAACTTAAAGTAGCACATAACGATGCAATGAGAATATTACTCAAGAGACCAAGATGGTGTACTGCAAGTGAGATGAGATGTTTGTGGCTGCAGGAGTAACGACCTTTCATGCTGTTTTAAGAAACCTAATGTTTAAATTCATGTGCGGGCTTAATGGGTCACAAAATGAAATAATATTGGGCTTAACTAACATGCGGCTAAATATTACATGCTACCAATCCTGTATTTGGAAACACTGGTATAATTGTCTCCTGGTAGAACAATGTGTTCTAATCATTTTAAATAATTTAATACTTTAAAATTTTCTAACCATGGTTTACTATGGTGTTTTTTTATATGTATATATGTATGTATTGTGTGCATGTGTGTTTGTGGGTATGTATTTATGCATTGTTGTGGGTAAGATTTGGACCTTGAGTCTGTAATAAAGTTTTGAATTGAATTCAATTGAAACATTTGTAGCTCTAAGTCATCCATTAATTTACACTGCATTGTATAAATGAGGTTGGTTATCATGCTGTACTACAATGTACACATTAGCCTAAGAAAGACAAAAGAGCTTTAGATTTAGAACTATAGTGTGTACATGGCGGCTGTGGCTCAGGAGGTAGAGCGGGTTAGCTGTTAATCGGAAGGTCGATTAGAAGATACAGAACCCCGATTTGCCCCTGGCGGCTGTTCCGCCAGTGTATGAATGTTTGTGAATGTTAGTTTCCGTTTGAGCACTTAGGCTCAGTGTGTGAATGTGTATGACTGGTGAATGCAGATGTAGTGTGAAAGCACTTTGAGTGGTCGAAAAGACTAGAAAGGCGCTATACAAATACGGAGCATTTACATGGTATATCCAAAAAGTGTTTGCCATTTTGAGATGTACATGGTATTTTATAAGCGGTGTTTCATTTTGAGTGACAGACTTATACTTATGGGCTGCAACTAACTGACTTGACTTTCAGTGTCAATTAATCTGTGGAATTGTGTGTAGAGTTTTAAAAAATGGAGACAGTTTTGAAAATGTGCGTAAGTAGTTGTAAAAAACTGTAAATTAAAGTGGGAGCTATTGAATGACAAACAAATCTCTGAAGAAGCTTAAAATCTATCCATAACTGTCTGTATATGTTTTTTTTGGACTGCAGTTGTCTTGTTGCTAAATATTTTTGTCATTCTTGTGGAAATAATTGCCACTGACAATAAGATTTTCCTCTTATTGTCATTCATAACCTCATAATTAAAAACCAGAGCAAATCTAAATTAATAGAGCTGTGCTGTGATAGCCTCTCCTTCAGCGTGCCGAAGAGGAAACAACCACATCTAGGTGGCGGTATCTGAGTGTGTGTAGTGGGGGGCGTTTTGTGTGGGAAAGGTGACTAATTGCCCTCTTGTTCATTCTCTGAGATGGATGAGAACACTCGCCCCTCTGCTCCTCTAAGCTTATGGCTGTGTGTCAGGATTACCCGGGATGCTTCTCGAGTATCCCCTTATTCTTTCAATGGGATCTCATCTCATCTCATCTCATCTCATCTCATCGCAGATGTTACCTGGCATGCCTGTGCGTTACTGCCACTTCATCACTCTCTGCACCTTGGCTTTGCTTGTGGGGGTAACAGAAAACACTTCATCACAGTTGTCTGCCTTGCACAGTCTTTTCCACCCATTTATGTGATATTGGGGTGCTAACATGTCAAGTGATATTTAACAATGACTCTCTCTGTACCTGTCTCTTCCTGAATGATGGTAAAGCTGCTTAGTCATTTGAGTAGATGGAGCAAATCTTACTAATGATCATGATGCTGTTACGCAGGCCAGACGCATCAGTCCAGCTGAATATGTGTCACATTATTCACCGGTCATAGCACTGTATCAAGGCCCTGCTGTCACTCCTGCAGCACCACAACTCTCCATCCTTGAGGCATCACTCCAGTTAGTCATAGTTGAGTAAGATGACAGCCATAGCCATGACATGCAGTGAATTGACAGACTAATTCAAGATGGCTGCCTTACATACAGCTATCACACTTGAGGCATTTGGGGCCAAGCAGAAGTGTTTTAGAAAACCTTTCTTCTCGACACCTCTTCTTTCTTTCTTGTCTTTCTGTCTTTTTTGTTAGAACAGCTGCATAAATTGAGCAGTAAATATTAACTTTTATTTGTAGAAGGCTGAAAAGGTCAAGCTCTTTCTCACTCAGTTGCCCTCTCAAAACCACAATTTTACAGTATAACACCATTTTAAGATGTAAATAAGCTAAAATACTGTATTATAATGGTGCTGTCCGGGGAAAAGGATGTCTCTTCAATTTTTTGAAATTTAATAGCTCTTTTACTTTTACTCTCCTACTTGTCAAGTGAAATAAACCACTTTAAAAATGGATTATCTGAACAAATTACTGTCAAACAGCTAAAAACAGGCACATTGTTCTAAGCTCATTAAAAGTTGATGTTTTGTAGATAGGTGCTTTTCAAAGGACAGCAACCATACCCAAGACGATTTTCTTTATAGAGTCCAAGATCACACATTTGTCTCAGAGGCCTTTAAAATCTGTATAACATATGACACCCTCTATCCTCAATTCAGATTAAATGGACTTTACCTACTAACCTGGTGGAAACACATAACACAACATACAGTAAGATGCTTAGAAAATACCCCATAGAGGAATACAATTATCTGCAAGAACCATGATTATAAAAACATATGACTTATCTTTCAGTGTAGGTGATTCTGCGTTAAGATAATAGGCTAATCTCTGTACCTAATTATTTTTGGTTCACTTCACAACACATTTTCTGTCTTCCTATTCTTTTCAATTGAACTCTTTTGATCTATTCTGTGTTGGCGCACCTGCTCTCTTTAGATATCTCTCCCTCTCGGTGTGGTTTCTCGCTCTCACACACACACACACAGTGCACACTATCAGTTTCTCTCTCTCTCTCAAGCACACACGAATACTTACACATCTCTCTGCTTCGCCCTGGTTGGATTTCTCTTTCTCTGTAATTACAGGCTTCTTATCTACTTCCTATGTTACGTGCTGAAGCCATTGGCCTCCTCTGTGTTTCCTCCTCTACCATTTTAGTGTCACAGATCTTCCGCTGCTTCTCCCTCCAGAAGCCAACAAGGCAGGGACACACAATATGCTTTAACACGGCTGAACTGGCCAAGTTTGACGGCTGCATGGGACAAATCCAAGAGAGGAACTATATTCTGGTGGCAGCTTTTGCTAGAAAGGGGCTGTGTGAGTGAAATATTGGTGTGTCGTTATGGTTGTGGGTGTGCGTAAGGGAGAGAGAGGGGGAGGGGAGAGGGGAAAAACTGCAAGATGGAGAGAAAATGTGGGCTTCTGCATTCATAGCCGGTTGGTGAATAAGTGTTTCTGTGTTTCCAGGAGTTGTAAAGTTTTATTTAATTATTCATGTGGAAGCAGTAACATTGCTTCCCAAACTAGCAAATGAAACTCCATCTTGCCAAGGAACTCACACAGGTCACAGTGACCAATTACTTAATGAAAATGATCAGGTTTCTAATGCAGCCCTGGCCAGAGCTCATCTCTAAATTCCTGCAGTACTTCATGTAGCTATAAAACAGAGTGTACCTGCAGCTTTCTTCCAGTGCTTAGGCAAAGTGTGCCACCGCTGCAGTCTTTAGACCCATCAAAACCCCAAATGGCTGAACCAGCTTTAAGGAAAGGATTATGACTTATTAAGAATGGCTAATGTATGATGTAAACGTTGGCTCCCGCTCCATCTCTATCCTCTCCTGTCTCTTTGGCTCAGCCTCAACTTCTCTCTCTTGCAGTAAAATGGTGTGTTTGTGTTGTTCATGCTTATATTTTCAAATACTAACCTACTCCTATAGAGCGTTAAAGGAATAGGGATGGAAGATGTTCAGAACATCTTGTTCTGCAGTCCTAAGTTTGTTCTGTATTTTAAAAAGCTTTTAAAAACCTATGTATGACCATTCTCTGAGATTCTTGTTGTATTTTATGGTGTAGCCTATTTTATGTGTCCCTGGAATGAAGAAGCTTCTTTTTTTTTAAAGCTGCTGAAGACATAAAGTTCGCTTACTTACAAAACCATCACATGATGACCTGGTCTGAAGAAACAGCATTTAAGGCTTCAGAAGGATGCATACTAAATCAAGTGTATCTTCTTCTTTAGTACAAAAGTCTCTCTTTGTGTTACTTTCCCTGCACTATGGCTCAGCTTGGAAAAGCTGCCGGGGAAACACAGAGGGAAGACTGTGGAGTGGCTTTTGCTACCCATCTGTTACAGTGAAGTCATATGAAGGAATTAGTACATGACCAGTATTGCAATAGAAATTATAACAGCCACCAGTAACTTTTTTCACTGTAAATGTTTACATGTGTGATTTTACTATCAGTGAAACAACTTGAAAAACAATCTGAATTTATCCTTTTATCCAAGTTGTGTCACCAAATGAATAATCCTCACAGCTGCGAGAAATGTCTGCCCATAATCTGATGGACAGTTGTCTATCCTCTGGCTACTTGACACCGTCACAAAGGCTATTTTAGTAATGCGCCTCCTGACTCCTTCAGCACCACGGACAGCGCCATCTGCGCCCAGCCTCTCTCTGTCTCCATCTAGCTGGTTTCCTGACTGCTGTGACAGTAAAGCCTTTACCATGTTACACGGAGAGCATGCAACACCAGCGAGAGCAGCGGCTCACACAAACACACACACAGAGCAGGCTGCGAACCGACTGCAGGCTCTGCATGCAGCTCCCGTTCTAAATATTTCTGCCTGGTAATACAAAACCAGGCATATTGTGCTAAATTATTTAATACCAGACTGCAAGGCTCGGGCTGTATGGCATGAGGTAATCGCTACAGCCCGGTTTGTTTTATGCTTTGCTATGGTACCAACAAGTGGAAATGGGTTTTGGAAATAGATCTCAAGAGTGTGTGTTTATTGCTCCTCTCATGATTTTTATATTATGGGTCCACTTTATGGGCGTCAAAGTAGCAGGGAAGGTAATCGTTTAGAGTTGATCATAAAGTGACGTTCAGGATTTGGGCAAAGCATAATGTTTGACAGGCCTATGGATCTGTTTGGGTGACGTAGCAGTAAAAGTGATATTTTGTTTTGCAGGGTGGTTATGGTAACATTGATAAAGTCGATCTATTGGGTCAACAGTGGATTAAGATGATCGACCATGTGAGCAAGATTTTGAACACCTTTCTACATCTTAATAATCCCGTTCTTGTAATATCCTAACAGCCTTAGGGAGTGATCGATCAGCTGCAACCTGTGCGCATAGCAGGCAATGGACCGATATTAAGTCGAAGGCGGTGTTTTGGCTGTACGGTGACGTTTTAAGGCAGGTCCTGGTCAAACCTACCAATGATACAAGTCGGTCCTATTCTATTGGGACTGATCGCAATGAACGGGTGCCGGAGCTCTGCACGGCAAAGGAGCAACCACAGCGAGACGAGGCGATCAAGGGGATGCGGCATCGGTACGCTGGAGCTGTCCATCAGCACCAAATCCCCGACGAAAAGCAAGGAAACAGCAAGCAGAACCCAGACCCAGTCGCTCCTGTTTTCAGCCTGCCGCCCCCGCCCTCTTCTCATCACCGAGACCGCACTTCAACAGCCGCCGCTCACCGCCAGAGTCTCCAGGAGCTCCCGTGTCTGAGCCAGCCCTCTCGGAGACCTGTTCACAGTGGCGACCCTCTACCTCTGGCGAGATACGACACCGCCCAGCATACTTCACACCGGGGCGGTGAACCCAGCACCGGGCAGCCGGCGCACCTGCAGCAGGATCCTTGGGCCCCGACCGGTTCTCAGCCGCAGCAGCCGCCGCCGCCGCCGCCGCCGCAGTCGGAGAAGCAGCCTGTTTTTCCAAGCTGCCACTGCAGTTTTTCCGAGCAGGAGGCGAGCCTTTCTCAAAATCAGCACCATCCTTTCGATCCTCTCCCACCGCAGCCCTCCCCACCTTTTCCGCCGCCTATACCACCGCCACCAACGTCGTCCTCCTCCTCTCTGCTGTTAACCCGGGAATCTAAAAGAGGGGATCGTCTCCAAAGGAGTGCCAATAATTACCAACAGGCAAGCATCGTGGAACGCTGCAGGGGAGGAGGAGGAGCAGGAGGGCACCGAGACCACAGGCAGTTGTTGCAGCAGCAGCAGCAGAAGCAACAACAGCATCAACAGCACAGTCATTTAAGACTCCAACAGAGGGACCCCTCCCCTGAAGGAATCCGTGCAAACTCGCAGAAAGGGCGCTCTTTAAATGTATGTGAGTCAACCGAGGCTAACAGGAGAGCATTCGAGTCTCAGACTCAGGACCTGCAGCAGCAGCAGCAGCAGCAGCAACAGATCCCACAATTACGAGCGCAGCAACAGCTACTGGTGGGGAGCAGCTTGCCTATCAACTACTGCGCCAGCGGCTCAGGAGAGCTATGTAGGACTCACCAGGCACCACTGCTGCAACAGCAAGAGCAGCAGCAACAGCGGCAGCAGCAGCAGCAAAGCGCACTGGGGCTCTGTCCCCAGCGTCCGCAGCACTGTGAACAAGACCGCAATAAGTCTGGGAGGATCTCCGCGCAAGGCGACCAGGCGCAGACACACAGCCGCGACTCCCGCATAACCCCCCCGGTACCACAACAGGCATACGCGGGGAACTCGTCTGCGACTGTCAGCAACAGCAGCAAAGACAGCCCCAACTACGGCTCGAGCTATCACCTGTGGCCAGAGAGCCCGCATAAAGGAGAGGAGAGGATACGCATCGACCTCCATAAGGTAGATTTTTCACATTTTATCCTGCGATATCGTATCTAAGTAGCCTCTAATGACAAAAACAAACTGGCCTTAACGTTTTCACTCAACGACCACGCCTGTCATATGATTTTGATAGAGCAAATTCGCCTATGTGTATGGTGTGCACGCGCGTGGTGCGTGTGTGTGTGTATGTAGCCTATGTATGTAAAAAGCGGAGTTGGGGGGGCGGGTGGTATTTGAATCGTTATTCAATGTTGAGCAGCTGTTCCAAAAGCACCAATGCAACTACATGTAACCCAATGCGTGATGTTTTTCATTTAACCTGCCATTTGTCTAATTTGGTTACACAACCACGCGCACGCACGCACAAACGCGAACACACACCTGTTCCATGTTGCAGTGTTGTTTGGGGTAACCCACGGAAAATATTCAAATGACGCTCCCTGGCAGCCGAATTAGAAACAAAGCGTTTGTTGTTTCCACAGAACAGAGGGGCATCTGAGCGGGGAATTTTAATATTTTGGCTTCTAGGCACCGTTATGACACAATGGTGGACTTTTAAACCGTTAGGCCTGTACCTGCCAGTGAGTGCAGCTCCTGGCAGGGTGTTCCACATACTCCCAACCTCACTTTATACAGTAAAATGTGCTGTTTGCTCTGCTTAGAGAGCTGTCCAACAGGGTAGGACTACTATTTGTATTAGACCTATATTACATGTATGATAAAAAAAGAAAATACCTCACAGGACTTATTAGATCTGGCCAAACAAATTATGAAAAGAAAAGCATGTTGATTACAGAAAAATAAGTAACAACATGAATGATAACATATTGAGGAGGTAATGTCAAAATAAGTTCAAATATGGTGGCAGTAACAAGTGAGAAGGTGTGCATATGTGTGTCAGCATTTATGTATTAAAAAAGAAAAAAAAGAAAGGAAAAAGAATAAGAATAAGAACGATTTAAAGCAGTCTGATTCAAATGATGTAAAAATCTATGTATTAAAAGAAGATTAACTGGCAGTATAAATGTTACTATCCCCTCAGCCTTATTGGCGTTTATAGAAAACCCACAAGGTGATCTGGGAAAGTGTTTTTTAACAAGACAGGTCATTGTCAAGTACATTTGCTCAGTGTTTTGTCAAAAAATTAGTGAGTTGAATGTTCTTTCTTTTGTTTTGGTACAGTGTGATCTTGCAGAGAAAGGCAAACCAGAGAAAGCTAAATCAAACTGCAAGATGCTAAAGTACATTGTTGTTGCATCTAGCCGTTAACACCTCACGCTTCACCAGTCATCTCCCCAGAGAAATCTACTTGACGAAACACTAATGTGCTAATTTTTTTGGCTGATTATACTAATGGACATATGAACATGTGAACAGATGTTAATTTGTATTTATTTTCAAATAAGCAGCAGTTTAGTCCTCACCAATCTTTTTGTTTTTCCTTACTCCAGGTGCAATCGATGTGAAGTTTTTTTATATCACAGGATAGAAAAGAAAAAAGCAAAAGGAGGAACTGACGAGGGTACAGCATCTAAATAAGAGCATCAGACTGCCTTTTAAAATGCTGCAGCTGTTTTCAGGGGCTGAGCTGGCACCAGTAGCAAAAGGTGGTACATCGAACAACCTTGACATGACTGTTCTGAACTTGGCTCGATTTTGGAGCATCAGCAGAACACCGGAATGACCAAATGACTGAAGGGAAAGTAAACTTTTTTTCTTGAAGTTGCCAAGTTTCAAGTTAAAATCACAGGGGGTTTTGCTGAGAGAGAAGCTGAACACCCAGTGTGAGGTAAATTAAGAATAGGCCTACTGGAACCCTATTCTTATAGTTACAATTCATGTAATATTGAGCAGACATATAAAGGGTCTGCTATTTGGTGTCGAAAATTTCTAAATGTTATGTTATGCACTGCATCATAGATGCATCACACAGAAATGGGGACTTGAGTTTGAGACTCGTCCTAAGTCGGACACATTGTGACTTCAGACTCGACTTGAGACCCGTCCTCAAAAGACTTCAGACTTGACTCGGACTCAAGGTGCGGGGCTCGTGAACAATGTTTATTTTTAGGAAACGTCTGATGAGCTTGCTGTTATTCCCCTCCCTGCGTTACCTATAACCTGCCTACGTAACACATGCTATGAATCTGCTGCGCGCGGCCACATGTGAGAGAGGACAACAAAAACCAGCAGCTGCTGTGTCGTTCATCAGAAACTTTGGCTTTGAAACTTCATATACAACTTACAACTATACTTGTATACTTCATATACAAGACCCAAACAAAGAAGCGCTGAACGCAAAATAGGTTAGCAACCTGAGGTTAGTGAACATGTTTAGCTCAGCTAACGTTAGCTTGCTTCTTACTTTAACTACGACCTACCGAAGGTCAACCCCGACTGTCGTTTGTTATGAAAAGATGAGTGAGCGTTTGTTTACTTGCCAAACTTGTGGTGTCCATTAACATAATCATTTACCTCCCGTTGGCTGTCATCACGTTAATTGTTAGGCTAATGTTGACTGCAAGCAGGGACAGGTTTATTGTTGATGATGTAACGTTACAGTTTGATTTAGTTAACATTAAACTAGTTTGAGAGTCTGGTATGTTGACTTACAGTAGTTCTCCTTTGTTTTGCAGCTTTCCAGCTCATATATTTTTACTGCAAACAAGACATTTATTTATTACAAAACTATTACATAATCCACTTTCAAACATGAAACTAAAAATCTGAAAGACAAATCTTAGAAGTATTCCCATGACATACTCTTCCTAAGTGTCCACCCTTTTCCACTCACAGCCGAGCGTGGCAAGTATTTTGATACGGCTAGACATGCTTATCTATTCACGGATATTTGTGGGATCATGGTTACATATTGACTCGCCCTCAATGAGACAGTCCCTGCCCTCGCTCCCCATTTGAAATCCCTTAAACAAAACACTTGTGACAGAACAAGCCTGACAAAGTGTATACGATTACAGTATCCCACAGCACAACCTGAAACTCAATAGCTAGCCCACTGAACTGATGGCAGGTAGTACGATATTGTGTCCTATCTCATAACATTGTGCTTTGAAAGGCGCATTGCTGCTTCTATTGTGATAGGCTGTGTAAGTACTCTAATGCCTGCCACTTACTGCTATGGTGATATCTCCGGCTGGGACTAGCACATAAACACTGGTGGATTTGCTCTTGTTTAACAAGGCAGATATTAGAGGATACCCAGACGTCGTGTTTAGCAGAAGCCTGTGATTAATCACTGTACAGTTTGTCAGATTTGGTGCCATCCACGGCACAGATATCAACAACTCTGAAAATGAATGAAATGCCAGAAAAGTTCAAAATGAGAAGGCAAGAACGGAAGGAAGTGCACTTTTTGCCAGATCATATTTTTATCATGTTTATGTGGCTTCTGTCCCCTGCTGGGACAGTATGGATGATTTGTGGAGAATCCTGCCTGGTGCATTCTCGGAGACAGGAAGGACCAATAATTTAGCGCTGCAACTTTTCATTATTGATTAATCTGTTAATATTTATATAAATCAAGGAATCGTTTGACAGTTTGGGATATATGCTTACTTGTTTTCTTGACAAGAGTTAGAAAGTGAGATTGAAACATCAAACTATTCCATTAATCGATTCATTCTGACAATTTTAGTCATTGTCAAATAAAGATAATATAGTGTAAAATACTCATTACCACTTACCAGAGCCCAGTGTGACAGATGCACATTGTTTATGTTGTAAAACCAACAGTTCAAAATCTCAAAGTATTCAGTTTTAGTATTTGGCATTTTTCTTTGATAGGTGATTACTTAACTTAATTGTTGACAATCAATTTTATCAGCTGACTAATTGATTAATCAACTAATAGTTTCAGCACTACACATTTGATCAGAACACATGTTAGCAGGCATGAAATGAATGATGAAATGAAATGATGTTGCCCAGCTCAGGCTGCAACTAACAAGTATTTTCGTTATCAATTAATCTGCCGATTAGGTTTTCTATTCATGGATTACTCGTTTGCTTTGTAAAATATTAGAAAGTAGTGAACAATGCCTGTTACAGTTTCCCTAAGCCTGAGTTGATATCTTCAGATAGCTTGTAAAATGTACTTTGGTATAAGAAAAAGAAAACCAACAAATACTCACAATTGTGAAACTGGCGAAGTGATATTTCTGCTTGAAAATTTACTTGATTATCGAAGCAGTTGCCCATAAATTTTCTGTAGATCAACTAATCGATTGATTGATAAATTGTTTGAGCTCTACTGAGCTTATCTGAAGCTATATCACAATTTGGAATGCAACAAATCTTTGCTGCATGTTCACCATTTAGTTGTCATGAGATGCACATCTATAAAATTGGATGTGAAAATAAAAAAACAAATGTGGAAGTTAGGTCAAGGGTTTAAAGTAAAAAAGAATAAATAAAAATATTTTCAGCCTGCTGCCGTCTTTCTTTTCTCCTGTCACATCACCCATGTTTGTTGGGTGCACCGGGCATGTAAGCTGCTCTGCTGTAGCTGTGTGTGTGTCAGGCGAGTGCCAACCCACCTTTCTGGAGAACTTAAGGTTGTGTGTGTCATTGCAGAATGGATAGCTCGAAATAGGGGGAAAGCTATTACATTAAAGCCTTTTTGCATATCGTGCCAAACTGCATTCCAGCACGCGTGTAATCACCCTATATGATCAAGCAAAGGTCAACACAATATATATCAAAGTGGTACTTGCAACAAACTTAGTGTCTCTTCGATGCTGTCTGGAGGATTTAGTGGAGTCGTGTTTAGTGGTGGTTGTGTGTACAGCTCTGTACAGTAGAAAGTGAATAATTTTGTTCCCCAGAAACATGAACAGCAGATGTGGAAGTATTTCATAAAGAAAGACAAACTAACACTTCTTATTTTTTTAATATTTAGAGTTTTGCTGCTTTCATCCATTTAAAGTGTTTAGTATTTCATTTTGCTCCTGTTTTTTCTTTTCAGTGTTCAGATTTTCTTTTAACTAAGATCATTAATTTTAAGTGAGTCCTACTTTTTAGCTTTCCTCTTGACTAAATGAAGGAAAATGCCGAGGTAATTGGGCTGCCGGATCTCTTTAAAAAAAATAAGTAGTTTAAAGTAGTTTCAGCTGTGTGTTTGTGTTGGCTTTGTAATATCGCAGAGGTGACGTTGAACGCTGGGGCTTGGAACAATTGATGTCGACAGATCTGCGCACAGTGTTATGATTTGCCAGCGGGCTTTTGCCAGGAGAGACATTTTGTTGATTTAAACTTTCTCTATCGGTCATCTCTCCCCTGTTGTTACAGGGCCTGCGTTTGTTTTTCTCTCATTAGGCGTCCATGTTTCCACTGCCTCCTGCATTCAAGTCTGCCAAGGCAGCCAACACCTTGAAAGTAAACACACCCTGCTGAAAAATTAAATGTCAGACAAGGGGCAGATCCTAGTTTACATCCTCTGTATGTGACGAAGGAGTGGCGCTGGTGTAGATCTCTGATAACAATGGCATGAAGAGAGGTGTGAGCCGTAGAAGCCTCTTAGTTTCGTCTGCAGCTGGCAACACACAGGCAGTAAGTATGAACATGAAGCTCTTTTAATAATTGATTGCTGTTTTCCCTATTTTTTTTGTCAGCTGTGTTTAAGTGCTGCACTGCGCTCCTGCTCTGAAATAGATTTGTGTTACCATGTGTGTTGCTATGGAGAGATCAGCCTGGTATTGTGTAGCAGTCTCTCTCGGGGGTATTGAGTTTGGTCAAGGAATCATGTGCAGAACAAGACTATCTTTTTGGATTTACGACTCATTTCACACTTTCACGCACATGGTTTAACACACGCGCAATACACATACAGTACAGGCTTGCGCACATGTCCATGTGTCACACACACACACACACACACACACACACACACACACTGTAGTACAGCCCACACAAACACTGACATTACTGTAAGTGGTGTTCAAATAGTGCTCCACTTGATATAGTTCATTCGCCTTGCGCTTCGTTTGAGTGAGCCTGCACAAGGAGAGGTGTATTGAATTACTTGCAGTCCAGTTGAATACAAAGAGTGGAAAGAAAGCGTGTTGGGGGTTTCCTCAGTCGCTGTGAGCCTTGTTGCTTACTTACTCCACGGGTAGAGTCACAGGATGGCAGATGTTTTCGCTCTGCCAGCAGTCAATGCAATTTGTAACTTGACTGTTCGACCTCTCGTGATGTTTTCCTTTTCTAATGTGTGTTGTAACTTACAATTTCTTTTCTCTCTCGCCCTACTACGTTGCATGCCAAGTCCCCACCACGGCTCTTTGCTTAATAAATGACCACAGTTCATTTATATGGTAATTCCTGTGAGATGCTAGCCAAGGGATGCCAGGCATATAATGTATCACCGCAATGCATATGCTTTATGGCTAATTAGGTTATTGATCTGAGGCTGTTCCTGCGTTAGGGCATGATCACAACACAAAAGAGTGTGAGAGTATGAGTAATGCAGCTGTAAGCAGATATTTGTCGTTCATTACAGTGCTGGGACAGATTCAGTGATGGCTTTATATGTATGTGAAGGTTCAGGTGTGCGTGTGTGCGTCTTTCTACGTATTCTATGATATTGCCGACGTGTCAGCTCATTGAGTCATTTCAATATTGCCTGCTGGCTGTTTTCAAATGCTTGTAAAACACAGTGTTTGGTAGGAGGGCAGAGTGCAGTAACGAGATGTGAGAGATGTGTGATTTCATCATTCTTTGCTCACACAATCGTCTAACGCCTCACTTGCAGCCTGCCCTTGAAAATGCACATTTGGAGAGCTTCTCCCACAGTTGTGATATTCCATACAGAGACTGTGTGTGAGTGTGTATGGCAGGGTGACTACGCTAGAATACATGTGTGTATATATTCATACACACATGACTTTTTCCCTGCCTGTCCTTCTTAGGTCTTTATGCCCTCAGGTCAGAGTTTGACTGCTGATCCCCTGAGCTACTGTACTACTTAATTTACAGCACATGATACACAACCGTTGCCCTGTAAAACTCAGTCAGTCTCCTCTGGCCACTGATAAATATTCAGTGAACAAGAAAGATTTAGCTGATCCACATCTAGTCAGATCTACTCTGCCTTCAGCTGTTTATAGAAAATGTGAGTACTATTTGTTACCTTTATACAAACAAAAGATGTTTCTATGGGGATTAGAATTTAGCCCGACCTGTTCTGCTGCATGCCTTTTGTGTAATCCCGCACATTTGCATGTTGGTTTGTACCTGTGTTTATGTGTAAAGGGAAAGCAAGCAAGCGAGTGAATGAGTGAGAGAAGAGCTTGAGTAGCCTATATCATTATCATGTGGACAGTCTTGTCTTCAGAATGCAAAGGTCACATTAACTGTATTGCAGCCTCCAGTCACGTGGAAGACCCTCTTCTTCAGGAATCCTCCACTGTATCACTGCACTGTTGACCTGTTTCCCATTTGAGTCGCAGCACCGTGTCTCCACCTTTAAGCATCTGCTGTCGTGTGTACAAAGGGAGTGAACGTACCACGTGTATCCGTGTGAACATGTGCATGTGCTTGCAGTACTGTTCGAGAAGTACCTAAAAAACAGCATTGCTTTTATGACAATATGCGAATGCTACTTTCATTTATCTTGTTTGGTTTATGAGTGTTCACGTGATGCTGACATGAGAAAAATGTAGCACCTCGCCTCCTCCCTCCCTCACTCTCTCTCTGTTTGTCTCTGGTTTGTGTTAGTGGTTGGTGTGTGGCTCTCTGCATGCTGTAGTTCCCATACAGCTGCTCCAGCCTCCATTATCGGCTTCCCTCCGACGGTTAACCCCTTAATGGGCCGCCGTCATGGTCTGTGCACTTCCCCTTTTGCTACCTCCATTTTCCCTTTAACCCTTTTCACAAACAAAGCCTTCCATCGCTCCCTTCTCTTTCTTTGAGAGTCCATTTTTGATCACCCGTTTCCGCTCCCCAGCCTCCACTTCTTCTCTGTCAGTCTGAAAAAAAGGCTTTTAAAATAGAATCAATTTACACTAAAGGGCCCAGGGGGTATTAGAAAACTGCAGCACTTAATTTCATAATCAAAGGAAAAAAATCACAGCTGGAGGCTGTTAGCACAATTCCCAGTACTTTTTTATCATGTGAGATGTAATAGACTAGCATGAAAGACAGCTACTCTTGACTGTAGTACAGTACAGTATAGGGGGTCTGGTTATGGTTCACCTACTGTACCTGAAAACAAGATTAGGTGCGGTGCAGCAAAGTACAGTAAGTATGTGTGTTGCAGTTGGTCTGGAAGTGTCTGTGGGTGAATACAAATGTGCTGCTGTTCCAACCGGCCCTTGTTTCATTTCATCAGAGAAAAGAGGGGTTCAGAGGCAGATAAGGATATTCAATTAGCTTGAGTCTATGGGAGACCGCGGCACCAGTCAGAGCACGATGGAGCCAGGTGACATATGGTAAGGGCTCTCTGTTAGACTGGAGAGTGGAGCAATGAAACCTGATATCTTCTCATTTCATCATGTCACTGTTGCAGTAATTTCCCCATTTGAATGTCAAACATATATACGGTCTGGTTCAGTAGTTTCCCCCGTTTTCTCAATGGGAAAGAAACATATGGAACAAGACAGGGTTTAAAACTGAGCAGTTTTTCAGATAACATTTTTTTTTAAATTGTTGTTTATTCTCCGTGGAAAACTGCACACAGTTGCAAAGCAATCCTGTTTATGTTACTCATTGGTATTTAAAATTAGATATATTTTCTCTAAGGCACTGGTGAGGATTCATTTTGACCGTGAATTGCTAAAAAATGAGAATACACCTGATTTCTCCATCACTCTCTCTTCCTCTCCCTCTCATGTCCTCTAGCGTCTCCGGTTGGCTCGTGTCCTCCTCCCGTCATAAATCTCAAGCGGGACGTTTCCAGGCAACTCTCCAGTCAATCTTTACTGAGTTTGTTGCGCTATTGATCTGTCCTGTGCAATAGGTTGTCCTGGCTTCTCTCTCCGCTATTGATGTTTTTGCCTTGGGGAAGGAAAGAAACTGCCTGAGCTTGAATTTACAGAGGGCTCATTTTCAAATGACTTACAATCACCTCACAATGAAAATAGAAGTTGTCAGGCAGTGGCATTTATACATTGATACTCTTGTTGGACCTCACAATAGTGAATGCGGTTTGATAAAAGGTACAAATTGTGCAGTTTTAGTGTGGGTTATGGGGCACTTAAGGGTGATAATCTATGTGAGGAATATATGGCCACTGTGGTCCTGTTGGGATGAGAAATAGCCGCCAGGGGAACTGTCACCTAATGAAGATGGTTTAGTCTTCTGGGTCCACAAAGATTAAGCTATAGTTCAGACTTTTGTGGTTTGGTGTGTTTGTGTGTGTCTTCTGTCTCTTCTGTCTCTGACCACATGTGTTATTGGTTTTGAGTGGGAAGAAGTATTGGTATGAGAGTCCATTTAGGTTATAAATCATACTGTTCTCACACAGCATCATAACGTTACATAATGTTATACTCTCCTTCACACTATTATGCCCTCCTACATGTGCAGTCACAAACTACTACATATACACTATTCTCTAACACAGAATTATACTCATCGTGTTACAGTGTAAGTATGAGAGGGTAATTGTACATGTGAATGACAATTAATGTACACTAGAGTGGCTACAGTCTCACTCTGCCATATTATGTATCACACACATTCAACCCTCATAAGTTTTTTGTGCTCAAACACATATATTTACACTCTATTAAATACTACCGTCTCTTTTACATACAACATTGTCATGTCTCACACAAATTATCTCTCTAAAGGTTATCATGCATAGTATCTCATACATACATTTTCACACACACTATCACAGTACACTACTCACACACACATTACGCTCTCGTGCACACTTCCAAACTTGTGAATTATGTTCATATGTAACTAATGTGTAATTGTGATTTGCAGTCCCTGGAAAAAAATTTGTTCTACTGTAGGAAGTAGTGTGGAGGAGGAGGTTGTGGCGGACAATTCAGTGTACAAAGCATGTGTTAATGTATCTTTAATACATGCTTCAGGTCAATGTTGACTTCTTAATCTTAAACAAGTCTTAGTTGTTTAACCTCAGTCACACAGTAACCATGCTGCACTTAGCATAATCACAATGTTTCCCCTCTGTTTCCTAAACACAACCCTAAAAGCAACCCTAAAAGCCTTGATCATGCTTCGGGTGCCAGGAGGGAAAACAAATAAAACATGAAAAAAAAGTTCATAGAGAACAGTTTGCTGATACTAACAATATGACCTGGCTGTGTGTATGCTGGAAGTACAACAAGCTTTGTTGTACTTACTCACTCTGATCTATTGCATGCCCTGTTGCCAGTCAATAAACTAGACAATTGTTGCTATCTTTGTTAATGCAAAAGGCTTTCAAGCTGTGCTGAACAGATGTGGATGCATTTTGAATTTGACGCTGATGGAAAAAATGTGAATAAATGTAGAGTAAGGATGTGTGCTGCCTTTTGCAGCTCCCTTACAGTAACATCACTGTGACAACAAATCAGAAGTCACCTATTAGATGCAGAATGGATAAGGTAATGTTTACTCATTGAGTCGTCCCAGTCAATGTGTGTGCGAAATCTGGAATTGTCCAATAAATTCTTAAATTATGGCCTAAAAAAACTATTTGTAAGATACGATAACCTTTGAGCCAAAAACGTGTTCATCAAGGTAATTTTGGATCAACTGTGAATTATGGTCATCAATTATTGAATTGGGGCCGAAAACGTATCGAAATTTGAAACAGTTCATCCTTGAGTAAAGTGGATGTTTGTGCCAAATCGGAAGAAATTCACAATTTCCAGGCATTTCTGAGATATCGCATTCACAAGAATGGGATGGACAGAGGGATGGATGTATGTACATAACCCACTATGAAGGATGAGTTGTGTCATCAAGAATGAGTTTCTGGCCTCCTCTCATGAGACTCAGTTTGTGTGGGAATGTGTCAAGGACTGCAAAGGCCTCTTTATGAGGCGGTTATCAGCACAAATCTGGCATCAATCAGGCAATCAGCCATAATGGGAGTCTATGGGGAGAAATTGGGCAATACTGTTGATTAGCTAAAATAAAAATGTCACTTTAGAGAGTTGATTAGTGCAACTCTGAAATGCTCTTCTAATCTCATTTCCACGTACAATGTCAAACCTCAAGGAGCAGGTTCTATGGCGGCATTCACACTTCAGCATCAACACCGAGAATATCGGATGCAAGATACTGCAAGACATTATCTTGTGACGTCACCCATCTAACCTGGAAACTGCTCTTTTTAAATTCCAATGACAAGTAAAGCGCAATATTTTTCAAAGGTCTTGTCTGATTTTAAGTTTTGTGCTCTTGCCCTCTGTACCCCCAAAATACTTACGGCAGTCTTTTGTTCTTTACATTTTAGGAATTGTCATTTTCTCACATTTTCTGCAAAAAATGTTACTCTACTAAGTACTACTAAATAATAAGAGGTCAGTACAGCAAATACTTCAATAAGTTTGTATGCAGCTTTTCCCAGTTGTGAAAATGAAACTAAAAAACTACACTAAAACTGCAAATTCTTCATGATTAAACCAATTACAATTGGATAGCAGCCTGAACACAGTAAAAATCCCCCTCAGTTCAAAAAACTAAAAATTCTATATAAATATAAATCCATTTTAAATGCGTGGTCTAAGCCTTTTCTTGTTACTTTCTTTTAGTCTTTATAGCTGCACTTTGCTCACGCTCACACATCTGAGTTATGTCTGAGGTGCTTTCCACTGTTGTGTCATTTATGAGCATTTTTTACTACTAGTGAGTGACTTACTCAGCTTTGAGTGGCCCTACTGGCCATTTTCCAAGTTATATGTCTTTCTCTGGGTAAGCATCTATGGTTAAGTGACATTTATAGTTTCTAGGATATTCTGCGATAGTGAGTGCTGTGGATACCTTCACTTTTCCCATTTAATAATCATATTTTAATAAACCCGTTGCTTCATTAGAAAGCACTAAGCAACTAGGATGTTATTTATGCAGGGGTTTTTTTGTCAAAAGTTTACCTGTGGTGGAATGATTGATTGGGTTTAATGTGTGTGCTGTGCATATCAGAGCCCTTCTTTCTGATTACTATAAGTCAAGGGTTTTCAATGTCTAACTCTGTGAGCAGATGTACATACAACTAAAACTATCACTGGATTACTTTGATACTGATAAATATTATTCTTAGGCAAGTTTTGGAGTTAAAAGGGTTGCCTTATGATTTTGAAGCAGATTTATGAACATGTGTTTACAGTGGATATCAGATATAATGTTGTCCTCGGGTCAAACTGATTTTAAAAATAGGTGGTGTTTTTGACCGAGTTATGACTCTGAGAATGAGAAGCAAATCAGCTTTTACGAGGATCAGTCCATCCATTATGGCCCTGATCTACAAATCAAGTTTCTAACAATGCCCTCCTTTAATTTGTTGGAAATTGAAATTGTTCCTAATGAGGCAGTGGGCATCCCACAGGGAAAGTTACCACCTCCCCCATCAGTTCTAACCCCAATCTCCCCAGGACCTAGTTTATAAGACACACACATGAGTACATATGGAGTAACCTTGTTGGTTTCTAATTATAATAGCATTGTGTCTCTGTTGAATACAGCGTGTTATTAGTCCTAACAATAACACATTCCCACAAGCAATGTACCTATGTCCTTTTTCCTCCATGGAGGTTTTGTTTTTGGCTACTTTTTTGTTGTTAATCTCTGAGAGGAGAGCAAGAGAATGAGAGAAAGGGGGAGGGTGGGCTTTGCTAGAAGCCAATAAATGTCTCTGTTATCAAGCTTCCATCATTTTTAACTGTGTTTTGTGGACAGTGAAATCTACAGACAGTGATTTTGACACAGAATTCATTCAGACTCTTTTTCCTTTGATCCTAACATCTACAGTAGCTGTTTTATGTACTGTAGCCACAACCCTGCATTTATCATGCATTATTTACTTGTTTTGAAGTCCTCTCCAGTTTTTTAATCTAATGTGCACATAGTAGCAATATTGTTCTCTGTACGTATTATTATTCTCTTGTCTTTTTTTGTTGTTTTATTACAGTATATTTTACCACTGTAAAATACACAAAAAGCAAACTAATTATGGCCACATCATGTTTCATGTTCCTAGCTGGATTGAATATGATCTATAAATGATGACAACATTGAACTAAACAGTAAAATAATCACATCTTGTTTCTGTTGTGAGTTAATGCTATTATCCTATATTTTAAGTCTAGTTCATTGCCTCAGTAAAGGTTATAACATCCCTGAGGCGACTACAGTGCTGAGCTTGATTTTATTAAAAGTATTGTCACAATATTTTGTGTGTAGATTCTATAGTTGCATGTTATTCTCTTATTGAGTCGCTGTGTTGGGTCTCCCCCCTGGGCAGACCCTACCACTTAACTGTCCTCACTAAATGATGGAGAGCATTTGAAAATGGCTCAAGATGGTGGTCGTGGCAGTTGGGATATCAAATACGCAGTTTCCATTACAGATGGATCATATGGTTACGCCCTCAAGAGTAGTACTCAGTGCTCAAAGGTCAATTCAAAACCATCTTTGACCATAGTAATACCAAGAATAATTAGCTCAACTACCAAAATGTATTTAATGTATAAAATATGTAATTGTGGTTTTAGTTAAATATCAAAAAAGTCATTGTGGCCTGTCTCACACTTCATCAGTGTTGACATTTTCAAGACTTATCAGTGTTTCCCGTACCTTAACCAAGTGCTTTGCATTGTTTAAACAAAAGCATTTTAATAATTCATTAGCTGCCAGGTGCAGATATTGTAGAAAGAACAAATTAAATACATTGATGTAAGTGTTTTGCAGATACGGTGTGTATGGATGTTTTGTTTTGTGCTCTGTGCTTGTGTTGAACAATTTAAACTTACGTTCAATTTTACGTTTCCTCACTATGCTCATATTATTTGTATATTAACATAATTATCAGGTGACGAGGTAAGGCCTAAAATAAGTGCAGTCAGAATCAGAATAGATTAGACCTTCCAGATAAGTCCAGGAACTAACATTATTTAACTGCAATGTAGCCTTTACAACCAGACAAATGCAACATTTTGGCAATTTAGTACTGCGTTTAAATTAATTCAAACACAACCCGTGTTGCCTGATCAACTATATTGTAACTGTGCTCTGAGCATTCAACGTTGCTTCTGCTACCTCACTTGAGTGACAAGCTAACGTGACAAGCATTGTTACAACATTACTGTTTACTCAGTAAAACTTTGAAAACTCGATTTTTCCATCTATTGTGTTGAATCCAAAATGTTTCCACGCATTGCTTCGTGGATGGTTTGGTGTCATGATTATCCATTCAGCTGGCTTGCTAGTAGCCTTTTTGACAACAACAATAGCCTAGCTGGTCGGCAGAGCAGTAAATTTAGGAACCTTCTACGCTGAGAATTCAAACAAATCATTACAAATCAAACATTTTTCCCATATTCCAGCAGTAATTTGATTTTCATATTAAATGTGAGCCCTAGCCAAAATCACTGACAATATCAAATGTCATCCCATAGTATCCATATTAAATCAATATACAGTTGCAGATGTTGGTGAACATGGACCATATGCACAATCAGACATGGGCTAAATGTTTAAGGTGAAAAACACACTTGGCAACATGCTTTTCATGTGCTTAAACACACACAATTCAGCCTTATCCCACAGATACAGGAGCTGGTCACTTCGGTGCACATCAAGCAGTTGTCCACACAAATGCTGACTGTCCCAGACATGTGAAGTCAGTTTGACAATGTTCTGTGAAAACTCTATGAACATAGGCTGCCTGTCTTCAATCTGTAGGACTGTCGTGTCTTAGTGTAACACAATGCAGCCATTATTCAACGGCAGACATCCCTACAGAGATATAAGGGCATGAAGTATAGGGTGATAAGACTTGGCACACAGAGGCTCACCTTTCTACTACTGCAAGGAAATAGCATTTCTACTTAGACGCTGATAAAGATGACAACTTTTTAAAATATGCTGTTATTACTAAGATATGATACGTACGCCTGGGCTATTAATTTTTTAACATTAGATGCTCTAACATGATCACATTAAATATATATTGTTTATTTCCATCACTGCAACACACAGCTGTGATGGAGGATTTTCCTAAACATGAATGTGGGGCTGCAGCCTCTGGTTTTCCTCTGTCTTTACCAGCGCTGAGTAATGATCCACATGCTGGTCAGGGATGGACAGAGGAGCCCTGATGCCTGCTGGCCTGTCAGAGAAATGTGACAGCGTCTAGTGTGCAGGGACAAACTGGAGTGTGTAGCCTACAGCTCTCAATCACTCGAGGGGCTGGCAGAGACACCCACAGGGAGCTGTCTTCCCTCTCTTTCATTTATCTCTTTCTCTTTCACCCTCTCTAACTTTCATGTTCCCTCACTTTCTAGATCTCTGCCTTATTTTGTCGCTCTTCCTTCTCTTTCGGGTTCCTGCTTTCATATCAGCCTTGTCAGCATCTCACATACACGTGGTTCTTCTCAAACAATTCCTCCCTGTGCTTGTTTCGTTGCCGCACACTGTCTGCGTCAATATCCGACCTAATCCAGTGCCTGGCTGATGCTCAGCTTGTTCAACTAGTACACATATTCACACATCCACCCACCCAACCCCTGCATATAAGCACACATAATTAAACAGACTGGCACCCACATGCTCAAACTCACAAACTTTATAAGGCACACATTTTTAAGATGTATAAGTCTTCAACACCGCAGCACAGTAGCCCTATACAACACCAAAGAATGAGGATTTTCTATTAGATTTGAGCTGGCTGGAGAGAGAGACAGAAAGAGAGAGAGAGGAGCGAGGCAGAGAGTTGCCTTCATTTAAACTGTTCTGCACTGAGGCTTTTCAATTTGATTATGAGGCTCCATTTCATAGAGCCTGGATGCTGCGTGCCATTCAGAATGAAATTGAGCCATTGGTTGGCTGGACAGGCAGCCTCCCCGTGTCTCCTCTGTGGGGGCATAAGGGGACGACAAGGGCAACGCTGCCAGCCGTGCCCTTTTCGCTGCACTGTTTAGTCGGGTTACAGGGGCAATGCAAAAAGTGAAGGAGCTTGGGTGGCTGGCTAAGTGGGTGGGAGTTTGAGTGCTTTGAGGTTTTGGAATGTGATGTGAGGACTACTTCTGCAAAGTATGAGAAGGACTTATTCACAGAGTAGAAGGTCAGGCATCCATCTTGGTATTTTGTAATATTAGTAAATATTTTTTTATTATTTATTATATTATTTAAATATATTTTAGTATTTTATTGTTTGTGTCTCACTTCCCCAATGTGTCTGTGCAGATAGTCTCTCTCTTATTTGTCCCTCTTTCCACCAGCACAAAATATTTCTCTGAAATGTCAGTGTTCATACAAACTGACTGATGGGACGGTCGCCCATGTTTGGGTCACTCTTGACTTGGTTCAGTGACTGATGAAAGAGGTAACTAAAGCTGAGGATGTAACAGCAACCCTGCCCTCCTGGTGTCCATCATCAATCCTGTTCCTTTACATTATTGGAACAACACTTCCTTGAACGGTCTCCTTTTACATCTCAGGCTCTTTTGTGGTCCCATGACTGTCACAACCTGGCCATTTTACTCTGATCAATTGGCATGTAATTAGGAACCAAATCAGGGGTAAACTACAAGTTTTATTTTTCAGCGTTTCTGTTCACAATATATAGGAATGTTTTAAGGGGGATTCATTTTCATTAATAAAAAACTAAATTAATGAATGGAGGGACCCAAACCATGTCTTCTAGAAAGGTTGGAGGAATTTATTATCTGTGTTCAGTTTGAAATTCCAAGGTAAAAATAAATGAGGGCCCATGCAGGGAGTGTTGTTTGTTCAGTGTGGAGGAGGCAAGATTCATGTCTGTCAGTCATTAATTGTACAGTCACACTTGCTCCGAGTTCATTCTGCTCTATGGATACATAACGTTAATCAATACGAAGAATGAGTTTTGGTTTGTCACTTTCTTTCTCATAACCCATGACCTGCATAAATTTATATTACAACAGGTGAAACCACCAAGTGTATCACAGATGCCATGTAGCTTGGTTTACAGTCACACACACAACACAAGAACTACAATTGCACACAGAAAAATAAAGGATACGTGCTGGAAAATGCCACGAGCTAGCACGACAACATTTAATTAAAACCACAGAAATGCCTCAATTTGACAATGATCTTCCTCACTCTCTATATTTATTAAGTTTCGTAGAGTAAGAGGTTAGTCATAACTGTACCAACATTCTCATAGTGATGTTATTTGGTCTTACTTTTAGCAGATAAATTAAAGAGGTTAAAGCTTTTGAAGAAGGGAGCTCCTAATCTGGGACACAACTAGACAGTCTGTTTCACTCTGAGGGTTAATCGCAGTTAACGGCTTCAACTTAGCTGGGAAGGAAGAACAGGGTGGCTATTTATTGTAGGTTGTTATTTAGAGGTTCAATTCTTGAGAAAGATACTGAACCATAAGTTGCGCCTGATGTGTTGTTGCTTTGGATAAAATCATCTGTCAAATTTATTTTATGTAATAAAAGTCCCCAGTCAAGTAGAGAAGTTTCTAATTCTCTAATATTGTGGTAGGACAAGAGTAAGATAAACAGTGTAAAAATAAACCTATAAATTCACAAAAACTCATAAACAGTGTTTTTTTTTACAAACATGCACAGACAATTGTCTTGAATTTTTTTCTCAGATATTATAGTCCAGGACCTGCATTAACATATCAAGCAACACAGGACCTAAAAAAATAAAGCTAAAAATACTCTGAGCTCAACGCAGGACTTCAGAGTTTTTTACTTTCTACACAAAAGCAATAAATCCTCTTTTGACAATCAGTACAGTCTGGCAGGCTGATGTGCTGTAGCGCTTGATGCAGGAAAAAATGGTGCTATTTACGCACTCGTAAAGACTAAAAAATATTTACCAAAAAGTATTAATATGGCCAGGGCCAAAGTTAAGACTGCATTAGGAAACTATGCTAGCTACAAAAACAATGTCAAATAGCTTATGCAGCGCTGTATGACAGTGAGTGATCACCAGCAGTAGGGGACAGTCTCACTTTATGATAGTGCTATGATTATGTTATAATCATTGACCTTAATTGAAGTAATCGTCATTGTCACTACAGCATGGCACACACCCTACCCAAGGGCGTCACTTCATGTTGAAAAGTGGTGGGGACATTTAAGGGCTCAGATTAGGGGTGTGACAAAACACTTAGCCCACGAGACGTGACACTGCACAGAATATATTTTAATACAATTTAGAAAAATTATGTATTCATGAATTTGGGATTGGGGGCCTGGGGGTTTCCTCCCCAGAAGATTTTGAGCATTAAACACTTAATTTATTTTTTAATTTAAGTTACTTTTTTTTTGGACAATGCAGATCTGTTTCTTCTATATTTATATTGCATTGCAGGATTTCCTATTGTGCAAATAAACCTTTCTCAAAACATTTTCATTTGTTAATTAACATTTTGGTGCAAGTCATTTGGCGAAAGATTGACAGTGATTGAGAGCTGTAGGCCAAGATTTCTTTTTTTTGACCTGCAACGCAAGAAACAGAAGGCAGAGGGGGAGAGGGTGGGGGTTAGTAAGGCTGTGATTGGGCCGGCCCAGTGCATATATAGTAAATTACCCAATGGGCCGTTGTCCGTGGTTTATAGGCCGGTCTTTGGCCCATTTTTAAAAAAACAGTTAAATAAATAAATAATTTATGTTACACCGGGCGTTTGCCCGGTATGCCAGATTACTAGTCCACCCCTGAATACGGCCTACAAAAATGAACTGCACAGTTTGATTGCTTGCACCAGTTGAGTTCAATCCAGTAATTGTCCTACACTCTCTTATGCTGCTCAGCCAGAACATGCACTGGCTACCATAACAATATTTTCATCATGTCTGTTGGACTTCTGTCATAGTCTGTGCAAACCTGTGCTTCAGTGACATTTTGATATTAAGTTGTCATATTTGCAAGCTAGTGCTGATGCTGAGAAACTCAGAGAAGCGTCAACACTTTTGATTGTTCAGTGAAATAATTAAATCTGTCGATATATCAAGCTATAGATATATATCTTTGTTGCTGCATCCATTTGTCAGAAATAAGTTGTAAATAGCAAGAACTGACCCTTTGGGTGTGAACAAAATCAGTAACGAGACATTGAATCCACTCAGTATCTTTAAGGAACTTGCTGTTTTGTTTTGATATGTTGAACTAAAATCAAATTTGCTAAATTCAGCACTCCCTGTTCTATTTTTATCCTTAAACAAAATAACAGCATCTTGGTCGCTATTGCCATATCAGCATCTATTTATTCAGTATTTCCTGTCATTCAAACCTAAAGTTCACTCACTGCATAGTCTTCAAAAGTGTAGAGGGGTCCTAATGGCACAGATTAAAAAGCAATTTAATACAGAAAAGGGGATTAGAAACACTATGGGCTGCACTAATCCTTAACCTTTAGTCCTGTTCTCATGGAGCCACAATATGTGCAAGACGATAGCATCACAGGACTAGAGTTAGTAAATTTCCATTAGGGTTGCCCTTCTTTATTCCCACCAGCACATTTAAAGGCATTAGGCATGCTTTGTCAAGGCTAATAAAAAGGGCCAGCAGTGCTATCACACACCCCCAACTTGTTTCGGAAAAAGCACTGTTCCATGTGAAGTTTTCATAACCCATTATGATAATCTGCACGAGTCTCTGAAGGGCAGGGGATAGACAGGCAGATAGATGCTTCTGGGGTGACTGCTCTACAGCCTCTGCGTGGATAGAACATTTTCTGTCTGCGTAACCGGGACAAAAACTCACTCCTATCTGCCAAGAAGAGCAGAAGTGATAGACGACTCAATGTGAGAAGAGAAGAGCCGGTATGGCACCAGGTCAAAAAAGAAAAATAGGAATTTTTTGTGTAGGTGATAAAGAAGTTAAAATACGTAAAATACAGTAGAATGTATTTTCTCCTATCTATAGCCTATTTATAGGCTATACAATAAACAATTTATTGCCCCCAAGTTGCCCATAACCTCAACAGACATCATTCTTTGAGTTTCAAAATACTTTGCCTTGTTTTCCTCTTAAAATCTCACATTTGTCTCTGTGGTACATCTGATCTGAGAAGGTCCACATTTCTTCTTCATTCTCTTGTGGGCAGCCTGCTCCTAATCTCTACTGCGGAAGTGTTTCTCTGATAGGAAACAGGGTCACGCCGAGCATTAATCATTCATATCTAAATTTGTCCAGCGCAAAAATTCAATTTTCTGCACTTTGTAGGGTCCACTATTGGTTATATGATTTTATTTATACATCAAAGTCCATTCATTATTTATATGTTTTTGAGCCATCACATTTTGATGCCATTTTCTTGAAGGAAAAGCTGGCACACTGTCACATAAAGTGAACTTTTGACTGCTGTGTGATTATGTTTTTTCAACACTTCCTAGAACAGGCTATAACTATTCTTAATGAACAACCACGTCTTACCAGTTCCCAATATACAATGTTCAAGAAAGAATACTTTGAGTAAACAAGAAGTGTTGATTTGTTGGTTATGTTAGGCCACATGTCCTGCTGAGCACTAAATCTGTCTGCTTTTATAACCAAAATTGTTTTGCAAGCTCCTTCCCTCTGTTTGCCCTCTCCAGAGCCACATAGATGTAACTCCCACATCAATGCTCTATTAAAAGTCTAAACCTGTGTCTCTCCCACCTACTGTTTTTACACCCTTTTTGTTGTTGATACTATTGTATTTATCACTCTTCTTCCTGCTCACAGGCCACTACTGAGAACAAGAAGCTGAGCCATGCTGGATCCAAGCCCTCCCTCTCCGAGAGCAGCGGCCGACTCCCTCAGATAGCCATGAACACCTGCAAGTACAATGGCGGAGTGGTAAGACCACTAGTGGGCAGCCTGGCGTCCTCGTCGCGCCGCAACCTCGCGGAGCTCGACTCGGAGACGCAGCCCTTGCAGACGCTGCACAGCTCTGGCCTGGAAGTGGTGGTGTCCAAGGGCAACGGCGGCGAAGACCCCAGCAAGGCGTCCAACGAGAGCTTGGTCAGGGAGGGCAGCGGGCATGGCGGAAGCAGGGCGCCGCAGAAGAAGAACAGGGACATTGGCTACAAGCTCGGCCACCGGAGGGCACTGTTTGAGAAGCGGAAGCGGCTCAGCGACTACGCACTCATCTTCGGGATGTTTGGGATTGTTGTCATGGTGACAGAGACGGAACTGTCATGGGGGGTTTACACTAAGGTAGGCTGTGCATGTGTGTGATGCATGAGTGGGAGCTTTGTGTGTTGTCATTGATTGTTAATTTTGATTTGTGTGGGGTTGGCAGCTGTCAGATTTATGAAGAGCAATTATTAGCACAGACATTGACATACATTATCTAACAAAGGTGATGGGAATATTGCACAAGCACAAAAGGAGTGTTGTGTTGATGACTAACAGTCTATCGATTGGATAAAATCTCCGATTGTGCCTTTTTTAAATTTTTCATTCAGTAATTTCTTGACTAGGCTACAGGCCTGCTTTTGTTTTTCATTTTTTGCAATCAGATCAGAGTTTAGCCAAATAATTGGTTACACTACTGGTGCTATTGTGACTGTCTGTTGTTCCCTGTGAAGCCTGCATCTAAAATCACTACCTCACAGCAGGAGAGTGAGATGAAGAGAGGGATAGCAGAGGAAAGGGGATGAAGAGAGCAACATACATAGAGATTTACAGAGAGAAAGAGAGATAAAGACAAGTAGAGATAACGAGAAAGGTCAATAGGAATAAAAGATGGGAATGAACTTCCAGATGCTTAAAACTGCCCGACAGCATCTTTTACTTTTCTTCAAAGTGGAGACAACACAGCACGCTTTAGGAACAAGAGGAACTCTTGAGCAAGGGTATCAACAAGGCAGCTTAGCTTCAGGGTCGTGGTGACCTGGTCACCGCCCCTTGACCTGTTATTGTCCCAGTGCACCAGCCCTTCAGTTATGCTGTGTCAGGGCATTTTGGCTAGAATATTGATCTCTCAGTGCACTTAGAGCAGCTACCACCACCATATTTACAGGGCTGCTTACTGACATCACATAACAGGTCACGGTGTCTTTGTATTGTTAAAAAGAACAATCTTTTTAACAATACGTGAGTAAAAACTGAACATGACTGAATACCTTATGTGGTTTTATATGTTTAAGCACATTAACAACAAACATTATTGATCATGTGGGGTCCAACTACCACAAGAGCATCACAGATGACTGACTTATGTATGCATTGTAAAGTTTATATGGCTAATGAGTTAGCAGTTACCTATTTACAGATCCAGCCTTAGCATTAATTTGGAGTCATACTTCTGGCAACCCATCAAATGCTTTTCCAATATCTACTCTTGTTTTAACTCTGTTTTGGTCTTCAGCAACTTGTTAGAAATATGAGGGGGTCTTTAACTTAGTAAATGCTACACTGTATTCACTGGCTAACAGCTAACTTTACCTGTTCACTGGCTAGTTGCTAACTTTGTGCCTCTGCCGTTTAGTGCAGAATAGGACAATGTACAGTGAGTTTATCAGAGCATTTCATTGAAACTATGTTGATAAAAGCGAAAGACTGTACCAAAACGTTGTGGCTGTAAAACCAAAACAAGAGCTGAAAGGCGCTAAGACTTAATAATTACCTGCCAGTGCTACCTGTCACTTCTCACCTTTATTGTGAAACTTTAACATGATTGCAGAATATTGTATGAAACAAAACCCAATATGTTGCATTTGTTTTTTAAATTTCAGGTTTACATTGTTCACTATGTAATAAAATGGATTTGCAGAGTCCTGAAACTTGCCTGTCTTTTAAAACTGTTCAAAAGACAAAGGTCTAACAACTGGGACAGGGGTTTTATAATCCAGAGGTAATTACTACTACATTAGTGGGTGTTGGTAGTGCGTTTAGTGGTAGAGTTTCAGTGTCTTTTCAGACAAGGGTTAGGGGCCTCAAGTACTTCCTTTTAGCTGGTATAATGTCCTTTAAGGTAAATAATTTTTCACCTTTATTTTGTTGTCAATGTATACATTATTGTCACATGATGCTGTGGCTGTGACAAGTGGCTATTTTTAATTCTCCGGTACTGTGAAGGTTGCTTTGGCATCCAAATATTGACTGTGGATTAATGATCTGTACAGTCAAAAACGTATGTCAGTTGACTGGTACAAATCTCAAGTTCTATCTATAGTTTGCATCTATTATTCCTTGCATTAATGTCAAGTACATTTGTAGGTAATGGGCTAAAGCACACAAAACCACTGGTATCTTCTTTCCACGAGGGACTGATTTTTCTTCCAGTTGTCTCTGTCAGATTATTTAAAATTTTTAAATATGCTTTTGGTGACATGTGTGAGTGTGTGTCTGTACTATTTAGTAAGTCAGTGCAGTAATCTATAGGATGATTTATGGGGTTTAAAGAAAGTCAATAGGAATGTCTGTGACTGTTACTGAGCGGGTTTCAGTCCATTCATCAAGCTGACCTCAGCTGAAATGGAAATGACCTCCCATTCCTTAGTATGCCCTCCCCCAACACCAGACAGGTAGCATGTGCTGTGGATGGTCCATTTTCCATCTCACGTCACATCACACAGCAGACACTTAAAGCTCAGCAAAGGATTTCTGAGCCCTGAAGGAGGGAAACACGTTAAGAGGCAGTGAGCACTGGGAAAGAAAAATCCTTGAACCTCTGGCAGGTGGATTAATTGGTTTACTCAATGTTATTTCACTAGGGACTTCTCAAAACAATTTCAGACATTAGAATGTCTTGAGAACATGTCGCCGACCTGAGGGGCAAAGCAATCTAGTTGATAGCTAAAAATACATTCTGTAATATGGACCACCGAAGGACAGAGTAATATTGAGCAGCTCTCACTGACGATTATGAACGATCTTTCCACTTGTTGTTTTTGTCATTTGTTGTCGCTGTCGTTATTATAATAACCCTAGGATCATTAGCCTGCTGCAGAGCAGGGTTTTTACACCATGGCTGTTAAATTGATTTATCAAATGGCATTTTACCAACATAGAGGGGAGACTTGAGTAGCACAGGTTCTCCTTTCCTAGATCTATGGACATATCTACATACACACCCCCACACACACACACACACACACACACACTGCAGCATCCAGCTGGCCTATTTATCACCACTGTGGTGCCCCCCCTGCTAATGCTAGCCTTTCCTTTTCTACAACTACCATTAAATGGAAAGTCCCCATGTTAGTGCTGGGCTTTGATTAATTGGTAGTTGAGATGGTGGGGAACAGCATCCCTAGATAATATCAGGCTGCACCTACACCTGCAGCTGCATTGTTTAGTAACATCCTGACTGCGCTGTTTGTGTGTAAAACCCCATTATCTGGTCTCAGTTAGACTTTTAAACTAATAAGTACTGTGTGTGTGTGTCCTCTTTTGTGTGTGTGTGTGTGTGTGTGTGTGTGTGTGTGTAGCTGTATACTGTTGTGGGCATACGCTGTATGTGCATGTTTATATTGGGACATTTATGCTACTCATCTAAGCCAATCTTTGGAGCAATTGTTTGTCAATATAATTTACAGATTAAATTAAATACACACAGCTTTCACTTGAATTTTACCTATTTTGCTCAACTGCCTTATTTCACCTTGTTGCTAAGCAGTAACTATTCAGAAACAATTGATTATATTGTAATAAGTCACTATTGCTATCTATTGATGCTAAATATAGACTCTGGAAATATGGAAAAATGCAGGTCTACAATAAATACAGGGAACAGTTTTGGGTTTGAATTTAACATGGCTATTTCTAATACCTTTTTTCATGTCTTTTTCTCTCACCATAGGAATCTTCATACTCATTTGCACTGAAATGCCTTATCAGCCTTTCCACTGTTATATTGCTTGGTCTTATAATAATGTACCATGCCCGGGAAATCCAGGTGAGTCTACCACAGAAAAAATAATGGTGTTTTATTTGTCATAGCAGCAGCTTTTGGTATTTGTTTTGTGAAGATGATGCTGATAACAAGGATTCCTCATTTGGCAATTGGGCTTAGCTAATAAAAAGTTAGCTAATAAATAATATTGAAGTACTATTTTTACATTCACAATTACAAATCTATAACACTGCTTATACATAGCACCTCCTTTTACATGACTTAAGAGTAATCCAAAAACACAATGCTTTGGTAGACCAAATGTCTAATATTATATGAGGTTTTCTTGCATCATTTTATTGCATCACAGTTTCTTTTTTGTTGTTCTGCTTGGTTTCAAGTTACACTGAATTACATCCCCTATTCAGTATGTTTTTTATCTGCTTGATCTGCACCAGACATATAACATTTGAATTAAATGAAATATCCAATTCTTGATTGCCATTTTATGGCTACAAAATTACACCAAATGGAACATTTCTAGATGTCTTCTCTTTCTTTTTGTACACATTTTACTCTAATTCAGGCTGACTTTTTCAGAACTCCAGTTTCAAACTAAATTTGTGGATTTGATTTGAATAATATGCGCCTCACAATCTAAATTTGTAATGATCAATACTTTGAAGAGGACGCAACAATTGGAGAAAATGCTGAAAAAGCCTAAATCTCAAACACCAAACTAAAAAAGTGGCATGTGGACGAATATTTCTCACACAAGATCTTGGTATGTGTCTGCTTTTCTTCAGCTGTTTATGGTTGACAATGGTGCGGACGATTGGAGGATAGCCATGACGTATGAGCGTATCTTCTTCATCGTGCTGGAGCTGTTGGTGTGTGCCATCCATCCCATCCCGGGCCAGTACGTCTTCACATGGACGGCGCGGCTGGCCTTTACCTACACTCCGTCGGTGGCCGATGCCGACGTGGACATCATCCTCTCCATCCCCATGTTCCTGAGACTCTACCTGATAGGCAGGGTCATGTTACTCCACAGCAAGCTGTTTACGGACGCTTCGTCTCGCAGCATCGGTGCCCTCAACAAGATCAACTTCAACACACGCTTTGTCATGAAGACCCTCATGACCATCTGTCCAGGAACTGTTCTGCTGGTGTTCAGTATATCCTCCTGGATCATTGCTGCATGGACTGTGCGCGTCTGTGAGAGGTAAACACAGGGTTGTGAATAATGGATGTTGCAGGGGACAAATTGAAAATCAAAATGGCTGATGCACAATCACGCGTTGTGGATTACTAGACACCTTTCTTCCTTCACTCTCGTCTCTGTTTTGTCCCAGGCTTCTCAGTGTTTGTTTTTGGTCACTCATCTGCACTGGTTCAAGGTGTGGATTCACTAGGTTACATATAAATACCGTACACGTGTACAGAAAGGCGTACACTGATACGCCCACATACTAATCCATTTCTTGAGTGTTTAAAAACACCCTGATATACGTTTCATTAGCTCAGCAATCCCCACTCCTTGTTTTTATTGCTATTCTAGATGGCTTGTCCATAATTCATGAGTGTCTAATTGTTTGTTTGCTGAATGGTTTGTTTTGGTAATGCAGAGCAGCCCCCAGGATCCCCTAACCCGTTTTCTCCCCAAAACTGCACATCGGGCTTCGTCTCAAGGGGGCAGCATGATTCTCACTGAAAATGAAAGAGGCAGGGAGAAATGAAAAGCTTTTTTTTTCCCTTTCTCGTTTTGCATTTGCATAGGGAAATGAGACGTTAATGCCAGCTTTGATGTTTCAAAGTCATTTTTGCGTAGTTGGAGTGGAAGGGGGACTTAAGTAGGGTGGGTGGAGAGTGGAAGATCTATAGCAGCAGTTCTTGTCAGACCCAATATGATATTGGACATGTGCTGCACTCTTAAAGTCAAGCATCAGCTCAGATGAAGGCTTTCAGCCAGGCCCTGACTACAGATGCTCACCGTCCTCCTGCAGCTCATCTCGCCTGCTTTTACTAAGTACCTCCCCTCCCGTCCCTTCCTCTACCTCTCCTCTTAACTACTCCCCCGTGTTAACACCTGTCACTAACCACTCCTTCTCACGCGCCCAACCCAGCCGGGATCCTCTTGGACCCTCAGCACCTCCAGAGCAGCTGACCATTGACCAGCTCCTCTGGAAACACAGAGGCAGGCAGTTAGGCGTAACAGGTGTCACCTCATTTTAATGTTGCCACATGTTCAAAACAACAAATTGTCCAGATTGTATACTATTAGTAATGTCTCAGCTCAGCAGATTACTGTTGGCTACTGCTGCACAATCATTCACTATCTATATTTCTATATTATTGCCAGCCTTAAAGATATACAGTAGTTTGACATTTAAGAAAAAAAGCTAATTGGCTTTCTTACTGAGACTTATGCAAAAAGATTGATATCACTCAGCTTAGCACAAAGCCATGAAACAGAGGGAAAGCAGTTGCCAGATAGCCGGCAGAAAATACAGAAAGTTACTGATTCCAGCTCAGGAATAGTCTGGCACATAAACCCCCATAAAACAGCAAAGTGATATTTCACCACTAAGGTTTTTGTCCGTATTAAAGATAAACAAAGAGCCTAACATGTTAATTAGTTAGCTTCAGAGGGGTTTGTTATCTTTGGACAGAGCCAGCCTCACTGTTTACAGTCTTTTTGCTAAACTAAGCTAATCGGCTGCTGGCTCTAGCTACATTTAGCTGTGGTGCAGACATGTGAGTGGTATCGATCTTCTCATCTAAAGTGTACTTCCCAAAATATTGAATTTAAATTGAACATGTCTTGGCTTTACATTGGGATTTTTGTTATTATTGGATTTTTAGGATCTCGTTATATAAGACAGGAATTCAGTATGAATTATGTTAGAAAAAAACTATGAGAATGGACATCTGAAAAACCTAATTTTATAGTATGCTGGGGTCAATGTGGAAATCTGGACTTAAATACATGATTAGATGAGAAGCACAGAATCTCTAGCAGAGTCTTGGTTTTCTCACACATACATTCTCTGACACAAACTTTCCATGAGCAGTGCATGCCGTTGGTTTCAGTTTCAGAATAACATGTGTGTTCAGACGGGTGGATTTGTGTATGCATGTATGTGTGTGTTTCTACGGATGGGTGCAAGCATGCACATGTAGGTTTGTGTGTGTGTGTGTGTGTGTGTGTGTTTGTATAATGTTTTGTTGTACTTTCTATTTCCCCACTATGCTGCTCCATAGGGATACCATGTGAGTCCTCGTTCTCTAGCCGTGGAAAAAAACAACTTATCATTTTGCACCGAGCTGGCGCCACTGCTGCCCTGAGTGGGATTGGAGGGTGGGGTGGTAGTGGGGAGAAGGGGCAGCCCATCTAAAACAATTAAGCGATGATCCTTTGCAAACATAGTACGGCAAAGGAGGATTAGGTAGGCCCTCTACTTGGCATGAAAGTGGCACCATCCTTCTGCTAAGAAAACAGACTTTTAATGGCTATAGGAGCACAGCAGAGACCAACCGTGTGAGCAGCACTTTGAAGCAAGCGTCTCTTTGCTAACTATTGTGGGTTAGGCCGGTAGGGGCTGGAGGAGGAGGAGAAGGAGGAGGAGGAGGAGGAAATTTGTGCTAAAATGGAGCAGCTCCTTCAAGTCACCTTCACAAATCTGCTAGAGGGCAATTTGTCTTTTCTAATTTTTGTCTCTCCCTCTCCTTATGCAATTGTTATAGATCCATATTGCACAAAAAGTATTTTTAGCAGCAACTCCAAAAGATTTGTCGAGGAGCAAAAGCCTTTCTGTTCTTTGTGTTCTCACATTACCATCCCATTATGTGTCTCCCTTCACACAAAATTTATTGAACAGTGTTGTAATGGTTTTCCACAGATTTCTGTTGCTTCTACCCCAAGGATTTTGTTCTAGAGGTGAAGACAGTTTGTCTCCTGTAGCCAAAAAGAAGGTCTGAGTATGCATGGAGAGGACAAATGTCAAGTTACTTGTGTACTTGTTAATGTCATTTTGGTCTGGGGTGTGTCTTGCTGTCTAGCATAATATGATTTTGATCGGTAACTATGACTAGTGTTACGCAGTTCAACGCTAGGCAGGTAAATTAGTGCATTGCTTCCCATTGTTGCACAGCACATTGTTTTTTAAACTGAGACACTTTGGAAAGAGGACTATGTTTTGGGTTGAATGCAGCGTCTCCAGTTTTTGTTTATGCCCATGAACTGAATGTCCTCATTCCCCTTAGTCCCCTCCTCTGGTAAACATTGAAACAGCATGCAAGTTTTCATGTTTACTTATCAATCTCATCATTTCAATAAAAAAATTTTAAAAAAGGAGAAAAAGAGGCGCTTGTTTTCCAAAGTGCTGTGTGTGACTTTTGTATCTTCTGGTAAATGCGTCGTTATACTGTCACATTGACCACGCTCCTGAGCCAGTCAAAGGCAGTACGGTGTGAGATTGGACGAGCACGGAGTCTACCTGGAAAATGCCTATTGGGGGGAATGAAAGACGCACAACCAGAGGGACAGAGAGGGATGGAGGGGTGGAGGGAGGGTGGAGTTGTGAGGAATGCTAATGTTACAGTAGATGGACTTAAAGCTGGTCACTGGCCCCCTCTCCCTTTTTTCTTGATACAGCCCATCTTCAGAGCTAACCGACCCCATCTAAGCTCCTTAACTAAGCTGTTTGGGCTTCTCCCTCACTACCACGAGGCTCCCTCCCTCCCTCTCTTACTCTTGACTGATCCTTTGCAGATCTCCTACTGTACCCATCTTACGTGGCATGCTTTGCAGTTTTTCCTCATCCCTCCCCACTACTGATTCCCTGCCCCTTTGCCTTCCCTTATCCATAACAAGCAGGCCTAATCTCTCAGTTACACACTAGCATGCATGCCTTGCCTTCCTCCCTGGTTGCTCGCTCCTTTTTCTCTTTAACTGTTATCTAATTCTCTTCCTCTCCTGTTCTAACTCTGTTATCTGAAACAAAACGCTCTATTTTGAGGCGATGTGAGACTGCCGTTTCTCACCTCCCTTTCTCCGGTGAGGACCCGTAGGCTACATGAAGCTCTTGGAAAGTTTAGCTGACTTTCCTTCAGAGCACAGCGCTGGATTATCGGGCTTGAGTTACTAGTCAGCTACACCTACACCCAAGGTCTGACATCCAGATTGTGTCATCACTTAGCCACAAGACACAAACAGTTTCAGCCAAGAACAGACTGTCCGAATGTCTAACCAGAGAAACACACACCTGTGCAACTTGAACTTTGTCACACCAACCACAGGTTTACATAAAACATTCAGATATATTTTACAACTTTACAGAATACAGAAGAATGCTGTTCCTTTGTTTTTCATTAGATTTAAATTACAGCGAAATGCCTCCTTATCCTCCTGGCTAAACATATGATGACAACTCTGAAAATTTTACATTATTTCAAAGCATTGCTGTCCACAAATCCTGGCATATATCTGACATTAAACAGCAAACTGACACACCTCATTGAAAAACAATGTTGTTGTCCAATAATGTTGGAGCAATGCGCCTAACAATGAAGATCACAAAGTGATCTGTTTATATTGTTTGCTATGCATTGTCAATCTAAGTGTCTAATACACATTTCCCCTAGTTAGAATCCTTCAAGATTATCTTTAAAATGAGCATCTCTTCCACAAAGACAGATGGATTTTATGCAAATTGTTGCACCCTCAAGGACAGGTGGATTCTCTATGGTTTGATGACTTGATCTGATACCGTGTTTTTAATGCACGCTCTGCAGGCATAGTATCGATTGCAGCCTATGGCAAAGTCGTATACAGAACCCGCAAAGCATGTTTGCATAACAGAGAATGTGAAAGTTATAATCACCAAAGATATGATCTGCACTGAAGATCATAAGACGAACCACTGCTGTTCTTTGTTCAAAGACAGGTAGCAGCAGCTTAAAGTAAAAAGTTCCTTAAGAAGTTACTGACATATTTTTTTTTACTTTGGGACATGACACCACATCCAGTTTCAGACACAATTACTTTTTTTCTGTAGGGTTGTTTAATCTATTGAAGGTATACAATTAGAAGAAATTAGTATTCTGAAAGAAAAAATAGCACTGGTGTTTTCTACCTGTTTAAGAGAATCAAAACTCTTATTTAGCTGCTGTCCTTAATGTACAGTATATGAAGTCCTCTCAGGCACTTGGGTCTGCTCTTAGAAGGAGATCAGTTTCCTGTGAACTACTCTGATTTTGGAGAATCAGTTAGCTCTACTGACTCCTCCTATCAATGTCTCACTGATTTCTTTTCATGTGAGATTTGAGCTATGACAGAGAGGAAAACATGTGCCTTTGTATTGTTGCATATATTGGCAAAACCAAAAGTATCTTTAAGCATTTGGTGTCACTTCCACAGCTTGTAATCTATATCTAAATCTAATATGCATTAATATTAGAGCTACAATAAAGCTTTAATGGGGCCCAAAATGCACTGACTAGATACAGCGCTAGGCAAACACTGTGGTAATTCCCAAGCTGAAGCTCAAGTCAACCCAGAAATAACACTAAACGTGTCGATCCCATTTAACAAAACACACTCCTGTCATTGCTGGGTAATGTAATAATATCAAAGTTGTTCCACTTTACAAAGTAACCCCCTCCCCCCACTGACAGTATCCGTGACTTTTTGGTTATGTTAATATATATAAGCTGACAAGCTCCTAAATGTCCCAGAATGTGCTGGCAGGTTGAGGAGGGTGGAGGCACCCCCTCTAACAAAAGTTATTGTGTTAAATTGTGTTTAATGTTAAAAAACACAGTCAAATAACATGTAATAAGGGAAGGTGGGGTATATGATTCTAATCCAATACACATATTTTTGTCAATTTCAGCAAAGATCGCCTCACGGTCTGCTAGCTGTCTGTTCAGGGTGATCATTTGGTTTGCAGGGTCCTTTGAGCATGTGTGTCTCTCATTATAAATTAACATAGTAAGAGATTGGTGTGGGCTAACTTTACAGTTCAAATTGCAAAAGAACTTAAGGGAGATGGACGTTTCAAATGCAGCTTGAATGGTATCTGATCAGCCACTGTGAGAAACTATCTTGCCTGCAAAGTTGAGGGTGTAGGTTAGAGTCTAACACCAGTAAGCTGCATAAGTTGTAGCTATATTGACCCATGGAAATATACATTGAACATCTGACCTAGGGAAAACACATTGCTGAGAACCATTTGAAAGGTTTCCTCATTGTGTCGGAAACATAAATTTGCCCCTGTCCATTCAATGAGTGTGCTGGTGTTTGTACACAGTTCTGGCTCTGTAAATGGAGAAACAAACATTTGTGTGTCAGGTAATGTTAAATGACTTGCCCACGGACACTCAGCTTACTTTCTAGTTTGCCAAGACATGCTGTTGTTGTGATGTTAGCTATAGCAGTAGGAGAGTTGTGAGTATTACTGTCTGGAGCTGGTGTGCTGGCTCTGGGACCATCTCATCTTCTCTACGTGTTAGCGCCGAAGCATCACAACTTATCTAACTTTGGTTACATTACTTGCTGTGTCCTCATTTGCTCTGTATCATGTAGATGCATATGTCATGGTATTGGATTTCTGCAGAATCGCATACCCCACCTATAATAGACAAAAGATAGTCTTAGTAGACTTACTTTGGTAGTCATGACCACTAGTTGTTACCTTTCTGATCCATGTTTAGACTTATTAAGATAGTTATACTGTATTTCTTTCTTAACAAAATTTGAGAAAAAAAAATAAAACTCTGGCTCTAGCTCTGGCATTGACATTCATGCCAATAAAGCACACTGACCTGAACTCAACTAAAACTAAACTGATGCTATAAAACTTTCTTATACGCCTAACAAGTTATATACTCCTAACATGTTATCAATCAGTGTTAGAATCAAACAGCTGATAAAGAATCAGACAAGGTAATAAGAGCTGACAAAGTCCTTTCATTACTCCTCTCTACTCTTAAATGTGTTTTGTCAGATATAGAATGAGTTTCTCTTAAGAAAGTTAATGTGTCTCATAGCAGCAATCAAGCGCCAAAGTGCTGGAAATTGATATAAGAGAACTAAAACGTCTTGAAACCTTTTTGGGCAGGCATTTTGTGGGACACCTGAATGTGGGTAAGGATTAGTAAAACAGTCGGCAATCTCAAGGGTTTTAATGAGCATGTGCTACCTTAAAGAAGTACAGCAAAATAAGTATTTTGCATTGGGAAGACTGGGAACATGAAAGAAAATGCTTAGGTGTACTTAGTTGGCAGTGAAGGTGAAGTGGTGGTGTTTCAAAGCTCGTCTGTGTCCCCTAAAGTTTGGATACCCAGAGTTTGCAGCAAGTAAACTTAAAAACTACTGGGTATAAGATGGAATCCCTTAAGCATATTATTACATTATTATTTCTGGGAGCAAAATACAATTTTTTAAAATTACATGGGGACTGTTGTGAACTCCAGCTTGAGCATAGCTAGTTTGCTAACAGGCTCCACAGAGACTGGGATACGAGAACTCACTGTTTTTTTTTGTAAGGAATCATTATTCAGTGAAACATCTGTAATAGGACACTCGCTATATGATAACCCCACAGACATAACCACATTCCCAGCACTAAAACATTAAGATTTAGGGCTTCATGAACAGAGCGTCCTGTCTGGTGGCGTTGTAGACTAAAAAGGTCAAAAAAGGCTTTTCTGACAAGAAATTGACTGAAGAGCTCAGAGTAAATAGGAGAGTTTGCGAGGGTTTACGTCTTTGACTTCCTTATTTGTAATAGGGTGACTTGCAGAAAATGTCACTAGTTATACCAGTGTAGTGGACTCTCTGGAAGTTCTTATGCAGCATCTTTAAAATGGATAAGATTCAGATACACACATACTTGATAATTTCTGGCAACGGAGGCCTGAAGCCTGCCTCTCTGCAGAATCTGCAAGTCAGCAAACTCAAGCAACTCTTTACTTTTGGATTCACACCCTAGTTGGTTGACACCAATATATTATGTATAGTTTATTATTAAAGCGCAGTCATATTGCCATTGGTGCAACCAAATATTTACATTCCCTTCAACACTTATACAGTAGGTGAACCAGGCAGTAATGTCATGCAACAAAGGCCCATTAAATCACTTAATCAAAAGCTGATGTCCGGTTTCTTCAGCAGCGCAAGCCTCTCTTTTGTTTATATTTTATGTTATTTGGCTAAAGTACAATTATAACACACCTTGTGAGACCGCCACTCCTCCATGTTTGATTATCAGATGAAGGGTCATTGTGACATTGAGCACCTCAACTGGTCAAGTGTGTTTAGGAATTCATTGACCAGTTAAACTCAGGCACAAAGCCAAGAGATGAAGATGGCTGCAGATACTACTTTCTGTCCTCTTCATATATACAGTATGTGTGAACTGAATTGAATGGAACACAAAAGTGTAATGAGAGCTCATGTAGAGTACAATGAAAATCGTTCTTACAGTTAAGTACAGATGTATGGCAAACATAGGGTGTGACTATACATATTTTGTTTAAAGTAGGAATTTCTCCCTCCATCTCCTCCTTTTGTAGCTTTATGTAACCTTCCAAGAAGTGTATATGAAATATGAAAGATGCAGTATAAATTGTTACAAGACAAAAAAGAAGCATATACAGCCATTTTAACTGCTCTGTGAGGCTGTACTTTGGCACAGCGGTGCTCAACATGCTCACAATGGTGATGCTGACATGTTGCTGTTTAGATGGTATAATGTTTACCATGCTCACTATCTTAGTTTAATGTGTTAGCATGCTAACATTTACTAATTAGCAATAAGCTGAGGCTGATGGAAATGTCATTAGTTTTGCAGTTATTTAGTAATAAACCATATGATAAAAGCATTGGAAATTTTGTTCTGATGGTGGGGCTAGATGAAAAGTTAAGGCATCACCAAAGTGGCTCATGGTCGCGCTAGAGGAAAAGTCAGTGTGTCACCAAAATCATTAGACTTCAGGCTCTGGGGAAAACAAATGTCCAAAATTCATGACATTCCATCCAATAGCTGTTGATATTTCCGTCTGGACCAAAGTGGTGGATAGAACGAAAGGCAGACTGATATTGTCATCACTAATGCCAGCATGACTAAAAAATCACTTTGACTCCATTTAGATTAAAATCTAAGTTTTAGGTGTTGTAATTCTGGTATATCGATTTTATCTTGTGTTCTTTAATTAAAACATAATAGATATTTTCATTAAAATAACTTCTATTGGCCCTGCAATGGACTGGCGATCTGTCCAGGGTGTACCCCACCTTTCCCCCAATGTCAGCTGGGATTGGTTCCAGCCCCCCCGCAACCCTGTATGCAGGATAAGCGGTTGACGATGGATGGATGGATAACTTCTATTGACTCAGTTCAACATAACTGTAATTGAATTGTTTTTTTGTTTGTTTTTTACTTGGAAACATAAAATGTACATATAAAACTGCTACAGTCCACTTGGAGGGTACTACTACTTGCTTGCTTGCTTTCCATAGTGGCTGCGCTGTAAAAAACACTTTTAGGTTTGCAGTTTTTAATTAGGTCATCATCACTTTGAGTTTAATCTGCTCATGTTTACTGCAACTAACACACTCCCGGAGGAGCATCCCAACATATTTGTCCCCAAGTCATCTTTGCCAGTGCTCAAATTCATTTATATCAACAAGACTTGCACTCGCTGAAACATTCTTTAAATTTGTTTTTGTTGACATGAGACCAAAATGCAGGAAGAAGAGGGGAAGTGATGTTATTGTGAATGTTTTGAATGTGGAGGAAATCATTTGCTTCGCAGTAACAGTTGACCAGTAGAGGGAAGTAGAAATGTATATTTTTGTGTTGCATGTATTAAGAGACTCTTTCTATATTCTCTTCTTTGGAAGTAGTGCATCGTCATCCTTATGTTGAAGCAGTGTGTCATGGCGGTTTCACGGATTTATATATGTAAGGGTGATTCACTCCAAAAGATAATACCCCTTTAAAAATACACCTTTAAAGTTATTGCTCAAAAGAATGTGACTCTTTTCACTGAAAGGCATTGAGATTGAAGCTTGTTATGTTACTTTTTATAGTACTGCATGTACTTGCAGTTCCCTTTGTTCTTAAATTAGAAATATTTTATGTAGTGTTTTTTTTTTTGTCAAACATTTCAAATATTCCTGATAGTTTCTGTTTGTCTGTGTGCGTGCGTGTGTATGTGTTGGCAGAGGGAAGTGTGTGGCTTCTTCAACATTTGATCCATCATTACGATTATGTTTGTTTAGAGGTTGTGTTGTCAACTTTGGCCGCCGTATTTTTACCCGTCGTATCATTAGCTAATCTACACTTGATGGCAGTTAAAATATGAAATTCATTGGAATCAATCATTAGTGCACATAAACAGAAAAAATCCTAGTGTTGGTTTTACATTTCTATAATGGACAGGGCCTAGGACAAGTTGATGCATTGGTGATATGTTGAGCGATCGATGAAGAAGCAAACTCATAGAGGTTATTGTTACCTATTATTGTTGACCTGTTTTGTTGCTGATTGAGCTGTAGAGATGTTACCTTATTTGTCCTAAGTTCTGTGAATCATTCTCTACTCCCTCCTCTAACCCACCGCAGACGCAAAGTTTCAGAGCTCATTTAGGTGTGAATTACAGGATTATTGTATGTACACTATTGGATAAATAACATCAGCTCTGAAATATTTGAGTAAATGATTTCAGGATAATGCTTCCACTGCAGAGTGTCTGTCAGGGAGGATTTAACAGTGGGGGATAAAACTGTCTGCTTTAGACGTACCTCTTGTCCTGGAATAGGTTGAAAGTGGTGCCAGCTCTTCTCCATGCTATTCCAAAACTCGACACAGTATATTGAGAGCCTTAAAATGCTATTGATTAGCTCACCATTCAGCCTCTGTCTCTATTCCCACAATGCTGTCTTCTGCTCTTTTTTACAGAGCAGAGAATTATTAAAATATGTGCTTTGAAAATATATTGCCACATTCATCATTAGAAAAAAAACAGATAATAAAACAGGAAGCATTCTCTAAAAAACTTTTTTAAAAAACGACGCTTTCTGCATTTTGTCAAGCATATTTATGGGGTGTATTTACAACAGAGAGAAGGCCACTATAATATGCTGTAATACATTGTTCGCTGTGCCAAAAGGTGCAGCACATTTCTGCCTGCCTTGAAGATGTGACTCACTCTCTGCACGCCTTGATGACAAGATGAATGAAATTAACATACTAGTCACTTGTAATTACAATATTTAGCCAGCTGATCAAGTTTAGCCCCCTGGCAGCTATCAAATGGCAGCTGGTGAAGTGTTGGGATGCAGGTAAAAGAGACAGGGGTGTCAAATTCAATGAGCTTCTTCCTTTGTTACCCACTCCTACCCCACTGTTTACAAATGAAACAAAGCCTGTCCGAGAAGACGCACAGTCCCCTTCCACCTGATAATACTGCAGTATTTGTCAGAGGTTCTCATCGCTCCTCTGCTCTCAATATACTGGCTTTGAAGCATGCAGGATGCAGACATCTTTTTTATTCCTGCATGGTATTGTACAGACTGCTTCTCTGCATGTCATTTAAGAAGCTTGAATCCCACAGACCGCACACTTTTTTGTCATTCTGAAGGGGGGAAAAGTGCTCATATTTTTTTTCTCCTCCTGACTTGGAGCATGAATAGAAACTTGAGAGTGGGAGTTTTAAGAACTGCAGAAGGCATGATTAGTTAATTTATGATATTTGATAACAATGAACTGTCTTGGAGGAGAAGGAGCAGCGGACATTTCTACAAAACCAACTGAGTGTATTTTTTTTTGCCTTCACGTGGAAAGGAAAGTTTAAGGAATTCATTGCCTGGCCCCAAGTGGTCCAATCTGTACTTGTCCACTAATTAGAGGTGATTGTTCCGGCCGTTGTGAGTCCACATGCTGGGTCACTGCTGGATAGTTCGAAATCGTTAGCAATTCATGATTGGGTCATTCAGAATCCCCTTTAGAAAAGCTTAAACTAAATCCCAAGAAATTAGACTCCATCTACGTTGTCTTGTCAGAAGGATGTTAGCAAGATGTTGTCTCAAAGTGTTTAATGAATATTTGATTTTACTCCAAAATTAAATCTTATCTGATCTCCTCCTAGACAGCCCATTGGGAATAATGAGATGAGTTGAATGAGGGTGGGTGTATAAGGCAGATTTGCCTCTGTGATGGACTTTTGTCTTGCTGCAAAAGGTATGGGAATGTCATCATCAATCCAGCTTTGTACAGTGTGTTTTTTTATAGAACTATCATTGCATACACACTGTGGCCCTTTGGACTGACAATTCAAGCATGGCTGTCAGCTATTTTCAGCAAACAACATGTTTGAAGTGATGATTTGCATTGCCAAACCTTTTTTGGGGCAGAGTAAACTCTATGGAGGAAGATCTGCAGCAAACTGTGACCAATAAGCCAATTGTTAGTTTGATTTACTGCAGCAGTATATGCATTTTTGGATGCGCTGACATTACATTTCTTGGTTGTCATATTTAAAGCAAGTTTGACCTGCGGTACTCTTGATCCGGTCACTTACAGCGACATGGCCTGTCTCTTTGCCATTTGAAACATGTCTAAAATTGTCATTTCTATGCTAATGTGTGACAAGAGTAAGTGATTTAGCGTACACCCATTTTTTGAATGCCCCCTCATATCATTCCTCTAACCAAATGTTTAATTTTTATGTTGACAGACACTAAACATGAAACACATGTTCAGTGGCTTTGTTCTCTCGGTTTAAAATGATTCCATCAATTTCTTTGAAAAATGGACACTATTTGCTTTTTTCTGCCTTCATGTCAGTTTAAGTTTCCTCCCCATTAAACATGTTTCTCCATTAAACTGTCTCAGATAGAAAAGACTTAAAGAAGGATAGAAAATAATTATAGTGTCTCTCGCAAATCCATTGAAAATACCTTCATTTTTGTTACTCAGAATGAACCAATGCATTTTTTTAGACTCTCTGCCAAACTGGCTTTACAAAATTGGTGTAACACCTTGCACCATGATTTTTTCCTCCTCCTCCTCGATCTTCACCACCTCCACCTCCTCCACGCACCACCCCTGTTTGGTTCATACAGCACCACGTCATTCTCCAGCATGCTCGAGTTCAAGAAATTGCGTGCAGTTTTACTGACTGTGTCTATCCCACTTCTGCTTATCTTCGTCACTTCAGGTATCATGACAAACAGGAAGTGACCAGTAACTTCCTGGGAGCCATGTGGCTCATCTCGATTACCTTCCTCTCGATTGGCTACGGGGACATGGTACCACACACGTACTGTGGGAAAGGCGTGTGTCTGCTTACAGGGATTATGGTGGGTTCCTTTTTTCTTCACTCAGATAAATACATAACATTCTCACAGGACAACTCTGACGGGAACAGTTATAAAACTAAACCTCAGCTCTCTCTACTCTCGCTGCCAGCTACACTCTAACCATGATGAACTGCAAAAAGAAACACAACTTTGAGCTAACTTTATGTATTTTTTGTACTTGTGTAACTTTTATTGAGTTGCCAAATATGTGAAGATTTTGAGCAATTTGTGATCAACAATCAATTAAAGCCTTTTACAGTGTATCTAAACTGAAATAATTTTATCATGAAATCACAAAAGTTCATGAGGTTTGAACTCACTTATATAAGTTGGCAGTTGTTACTATATTACTATATTCACCCACATATACATGCTTGGTTATTGGGTACAGTCCTCTCTTACCCATCATTTTTTACACATTGGTACATATACACATTGGCCTGCCTAACCTCTTTGAAACTTGAACACAGCTTGCTAGTTCTTGTGCTCTACTTAACCAGTAATTTATATATTTAAAAAACCTTTACAGTTTCACTATTCTATCAGCTGGTGCTTCAGTAAAGATTTAAGTGACTCCAAATGCAACTCACTGTTCCTAGTTAAATAACATCCAGGACACTCCATGACACTGTTTTGTTTATTTACTGGTTCTCATTGTTTTATTATTAATGTATTAGTATTAAAAGTTAACAAATTGCATTTTGGAACTTCACAGACAAAATGCTGCTTTTTTTTACCATGTCTTTGTACAATAGGGGGCTGGTTGCACTGCACTGGTGGTTGCAGTGGTAGCCAGGAAGCTGGAGCTTACCAAGGCTGAGAAGCATGTCCACAATTTCATGATGGACACACAACTCTGCAAACGAGTGAGTCACAGCATACTATTGCATCTTGAGTATAGGTGATCGTATAATACTGTTTTTTAAGAGTACCCGAATGTTTTGGTTTATAACCCCTGAAAACAGAATTTTGTTTACATATGACCCCTCAGGTTGGATATGGATTTGTGCTGTAAACGCCTTGATCAAAGGCTGTTAACTTAAATTCCAGATATGTATTTTTAATTGTTTTTAGATGCCTATAGAACTAGACTAAAATTAGATTATACAGGTATATTGGGGTCCACGCACCCAACACAGAGGCTTTAATAAGTCAATGTATCTAAACCCGTCCAGAGGTAAAACAACCCATTTAAAAGACAAAAGAAAAGAAAAGAAAGTTTGAGAAAATAAAAAAGAAAGCAATTTTGTTAGCAAAAATGTGTTTATTCTTCTCTCTTATCCCGCTAAATTTCTTGCAACTTTTTGGATTTATCTTGAGGTCCTCAACCTCAGTGTTAGAGACACTGGTTTGCAAGGGGTCCATATTTTACTTTCAGGGCAAATGTTGTTACCTTGTTACTAATCCAATTATCTTACATAGTCTTAAGTGTAAACTTGTAAACACATTTAGACACATTTAAATCTGTAGACACATTTCAAAGTTTTTAAACCCCCATCCACCTGCATAGCCTGGCAACTGGTTACTCCAGTAGTTGTTTTTTTGTTTATTTGTTTTAATTTTTTTATCCATCCCTGCAATTATTGTATTTAATTATTAATTGATTTGTATTGTATGTTAGCTTGTAACAAAGACACACTGTAGCTCTGGTTTTGAAAAGTGCTATTTAAATAAAGTTTACTTACTAACTTGCCACTAGTTCACCTTCCTTTGTAGTAAAATTTTTTCAGACAGTAATATTAACCATGGATGCCTGACTTTCAAATTTGATTCTTTCAATCTTCAATTGTGTCTCACAGGTAAAGAACACAGCTGCCAATGTACTCAGGGAAACATGGCTCATCTACAAACACACTAAGTTGGTCAAGAAGATTGATCATGCCAAGGTGCGGAAACACCAGCGCAAGTTTCTCCAAGCCATTCACCAGTAAGTCCTGCACTGCGTTGGTTTATGTGTCATCTAATGTGTAATGAAATGTTTGACAGAAATATGACAGAGTTGTTCAGCACCAGTCACCAAGGGGAAATCACTCAGCATGCCCAAAAACTAAAACTGCAGTATGTTACGTAATGTAGTAAAATATTTTGCCTGTATTATTAACAGTTGTGTTGCTAACAAGTTGATGAAATGCAGACGTAGCTGACAATATTTGGTAGTATCACCTCTAGCGTTACGTAGTGTTACAATGTCCTCTCCTAGAATACCATTTCCTTTGATTGTTATGCTCACACACATGTAAACTCTCACATACACACACACATACACAAGCACACACACTGCAATGTAGTTTAATGGTCCTTCCTATTCCCCTCCCTATCCCCCTCTCCCTCCGCCCCCTTTTACCCTGTGCTTACAGTGAGAAGTGTAATGGTTTCACTCGTTTCGTGAATGTTGTGGGTTTAAAACTCTGTACTGTGTTCTGTCTTTGTTTTGCTCTATCACTGCAGAGCTCAGAAGTAAGTTGAGTCTTCTATGTATCCTCTTCCTACTGTTTCCTCAACATCCTCCTCCTCCTCCTCTATCCATGTCTGCGTTTGACATGCATGAAAAAAAAAGCGTTTGTTACCAAAAAAAAAAGAAATGCTGGATGCTGAATCGTTTTTGATTTTTTTCTTTACTTCCGTGTTCCATTTACTTCCCTCTCCCTCCCATCCCCCTTGAATGGAATGAAACAACCAAAAAAAAAAGCATCAACATTTTGCCACCGGTGTCAATAGTGGAGGGTTGTCTGGAGAGAACGTGTGAAAGAAAAAGCATCTTGCGCAGAATGAGCTTGGAGCTTTGTTGGCCTGGCCAGCGGTTCATAATCATCTACGACTTACTGTATAATTTTGCCCATGATTAATATAGCTGCTGTAGAGGCTATATTAACCTGCATCAACAGAGCTCATCCTACACTCCTGATGGTTTTGTGATGACGTGAACACACACACACTGTAATGTACTGTAGTTCTAATGACGTTGAAATGTTTGCTGTTTTAATATACATTTAGGATTTTAAAATTAATTTGTTTTTTTCCTGTCACATATATAAGATCAAATGCCAAAGCTTGAACATGACATTGATGACATAGCACAAAACACATAGACACAAGACACGTAGGTTGTAGAATAAAATTGTAATCATAATGCGTTACACTAATAAGTAACACTTTGAACTTTTAGCCCCTATTCTTCGACAGCCATAAGGGATGACAAAGCCGAGCAAACAGACACATGCAAGTTGAAACGGGTTCCCACAGAGATAGTGCCGTAAGCGAGCAGTCTCACTCTGCTCTGATATACTGATTTGCACATGAATAAATGCCCTTGAATGTCATCCTGTCTCATAATTTGCCGAACAGGGAAATTCTTCCTCTCACACATCCAGAATGATGGCAGTGTGATGCCACCACTAACAATTACACATTACTGATGTCGGCGTTACCATTTCTTACAGTGGCATAATGTATTTGATTAGAGGTAAAGAGGCACAATGTTGAAAGCATCACAAAACATGTCTGATGTATCATTGCGCAAGTTATTTCAAATGTCTATGTTCAGCATTGTCATTAGACAGTTTATTTCTGGCAAGCTTCATCTTTTATCTGTGGCATTCACTCATACACACATCAACCCACGTACATATGCACAAACAAGCACGCGCACACACACACACAGACACACACACACAACTCACGTTTCATTGTGCACAATGTCACCCACAGTCACTGCACGCTTACTGAATGACCAGTGTGTATATATGAAGTCTTACCACTGAGCTGTGTGTAGCACTGACAAAGGGCATGTCATCTTTTTCCTTTTTTAACGTTTTACTTTTGGGTGGAAAGAGATGGGAATGTTTTGATTTCAAACATAGATTTTGGGGTTTTCTTGTATGGAAGCATATTGTGTTCTTGCTGGAAAAAACATCATGTTTTGTCACAGTAATGCCCCCCCTCCCCCCCCCTCCCCCATATTCAAAAACAAATTATTTTTGGGTTGTAGCAAGTAGTTTCTCATTGCAGTGAAAAATACTTTATGCAGTTAAAACGTGCTACTTAAAGCATTGTACCATTATGAGGAAAAGGTCTTATAACAAAAAAGACCCAGATAAAACATGATAAACATAGTCTTTATTTTTTCCTAAATGAGCGTGCTATGCTTCCGCAATTTTGCATGTTTTGGTTGGTATTGCGTTGACCAAGACCAGGAATGCTTTCATATATATATATATATATATGTATACATATACATATGTAAGGTACATATATTTACGATGCATGCAGGTTGTCTTCTCTCTTTTCAATGTCATCAGTGTGAGAGCACGCCTGATAAAAAATGTGTTGTTCCTCCTCCTCCTTCTTTCTTCCCTATTGGTCCTCTCTGCCCCTTCATAACCCCCAAACAACCTGTCTCTCTATGCTCCACTCCTGCAAACTGCCCTCTTCCCCTCTATTCCCTTATTCTGTCTGCCTCTCTTCTTCATCCCCTCCCCTTTCTCCCTTGTCTTCCTCCTCCTTCCCTCCTCTTCCTGTTCCCACCTTCCTGTGCCTCCACCAGACTGCGCAGTGTGAAGATGGAGCAGAGGAAACTCAATGATCAGGCCAACACCTTGGTGGACCTAGCGAAGGTAAGTGGAAATAATCAATATTTTCACATTAACTAGTGATCATATGACTTCTTGTATCTAAAAGGTGTTGCTTGTAATGAACACACCTGCACAGAATTATCACTAAAATATAATTCCCCATAGCTCTGCTGAGCTTTGTAGGGTCTTTACTATTTTGATTTATTCTAACCGCTCTCATTAGCAGCATAACCTTCCCATCACCAAATGACACACAATGTTCAATGTAGATTAACTGCAACATTCTTAGTAGTTGTAGTTAGTAGTCAGAAGTATCCCCGAAGCCTGCTGTCAAATCACACTCAACACAGACAGAATTCCTGTTTCCGGGTAACATCATATGGCAGTGTAAGAGTTTGAGGAAACCTGAACCTAACCATGCACTGTCAACACAGTAAGAGGAGGAATGCAGTCATGCCTCTGTAGCTTAACTGTCCTACTCTATAGACGTCAGCTGACCCTCCAAAGCGAAGCAGAGAGAGGGTTCAAAGGGAAGTACATGACTGCAGCCTTATTTGATGTGGATGGCATTTGCACTACAGTGTGTATTTTAAAAGGTTCTAAGGCCAACTCCTTTAATGTGTGTTTACTTGCCCTTACTCTGTTCAGATCCATCTGTGTACACCCTACAGTAGTTCAACTGCTCAATGTCTCTTTTTTAAGCCCCTAGGAGAAGTAACCCTTTGATTTTTGGCTTACACATGAAGGTCTAAAAAATGCCTTAAATGGGTATAAAGTTTTTTGTGAGCTCTACTCATAGACTGTGTCACATGAAAAGTACTTTCTCAAAATAAATGGAATATACTATTTATATTCTATAACATAAAATTGTCATAGTCTGAATACAAGAATTACATGCAGATACAACATACATTAACACTGGGCCCACTGCCCAACAATAGGTGTAATAATAATATGTATAATAATATAGACACTTTTTATTTTATTAATAAGTTGTGTCAGAAGTATACATAAAGCATGAAAGACCTTCTCTAGTTATAAATAGATCAGAGAAGCTGGTTGTGAAACTGTGGGTAGATAAAATCTATGCTGACTTTCTGAAAGTATACAGCTTCTCTTCACACTGCTTCCTGTCATTATTTCCTTCTCTTCAGACTGAGTAAGTCAGATTTAGACTGTCTAGTCATGTAATTCATGATGAACTATGACATGAACGTTTTTTCCTATGGCAACGTATACATACTGTGCCTTCTGTAAACTTCATGTATTGCCTCTCCTTGTGGATATTAAGTTGTAAAACAGATTTTTAATGTTTTTCCATCTTGTCTCTCCCTCCTTTGTCCCGCCCTCTTTTCTTGCACCTCCCCAAACACATTTATTTTCTCTCCTTCATTAGACCCAGAATGTGATGTATGACCTGGTGTCAGAGCTGCAGGAGCGCAGTGAGGAGCTGGACAAGCGCATCGGCACATTGGAGGACAAGCTGGACTCGGTGACGGGCAGCCTGCAGGCGCTGCCCTGCCTCATCTCCCAAGCCATAACCCAGCAGCAGCAGGACTTCCTGGACGGCTTTGTTCACCGCTTTCGACCCGCCTCACTAGCCTCAGAGCGCTCTGAACGCTCTGAGCGATCCTGGACTTCCACCGCCCGTAGGCGGCGCTCTCCCTCCACAGCACCACACACCTCCTCTGATAGCGGATAACCTTGACAAACCTTCTGCAATCACCATCGAGCCTCACCTTTCCCAAACTAACTCATCACCTCATTCTGTCCCATCCAAAGCCATCCCTGTAACCGCTGGCGAGTCCAACGTCTGGACTAATAATGAACCCATATCTTCACCCCGGCCTGATCCTTGCCCTTATTCTCGCTCTCCCTTCCACCCATTCCCTCTCCCTTTCCTCCCCACCCATCAAATCCAAAAACCAATTCCTCTGTGACTGAGCCTCTCAGCACAGGACTGGATCAGAGCTACTCCAAAAGAACAAAGAAAAGCAAACAGACTTAAATCAAGAAAAACACAAATGCATCTGAAAAAAGAAAAAGAGAAAAAAAATTAAAAATGACTGAAAAACCGAGATAAAGTAGAGATATGGTTTATGTTTTAGCCATTGTATGGCTGTTCAAGTTAGCTTTTTTGTAAAAGCCCTTGTATAGTTAAAAAATGACTGAGTTCAGGGTCGCTGGGGTGAGAGCTGGCTATCACACCGGAGAGTCCTTAACCAAGAGGGGGGAAGTTGGTCTGTGGAGCTGAGGGCCTTGGCTCACCTGCTGGCCCTCTGAGGCCATGGAGGACATCTGTCCACCCATCCGTCCGTCTATCTGTTTATACGGTGAGGAGAGCGAGACAAACCATTGGATTTCCCTTTCAAAAGACTAGTGTCATGGATTCTTTCCCATAGGTTAGAGTGAAAGCTTTAGAGGAGGCTATGATAGCTCTGACTTCAGGTCAGTGTTTGAAAGGGGGAGGAGAAACTGTCACACAAAAGAAGAGCAAAGGGGATACATATGGAATTACTACTGGGTAGGAAAAATTTACACAGTTGCCAACTTCAAGGTTTCAGCTTCCTTGTTCTTACCAAGGGAAAATGAGAGCGACTATCTTTTTTAGTTACATATTGACATGTGATTTTTCAGTGCCTGAATGTATAAATAGTAGAGGGTTATTTAATTACTAATTTCAGAGCTTTTTTACGATGTTAACAGTCTGAATACAGCATTGCATTCCTTTTTCAGATACATTCCTCTCCAAAACTTTAAAGAAAATGTCTTAATGTAATGCATAACATTGCCTCCATTACACAGCAACTCTAAATGTTTTGAAAACCTTTTTTCCCCCCTATTTCTACTAACACCATGAGAAATGAAAAAGTTCAGAGAGTAAGCGAAAGTGAGACAGACTGAGAGAATATTTGTGACTGTGTTTGTTAGAGAACATGTTCACTTTTAACTCAATGCTGCACAGTCATACACATAACAATGAAATATGTAGTAGTCTACCTTTCTCACCACTACCAATTAGAGCTTCCTGTGGTCTTCAGATAATGGCATGGCTTGAGGTCTGCTGGTATATACGGACCCACAGGCGCACATCATTGGTCGAACTAGGAAACCAACTCTGCCCCTTTGCATGGTTTAGTGCAAAAATAACAATGGAACACAATCTTCCGTGGATGGCTTGATGATTTAGATTTTAGTTTACTTTTGTTTGTTTGTTGCCTCTATTTCTTTTATCATTTTTTACTAAAAGTTCCCTTTTTTTACTAGGATACCTAGGGTTTGTAGAGTTGCAGAACCTAGAGAGTTGCAGTAATGTGATTCTGTAATGCATTCCCTGTTAAAAATATGAGATGAAGACAAAGTGCTAATACAAAAGAATCCTGAAAGGATACAAATAAAAGTGCTGAAGAAACTTTGATGAATTGGTCCCTCTGCAATTTTAAAAGAATAGCTCGTCATTTTGAGAAATACACTTAAGCACTTTCTAGCCAAGAGTTAGATACGAAGATTGATACCACATTCGTCTCTCTAGTGTAAATGTGAAGCGACTGCTACCAGACGGTTGGCTACCCTGAGCATAAAGACTGGTAGCACTGGGAATAGCTAGCCTGGCTCAGTCAGTCAGCGGATTGCAGAGCCAAGCTAGCTGTTTCCCCATTTTTTCATTATAACAAGATAAGCTTAGTGGCTGCTAGCGGTAGCTTTATATTTACCATACAGACAGGAGAGTGGTGTCAATCTTCTCATGTAACTCTCAGTAAGAAAGTGAATAAGTGCATTTCCCCAAATTGTCTATCATATGCTTTTCCTTTAACGTTACAGCATCAAGACCGTGTTTTGTCTTTCTAAAAGACACTGAAACACATTCACTATGATAAAAGGAGAAATTACAAAATTTTAAATATCAAAGGCATGGTATATAAAGCATCCTAAAGTTGTGCTGAGATTTTTTTTTATGTGAAGAGAAATCTTTAGGATTTTACAGTACATTTAAAAGGCAGATCAGGAAGTCAGCGGGTTAGCGGGCTAGCATGCTGTCCTAAAGTAGTTTGAATAGTTAGATAGTCCCGAAAGGATGTTAGTGCTAAAAATCATCTTTATGGCCCCTGAAGCTAACAAACAAATAGGATCATTATTATTTCCTGGATCTTAATTATTTCCAAGCTTCTTCAGGCTGAAGTCAAACCAAGTCAAACCCTTTGAGACAGCAATTCCACTCTTCCACTGGCTCTGCACTGGCCAGAGAGCACTTCATTTAAGAACATATTCAGTTTGCTACGAGTGGAACTTAATCAAGCATGAATATTAGCTTTTTTCCTTTCAACTTGAGTTGATGAAGCATGACTCTTTACTGCTCCCACCTCTCTTCACTTCTCTTACAGTGCTACACTCTACCCTTCCAGTATGAAGGGATCTATCATGCCATTACAGTCTCTGTTTCAATCAGTGTTATCCAATGAGTCAGGACAGCTAATGGAAGATTATCTGCTCGATTACGACCTCACCTGCCTGTTCGTATATCTAAGGTTTCCACCTCTTCATTACATCAGGTTTAGCCTCGCGCTTGCCATCTGTCATCATTAAGAACATCAGTCCCCCACACACAAAGAGGATTCCCAACTGGCCCGTAGCAAAGTCCTTTGAGTGGTTTGAATGTAAATAACAGATAGAAAGGAAGAAGCAGGGGAACTGACAGGTCATGTTCTATGTTGCACTCACTGTGTAATGATCATTTGCATTTACACAGATGCTGGAGTGTTTTCCCCAGAGAGATGTGAGGGTACGAGTGTTAAGGACAAGAGGGACAGAGTAGATTTTAAAAAAGGGGAAAGCTGAGAGCAATAGCTCATTTACTGACAGATGTCCGTTTTGGCCCAGGGGTGTTGTAAACAGCAAGAGTGGGTGTCCTGTAAATATGACCTCATTGTAGATGTCGCTAAGTAAACGGGACAAATGGTGAACCGCAGGAGTTTAGGTAACTGGGTGCAATGCACAATATGTTGCAAGTATGCAGTAGAAAAACAATATCTATAAAGGACATGATGGGTTTGAAACTCTGGTTAATTAAAGGTAACATTTCTATTGTTTTCACACTTTATTTCTGCTGATGGCGGTATGATCAGGTTCTGTTGTTTTTGACCCTGTTGTAAAGGTTTGTTTTCTTCAGTCCTCATACTTACTAACAAAGTCCTGCCAAAACACCATTCCAATATTTGATAGTGACACGATTTTCTCCACCAGACAATAAAAAATATGCAGTATTTTGTAGAAGTGAGGGACATTCATGACGTTATTCTGATGATGATAGATCAGTCAAAGTGATAAACGCATCCCAGAGTCTTTTATTATCCTGAAAAGTAGGCTTTCCTCCTAGAGCAGGAATCAGACCACACTTCTACTGAACAATAACAGTGAAAACCCCGAAAAAGTGAAGAAATGTAACCCAATCATTGTTCTGTGTACACTGCCACATGATGCATAATGTACGTAGTAGCACTGGAATAAATCAACTTTTAATGGATGGCAAATGGATTTAACATGTTCTCTGTACTGTTGGCTGTTCCTTCATTTTGCAGGTGAACTTTTGTCCTAGCAAGGAGAGACACCAAGGTCAAGATCATTAAAGACTATCTTCAGCTATGACCACAAATTCTCTTCCTCTTTTTTTGGCAGTTGTAGATGAACCTTTAATTTGAAATCAAATTGTGTTTCATTTTACATCAAGTCAAGAAAATAACTGTCCATACTCCTGCATGTCCTCCAGTCAGAAACTTTTTCACACAAGGTCTACCCCAAGGAAAAGGGAAATGGCAGCAGCCTAAAGTCACTTGTGGCACTCAAAGGTGGGTTGACACGTGTGTGGACAGATACAGACATCATGCTTCCTTTAAAACTGTGAGTCAGGGACATCCTAAAACGGGATTACAGGAGGATGTATTGACGAATCATAAACATTGCTCCAGAGGACACGCAGCTGCTGAGGAGCTGTTCCAAGGTGAACTATGGTCTGTCCACAACACACACACACAGCCATTAATGTTCAAATAACAAGCTACTATTCATGTCCACATGCACAAACAAGGCACAGCCTGGTTAATTACTGCCAAATCAGGAGGGACTTGGCAGCAGGCCGATATCCCACAAGAATGGCAGAGTCAGTCACCCTGTAGTTGTTGCGGTACAATCCCAAAGATATGCAGCAATGGAAAAGGAGGGCACAGCTCTTCTGTTCTTTATCCCTCCCATACAAGTGCAGCATAATTAAATGGAATATTGTTTTTATCATTTAATATGTGATAAAAATCTTTTGTGATTTCAAACACACACTAGTAGATCAGAATCTAGTTTCACAGTGCAAGCCCAATTGGAAAGGTGGTCAGTTATGCCCAGTTTAGCCACAGATACCCAGCTTAGTTTATGTCCTGAGCAGGTGAGCTTACCATTATTTCCTTCTTTAATGTCAGATAATTTATCCAGCTACTACTTGTTCTTGTGTTTAAATGTGAAAGACGAGAAAAAAGAATCAAATTACCAGAGATCTCCCCTAGAGGGTACTGAAGATCAGTCCACAGTAAGAAAAGGCAAGAGAAGGAAGCAGGTTGCAGAAGACTGAAGATGACTGGTTGTTGAGGATCATCCCAGAGTGTGAAAAGGTCCTTCGGGGACAGTTTGCAGCAGGCAGGGGAAGTCATTTATTTAATTTATTAGAGGCCCCACTTTTCTCCCTGCCTGCCCTGGGAGCTTATAGCTAGCAGCTGCATTAAGCTTAATGCCCTCCCTATCACTTTCAGCTAACGGGGTTTGGCATACACTTGGGGAAATCAGAGAAAATAGGAGTCTTGATCCTGTTTTTTGGCCTTTTTAATGCACAATGTTGTAGTGGTGGAGAGTGGGTGTCAAGGGCCTTTTCATTCTACCCAATGTTCTTTCTTGAGAGTCATTTTTTTTCAGCATCCTTTCTCTTTTTCTGTCTTTCTAGCTCTTTCTATCTGTGTGTCCTCCTCTGTTGCTCATTTCTCTCTCTTTGAGAGATCTGAGGCAGAATGAACAAATGAAAAATGATACAAATGAGGTTGTCTGTTGGACGCTGCCATGGCTTCCCTGCTTCATTTAGCTGTGAAGGAAAGAAAGAGTCGGAGTCCGCAAGTCATGTGTCAGGACTTCAAGCATGAAAGTGTACATGCATGTATCTACAGTGTGAATGTGCTTATATGCATTAACATTCTCTATGCAGCCACCAAAACTTGTACTGAAGACTGACATTACTCATCACTGCTTCATCTGTTAATACTTAATCATCCAGTACATCACTATTTAATGAGGCACTCAAGGTCAGGCTGTCCACTAATACAGTTGACCTCTTTGAAAAGAATAAACACTTGCAGTGTTAGCAAATGCAAAACATTAAAGTAAATGTAAAATGTCAGAAATGCATGGAGGTCAATGGAAAACTGATGTTATAGGCATGTCAAGGTCAAGTCAAGTTTATTTGGATAGGGATCGAGACCCGGTTCCAAAAGGACCCGGTTCCAAAATTTCTCAAAACCCGAAAATCAACAAGGTTCGAGCTTATCGATACTGCTATTGAGACTTGCGGGTCCTATGATGTAACGTTAAGTCTCGTCAATTTTATTTAGTTTTATTTTGCAACGCAATGGATAAGAAAATCATCAGGCTGCAGTCTCTGCCTGCTCTCTGTCGGCTCCTACACACACACACACACACACACACACACACAGCGGCAGCAGAGCGAGAGGCTGCGCCGTCACGGTGGAATAAGGTGAGGGTTAAGTTGGCTCCAAACTACTGTAACGTTAGTTGATGACAGCTACGCTCGTTACTGTAAGTACGTGCAATAAAACCTTCGGTTAATTTAATCATCTCTGTCTTCAGTATCTCATCCTGTATGTTTTACACAAGCACAGCTAACGCTAGCTTGGCATTAGCCAAATGTTAAAAACAAGCTAAATAGAAAGCTGTCTGTCTGGAGCACAGACTGGTCTGTAGTCTTAAAAACTCAGCTGCTGGCTGAGACAATGCAGCCTCTCCTCTTCCTCCTACCTGGTAACATCACCTGCAGCCAGCGAGAGAGGAGGAGGGACTGATACAGACTTATGTTATTCTTTCTAAACGTCACTCATTACTTGTGATGTCAGATAAAGTTATTGAGTTACTTTGCTGTTGTAAACATTAATGTTGCTGCTCTAGAAACAACATTTAGCTGTATTTAAAATATTAAATTAAAAACAACCAGGCAGTTAATATGTACACTTCAATATATGTTTATTTATCGCAAGTGATATGTCATTTCAATATACGTTATTGCACATATTTTCCTCATACCGTGCAGGCCTACCTCATGCCCATTGGGTCTGGTCTTACCAAATAAATCATCACTAAGTAAGAGTAAAGTATTGATAGTGGTATCGATAAATAATCGGATCGTTAAGCAGCCTCAATAAGGGTATCAATATCAATAAAAGTTAACGATCCCCATCCCTATTTGTATAACACAAAACATAAAGGCAATTCAAAATGCTTTCCATAAGGGCAAAGATAGGCATTAGAACAACATCTAATAATAACAAGAAATATAAAGTAAACCAAACTAGAATGAGATCAACAGAATAAAATCAAATAAAAGAAAATGCAATTAGACAAAAATAGACCAGAGATACCATTACAGTGCAGTAAGTTGCCAACCACTTCAGTAAAGGAAATAGCCATGAGATGGTTAGCTTAGGTTAGCTACTGACAATATCATCTCAATTCTAGTCTGGTTTAGCGCTAAAACAAGTGTTACAAATGCTAACACACTAAACTAAGATGTGTAAGCATTTAGCTCAAAGCGCCATTGTGCCTAATTACAGCCTGTTAGCATGCCTGCAGACTAGTGCCAGACTAGCTGTTTTCACCTGCTTCCAGTCTTTGTACTAAGCTAAGCTAAGTTTCATACTTAATGGACAGACATGAATGGGGTAGCCTATCAATCTTCTTATCTCTTGGCAAGAAAGCAAATAAACTGTTCTATTATACTACTATAAACTAATTTCTTAAAATTTCAAACTATTCCTTTAACATCTGCATTACTTACTATCTCTTTCCATTCCCATCTTTTATAACCCAGGCATGTGATTGGCAAAGGGCAAAAAAGCAGAAAAATATACTGAGAACCCCCCACACCCCGATAAAACTGGCAGCGGCTCTATTATAACATGGATGGTAAAGCAGGACCCATGACAACAACTTATTTGGTGGATGTGTTGCAGTGGGAATCAGAGACAAGTGTCTAATCCACTGCGACATCGGCACCTCTCTATAATAATTATTTTGTATTAATTTTTTTACCAAGCTTCAACAGTTAAATGTGCAACATTCAATAATTGATTCTATAACTAAATATATATATATAACTACTAATTTTCTGTCAGGGATTTGTGTGTGGTGAAGCAGGGCAGGTTGTAGGACCCAAACACAGGACACAGAGCGGAGCAGGTATAGTTCAATGATTTAATAAATGAAGGGCGGGCACACTTACAAGAGTGGCTGAGTTCAGGAAATCCAAAATTACAATCCAACACAAACAGGGTAATCCAACAGAAAAATCCAGAACAGGTCGAAATCCAAACGACTGACGGGGGACAAGCAAAACGAGACTGAGCAGACGAGCAAACAACACACTGGAGCACACTGTACACAAGGTATACAAGGTAATGACCCGACAAAGACAAGACAGAAACACCAGGTATATACACAGGGAATAACAAGCAGGGCGGGAGCAACACAGTTGACAGACATGAGACTAACGAGACACAGGCAGGCAGGGAGACAGCAGGGAAAACAGGGAGAGTAGCAGGCAGGCAGATTACTGAGGGGAGAAAAGACAAAACACAAGTTACTCAACACTAAACATCAGAGTAATATAAATAAACTAATACAAGCGGACAGATCACAAATAAACTAACACCAACAAGGAACAAAGACAGAAGCTAAGGTAAAACAGAACTCAGATAGACATGGGGCAACATGAATAACCAACAAAGACAGAACACACATGTTACAAAGTGCCAGAACCTAAAAGAACACAGAACTAGAACAGAGTACAAAGGAGACTAACCCAAAAATAATGTAAACAAGAACTAGGAGTGAATACTAAAACATAACTAAGGCACAGGACTGGGAACAATGACATGGAACTAAAACCGACTAAATAGCAGATACTGAACAGACAAAACACTAACTCAGAGAAACTCAAAACACAACAGACTATATAACTGATACTGGACACATGTGATCGCGCCAGTTACACAGAAGCCGTTGCCATGGTTACCTCGCGGAGCGCTTGTTTGCCTGTCTGTTGATGAGGAGCGCAGAGTGACCCTGCGGATCAAAGCCGTCTGAAAAGGCCTTATATAAACCCGTAACAACCATTCACAAGAAATTAATTTATAACTTGCCAAAACCTTTAACATAAGGACATAAAGACAAAGGCAACCATTCATACAGCAAAGTGTATGTAGGCTATATGATTGATAAATCCACAACTCAAAGTAAACATTAGAAATAGCCTATAACAAGCAATAATCAAAACATACCCAATTTATCCGGTCCTTACTGTCGACTCAGTGTTGGGCAACTTACTCAGAAATAATATAGCTATTACCTAGTCACTTAGCATATAGGCTACTATAGGCAACAACGTTACTTACAGCTGTCGAAAATACCTCTCCTCCCTGTTCTCCTGTCTTCCTTTAGCTTTTTGGCTAACAGCTGATAAGGTCCGGTGCCGCTGAGCTGCAGCGCAGTCGTGCATTCACGTTAGGGATGGTGCGTTCAGTAGGGCAGCCTTAACATGATTAGTAACTATAATAACATAACTGTTTTTGGAAATAGTAATCCGTCACACTATTCTTTACAGGGAAAAGTAATATTACAGTATTACTGCCCAACACGTTACGTACCACTGATGCGCGAGAGCCATTTCTTTTTAATTACAGATCTGCATGATTCAAATGGGTCAGATTTTCAGGTCGGAAAATCCGGAATTCCAGATTAATCCGGAAAAATCACATCCCTGATAACCATACATTCCGTAACAGGTGTACAAGTATGATGATATTTTAAAGGAAACATTTCAGATCAATTTAAACTTTTGATTCTACTGTACTATACTTATTTCAAATATTCAACACATTTAGGTTACACAGAACAAGATCTGTATGTATGTGCATGTTAGGCCTTTGTTTTATACAATCTAAGCACTCCCTATACTCTTGCATTGTTCTGTGTATTACTTGCAGCTGAGCAGGCACCTGCGCCAGCAATGGAGGACACGCACGGCACCAACAGATGAGGTAACCCCGGGCTAGGGCCACTGGTGGGACTCACTTGAGAAAGTGGGTTGCATTATGTGTTTACTGTACTGTGTCGGCTATGAGTACTGCAGAATGAGTGTGTGTGTGAGGGTGGAGGGAATGTGGGTGGAGGGGGAGTCACTACAGATGTCCTTGCCTTGAGCTTTGTCTACATGAAAATTAGCGCTGCTCTGGAAGAATAGATGGCACAGAGTGACATCACATGATTCTTGCAGTCAGATGTGGAGCATTAAATCTTGTGCAGAGAAGACATGTAGTCATTGCTAAAGAGGAATGTTGCAATAAAACAGACTGGGTACTGGTTATATTAAAATAACAGAAAGCAGGCTACTTGGAAACATTACAATATCTCAAGAGCACGAAATAATTTATGAATTTAGCTGCTGTTTTCTTCTAATATAAGCATGTGACTGAAGAAACATGGTCAAAAGATACTAGAGCATATATTATATGTTAGTTGGTGTTTACATGGGCAGCCAGATTTAGAAACATTAAATGCAGCAGAGAAAAGATGAGTTGGAAAGAGAGAGACAGTAAATAGGACAAGACAGCATTTCCCAAAGTGTGGTGCGTACACCCCTGGGGGTGTATGAGCTGCCCCTAAGGGGTGCGCAACGGGAAAAATGTAATGGTGTAGTAGTAGGTACGTGACTATCTCCACCATCGCGGCTGCCGTCTTGGTTCCAACAGACGTAACTCGGGATTTTCCCTGACAACTTGCAGTGTTATGAAAATAATTGCTCCTGTTGGCTTGTTTTTTGTGGAACTTCCGGGTTCTGATTGATTACACCACTAGAAAAACCATAGATACCTCCTCGTTTCAAGTCTCCGTCTTTCCCGTTAATAAAATAAAAAATACTGGCATTTTGAGCAAATCAAAGTTTGTTGGTCACAAAATTGTCTTGTTTTTTGCTGAAAGTGAGTAAAAACATTCTTTAAACTGTAATAGACATTTAGTTTAGTTGCTAAACTACGTGTGAACGAATTTTCAATGAATTTGAACGACGACCTTGGGAGTTTTATTGCCCGCAAAATCTGCTTCCATTGGCTAACAACGTAAGAAGCAGCCAGCAGAGTGTGCTTTAGCCGTGCCGCAGGGTCACACCTTTTGCTTTGACTTCAGTGGAAAACAGAGGACAAAATAAAGTGACTACTTTTGGCTGTCAAATGACCAGTATTGTGCGATTATTGAACCTATAAACATGGTCTTGGTATCATTTTAAAGGATATTTCAAGCTCTTTCTATCTGTACAATTTGCTTTAGCATTTAACCATGTTGAAAATTTTGTTCACATACCTAGTAGTAGTGTAACAACTACAACAATTATTTTTTGTGGAATTTTTCACGAGATAAAAACCTGAATTGAAAACTTTCCTATGTAAATTTAATAAAAAATTTAAAAACGTTATCATTAATAGTTAGTTCACAGGAAATGGCTACTCACACACCTCTTTCCCTCTCCCTCTCTCAGGCTGAACCACACAGACTGTACTTACAAATCCTCATATGGATCCTGTTTTTGTCCATGTTATCTGTTTATGAGGCTATAACAGGGTGTGATTTGTAAAAAAAACGGGGGGGGGGGGTTGAAACATATTCTTTTTTGTCATGGAAATATCCCCCACCTCCCTCTGCACGGTTCTGCACGCAGGTGAACTGTGGATTGATTGCTAAGTTCAGTCTGAGAAGAGGTTTTTTTTCTGCTACTTTTTAAAGTAATAAATATATAATCTTACATCGCGATGCAGAGTTGCAGTGAAAAGACAGAGAAGGCAGATGCATGCTGTGTTTAAGCGCAGTGAGTGGGTGTAAGGGGAGAGCGACTGACTTAAAAGCTGTCACTTTCAAGAGTGTCACTGAGTGAAACCCAGTAGCTGTGACTATGGCTATGTTCACTGGTGTAACAGGGACACTGCGCTGGCTGTCATCATAGAAACAGATCATCAGATTTTGATGTTTATTGCACCTTCAGCAATATCGACTGCCTTCCCTTCAAAGCTCCGCTGCTCAAAGTGTTAATAGGCCATAATTCACAACGTGTAACCAATCTGATAGTGCTGTGGGCGGGACATTGACCAAATAAATAAGTAAATAAATAAATAAGTTGTTTGTTTTTAAATTATATATATATATATATATATATAAATAAATAAAACCTAGAGAGAGAGAGGGGGTTTGGGGGTGCAGTAACCAAGATGTGGAAGTGGGTGAGTTGTCTAAAAAGTTTGGTTTGGGAACTGCTGGGATAACAGACAGAAAAAGGGGGAGAAGAGTTGGTGGTCTAAAATGAGAAGTACAGGAGCTTGCTGCCCTCTAGTGCCAAACACTCCAGTTCCTTCTGTGACAACAACACAATATGACACAGCTGCGATGAGGATGAATTATTCATAAATGATGGGATGATAAAACAGTATTTCACAGATCTTAGATATGAGATGTAATTGGTATCTTAGGGCTGATATCAAACACATGCTTGTCTCTAAAAATAAGTGTAATCTTGTGGACAAGACACTGTTTTTTTGATAGTTTAAATTGATATCCGTAATACTTTAAGTATGACAATACTGGGGTTGTATACGTAACCAGGAGTCCCTGAAGCAGAATTAATGAGTGTATAATCAACTTTGTACCCTTTACTTATCAATAAAGTGTCAATAATATGAACTCCAAGCAGCCTGAATGGCCATCCAGGCTCTTTAAAGCACCTGTTGTAGGTTGCATGCATCATTTCAGGTTAGCTCACCACCTCCTCTCCTCAGTTTTATTAATGCCAACAGTTTCAGCCTCTCTCTCTCTCTCTCTTTCTCTCTCTCCCCCACAGATTAACCTAGTGCCAGTCAGCACCAGCACAGGGGCGGTTCAGGTTTAATGTTTAAGCTTTTACTCCCCCCTTCTCCACAGACATTGGCCAATCGCCCTGCAAGTGCGGAACTGTGCATCCAACACCAGTAGTGAGTCACCTGAGAGACTGAAGAGGGTGAGCTGACTGGACCTGGTGGACACGGCGGCCATTTTACAGTAGGTGTCAGTTCCTACAAGCAACTAACATCTGCATGACAAGAGAGACAATTTTGGGTCAAACTGGTAAGAAACATTGTGGTGTTTTGAGATCTTTTTATTGTCCTGAAAAGAAATATGCTCTGTGTTATTAATGTGTTCCCACTTGGATGTACTGTGACTTTTTCAAGACTGTTGCTGTGTATTAAGAGCTCGTGCAGCAGCATGCTGTGAGTCACAGTTCAGCTTGAACTCCTCTGTTATTAGTTGAGTCTGAGCTCTTCTGTAGTCATGTAGTGGTCCCTCCCTGAGTTGTTAGAAATCTTTATTTTTCCTACCATTCCAGACTCTTCCTTAATTACAATTCAATTTTATTAGCAGACTCTTGAAACTTGCTTCAGCTGTGTAATCCATAACAATGAACATTTCCATGTAGGCCTAATGATAAGGTAAGATTAAATAGGAAAGAAGCCTTTGTGTTTATTTTGATGGATGATACAACTCAAGTTTAAAGTGGTCAAAATTTTTATTTTAACAATAGATCACATTGAATGTGAAATGTAACTCATAAGCCCCATTTTCACCTGAATTTTATTTTTTTTTTTGGTCATTCATCTGAATAATGAATTCTGATCCATGGGTTACTGCAATTACACATGGTATTAAATCACAATTTTGGTTGCAGTGTGGTCAGACCTTAAATATCCCAAATTACTTAGGCGGGAGTAGGGTGTGGTAATGAATCAACATTTATATGCACTTTTTTTTAACTTATTTTGTTTTACTTTCGTCGCATCTATGTCCTGTTTTTAAATCAGAGAGAGAGTCCATCAGGCTAGCAGCACAACACATAAAAGCAGACTGTAAAGATTCCCCAAGTATACAAGTACTGTAATACTCGACTCTATGTATAAACTATAAAGAAATTCGAAGGCAGGAAATAGTTTCAATGCAGTGTTAGTGAAGGTTAAGACAGAGGAAATGTTACACTGTGACAATTAGAAGATTTGTTTACAACCTTGTGTTAGGTAAAAGGCTTAAGGAGCAGCCACGTGTGTTTATTTTTAGTTTTCATGGCGCTAGAAGTGATACTGGGCACGCTGCTCATCATAATGCCAGAAGAATACAATTATTGTACCGGTTAGATACTCTCTCTATCCTTGTTTGTTTGTTTTATAGTTGAGTGTCTTTCAAAGGTGTCAGATTACTTGCTTCAGTTGTGGCATACCAAGTTGCAGCAAGACGCACTTCCTTAAAATACACAGAAGTTTGAATAGAATATAGCAAACTTACATAGTAAAGCTATAATTATACAGGATATTTCCAGTATACCATAAGACTTCAATTAATAGCTGAGTCTGAAATAGCCTGTCCCAAATATAGGCAGGGTCAATTCAGTGATTTTAGCAAATAAAAGCCTGGGCTATTAATTGAAGTTTTTCAGTAATAGGTTGCATGAAAATGCAGCTGAATTGCAGGCTGAAAATGAGTCCCATTCCGGTCCTAACATGGCATGCCCCAGGTCAAGGAAAGCAATGCCACGAAGTCAACCGACCAAGCGGGAACCTCCGGTGTCTTAAGTGTCTTAAACCTGCAATCTTTCGGCCAGCAGGGGGCGACTCCACTGGTTGCAAAAAGAAGTCTTGCTCTATTACAAATAATGTCAAAATTACTCTGCTTCTCACCTGATTTATAATGTTGGCAAACACTTTTCTAATGAGTTTATGATCTCAGCTGCCAGTTTCAAATCTTTTTCAATACAACATGATGTTCATTTAGTAAGTTATGGTCCCATTTAGAGGAAAATAGACAATAAAGCAGAGTAAGCTTTTAGGCGGGACTACCTTGTGATTGACAAGTCACTACCATGTAAGCAGTCAATAAGGCTAGACGCGACTAGTATACACCACACTGTTTATTAAGAGTTGGCAGTTAATTTAAGTACATTTTGTCTTAGGCCTGTTTTTCGCTAGCCAAAATTAGCATCCCGGTTAAAATAACAGTTAATGTGAATTATGGATGCACCTTGCTCATCAAGCTAGCTAATGCCACCGTCTTGTCCAAAAAAATCAAGATGGCGACGGCCAAAATGCCAAACTCAAGGCTTTACAATGGTAGTCCGCAAACCAGTGGGTGACGCCACGGTGACTACTTCCACTTCTTTTAAACAGTATATGCAACCGACTAAGCTTTTGCTACTACATGTAGCTTTTTCCCAGGCAGCTTGAGGTAGTGGGAAGTGGTGGAGATAAGTGATCTTTCAACTTGCTGCCTGAGTTTTTCCTATCCTGTTTTTCAGCGCATTGATTGGGGTTTTCGGCCAGCAACGTCTGAACATCTGAAAATCATAAGCCCTGTGTTCAAAAATAGTCAGTAAAAATCTGAAGTATACTGCAACATGCAAACACGCAGGTATGGTCCTTTAAGATTAGATTTCCATGAAGAAGACTGTTTCTATTATTTAATGTTGTCTGTATTGCATTGTAAAATCAGGGTTTCTTTGTTTTTTGAGAGGTTTATGAAGGTGACGTGTGTTATAGATTTTAGAGCATATAATTATGGTATATATGCTTACATGCTTAATACAATTTGTCTTTTCCTCCCACAGTTTCTCCCTCTCAATGCTTCATTTTGTGATTTGTTCTTTCTCAATGAATCACCAAAATCAGCCCGCAGCATGAAAAGCTGGAGCAAGAAATTCAAGAGACAAGAGCCTGACAGTGTGGTTGGGTCCTCCTCTAGCAAGAGGAACTCCATTAGTGATCCACCAGTGCCTGTGTGGGTTACTCACACACCCACACCAGATAATATCACAGATGATGACGATACAAATTCCACAGGCCGCACATCCAGTACTCCACCTTATGCAGAGAAGGAGAAAAAAGGGAGCATGAAGGACAGGCTGAAATCCCTCATCCCTCAGTCATGGGGGGGCATCATCAATAAATGGACAAGGGAAAGTGACAGTTTCAATAACTCTGAAGCCAGCACCATCGCAATCCTTCCTAATGGGACCAGGGTGAGTCCTCCTGTAAGTCCACTGCTGGAGCGTAGGAACTGGGGTGAATCACTGGGCAACTGCAGCCAGAACTCCAATAAGCCTTTGTTAAGGGCGAGCCCCTCTGATGATCTGTTCAATCAGGGTCCACGAGAGGAATCTCTGCTCACCAGTATCCACCCTGCAGAGTACTACGCAGAGAAGCTGGAGGTCTATAACCAGAAGTACTCTTATTTGAAATCCTGGCCAGGCCTGCTCAGACTTCTTGCCGGATTTCAGCTCCTATTTGGGGGCATGGTCTTTGCCTGTGTCATTGCCTACATTCAGAAAGACAGTGAGTGGTCCAACAGCTACGGACTCTATAATGGTGTATATAATAATGGGCAAGGCCTATCTGGGTACAGCTACAGAGGCCCCATGACTCCCTTTATATTAGCAGTAGCTGGAGTCTCCTGGATTATAACCCTCATTCTCTTGGTGATGGGATTAACTATGTATTATCGCACCATACTCCTTGACGCCCCCTGGTGGCCTCTGACAGAGGCCTTCATCAACGTGGCACTGTTCCTGTTCTACATGGCAGCAGGGATCGTCTACCTGAATGACTTGAATCGTGGGGGGCTGTGCTACATGACCATAGGCGTTAACCCCATCACGGCCAATCTGTGTCGGGTTGATGGGGGCCAGATGGCGGGAACAGCTTTCATTTTCATCAACATGGCAATGTATCTGGGAAGCTTCCTGGTGTGTCTAAAGATGTGGAGGCATGAGGCCACACGTAGGGAGAGGGAGTACTTTAAGAACAAGGTACAGTTCATTTATCCTATGGAAATTTTAGATGAAAGACAAGCTCATCGCTTCTAAATTTAGTGGGAAGGAAATCATTTTCATAAAAGGAAGTGTCTTATTCAAGAGTTGCACTTAGTTGGATGTGGGAACTGCTTCTCATGGATTCAGTATAGAAGTATGGTTAAATTCACTATATAAGGCCTATACAAAAAGTGCAACGTTAACCCTTTAAAGTTTTAACTGTCAGGTTATGATCTCAGCTTCCGTAGATATATTGCCCATGCTTTATCCCCTTTCTTGTATGACTCCTGTCAATGCTGCTCTGTAATAGTCTGAGACAGGAGGCTGTCTAAATGACATTTGGGCATCACTCTCCCCTTTTTTTTGTTTTTTGGGGTTATTTGAAGTAATCAAACACCCCATTTATTGGGATCAACAGCAAGGGATAATATTACTGTGGCAGATCTAATCCAATGAAATGTAAAGTCAGTCAAGACAATTTGCAGTGAGCATGCCATTTGTCAGTACTGTTATGTCAGCTTTTTCTGCTGGCTGATGCCATGACATTCAACCAGGATTTGTCCCAAAGCTGTAAAGTGTTTTTTTTTTTTTTTTTTACATTTATTGACCTCTTAGTATAAATGTGCCAGACACAGATGAGTTTAATGTGAAGTAGACACTCTTATTCTGCTACCCAATGTGTGTTCTGCATCTGTAAATGCTGGTTATAGCCCATACCTTTGGTATCTATAAGTAAGAAGTTTACTGTAGTCTACCAGTGTAACAAAGGGGACATTGGCACAAACAATGTTGTGTCCCAAGTACTCGTGATTGTTCCTCAACAGCTACCAAGCTTAGTACTATTTGCTAATATAGTCCATGCTATTGAGCATCACAGCCACCACCTACGGGTGAGAAACCGCATGGTCAGCTAATGTATTTGATGTCAAATAAGAAATGGTGAGAGGCCAGCAGTGAATATAATAATTCCAGCTCCCGGCTGAGGGAATGCAACTTCAGAGGCTTACCTTGTCGAAGCAAAAGAATGGGGCAGTATTTTTCCTCTGACACGTAGCTTAAGCTAAATTTTGCTCCTGGCATTTTGGAAAGCTTCTTGTAATGATGACACAGCCCTGCACACATAGTGGTGTATAGTCATTAGATAATTGAATTTGTTGGTTAAAGTTAGTTAATGATAATTTGATTTGTTGGTTAATGTTTTCTGAATTATACTATCTCTTTTACCTTTAGCCCCAAGAGGAGTTTCACCAGTCCATCCCACTAACCCCTCAAAAACCAAAACGCATATCATTCAAGGATGAAATGGATAAGTCTCTGAGTGAAGATTATATCAAGAACCATAAGAACCCAGTCAGTCTGAACAAAGCCCCAGCGTCTGAATACACCCCCAGAGTCCGTATCATTGCAGACTACGTCATGTGAGTGAACATTTAAACTGTAGCTACATTTTAAGTGGTTTTGGGACTTTTTTCTTTCTATTTCATAATCATATTATTAGCCATATTATATGGCATGTATTGCATATGCTTGACATGATTTGACAACAGAAACAAACCAAAAAAAAAATAAGCTTGTAGTCACCGTGTAGTGTCACCTCCTTAAAATCCTTTCCTACAGAAAGTATCCAGAGATCAGCTGTGTGGAAGAAAGGGAAAAGTACAAAGCAGTTTTCAATGACCAGTATCAGGAATACAAGGACCTTCACAGAGACATCAGCACCACCCTGAATAAGTTCAGAGAGCTGGATGCCACGATGGCACGACTCCTCAGAGGTACAAAAAGCCAAGCGGTGAGATGGATTTTTAATTAACTTTTATATAACACATTTATGTGATAGGCTTCCAGGATTTAATTTAAAGTGAAAATTTTTTAATTAGGCCTTCTTATTGTGTGAGCATTGTGTGTCATATTTTGTGAAAGCCATCTGGTTATCATTCTATTTATCTTTTAGGATCAGCAGAGGATTCAAAGCATTTTGAAGACATATCAGCAAAAAAAGAATGTAAGTGATATTGTTAAAAAGTGAGGACACTAGTCCCCTTGTATAAACACCCACTTGCCTTTTTCAATAAAGCTGTCCACTTGTGCAAATAATATTACTTCCATTGTGATATGTGAGTAAACTTTGGAAGTCCTCATTTAGAGAATGAATCAGGCAAGACGATAGTTAGCAGAGGAAGAGGAAAAAGGCAGATTTGGGTGGTAGTGATTGTAAGCCATTAATCTTTTTTATTTTCTAATTTTCACAGGAACCTGCTTTCCTAGAGAAAAAGGAACGCTGCGACTATTTGAAAGCTAAATTAAGCCACCTCAAAAAGAGAATCCGCACTTTTGACCAAGAAGCTATTGCAAGTGGTCAGACGTGAAGAAGGAAATATCTGCAGCACCTGCTGAGCAGACAAAAAAAATAAACTTTGCGTCATCGGGTTCTTGTCTTTTGCACTAGCATATTGACTGCATTGAATGTATTGTATTTTGAATGAAAAGCATATTTTTCGATCTGGGTAGATTAAATAGATTATTGGACATTTTTCTAACAGAATCAACATGAGGTTAGTGTTAACATGTATCCACAGTTCTAATCCTACTGAGCTACAACATTATTAAAGGCTAAATGGTACACTTGTTTTGTACAGCTTTCACTAAATGTCATGTTACATTTTCTTATTGTATACGTGTCATTTATGTCTGTGCAGAGGGTCAACATGTTGCTTCAGTGTATATTTTAAATTAAAGTTCTGCCAGTTTTTCATGTCATACTTTTTTTGGTCGTTTGTTGACAGTTGGTTTACCTTTGTGGGTAATCCTTTATTTTTATTGTCCTTTAGCTTTGTAATTTCTTCAATAGACCTCAGACAAAATAACAACATCCTGTGGATAAAAATTGTGGTTTCAGAATTAAGTGGAGAGTAAGTATTGAAAGCTATGAACGTCAGCACTTAGTATTTTGAGTTGTTACTGTTAATCAAAAACTTTATCAAGCCTAATAAACAGACTGTTCAAATATTTGTTATGGAACCTTTGACCTAGTAGCCTGGTACATTGCTCATGGCAAAACACGGTCTGCGTAATAGAAAAACACCAAATATGTATTTTAATTGATGATTGGGATTTACTGTACAGATTGTGTCTGTCCTCTGGGTGTATTTCTGGACAGCAGTTAGCATCAAACAGGCCATATCCAAAACAGGTTGTAAAGTGACACAATTCACCCTGTCAGAAAGAAACAGAACTTATGAATCGCCTATCCTCCCACAAGTCATTTTATTTGTAGAGGAATATGCATGTTTTTGTTTTGTAAGATAAGACTGAACTCTTATTTCTTCTGAGGGAAACTGTTGTGCAGCAGTTGCAGTAGAAACAGGAAAGTACAACTATAAAATATCAATAAAGTATATAAATAGCAATTAACACATATCCAAAATTCAAATAAAATTTCAGTGTACCTGAATTGTTGATTTGACATGTTCCCACACAGGATTTTCTAAAAAAACTGATAGAAAGCATCTTGGTAATGTGGCGACATAATAATAGTCAATCTTTTTTATCTTATGGAATCAACTGTTGTTAGGCCAACCTCCCCCACATTAACTGTCTGCTAACTGTGTCCCTTCTGCTATAAAATCCCATGTGCGTGCACTATCATTAGTGGTGGTTTTCTGGATAAAGCTGTGACAGCCACCTCGCCTTGTATATCAGTGTCAATTAACATATCATTATCAAAGTGTTTTTCTCCTCTTTTATGTTCTTGTGTGCGGAGAGTGATGCCGGCCATTTGGATGTTTTAGTACAGCAGTATTAAGGACAATGATGTTTACTGCAGACTGATGTAAAGTGATGTGAATGAAGATAAAGTTTAGGGCAGTTTTAGTTATATTGCTTAATGTCTTGGAAAAAGCCAGCAGCATTCTATGTGATGGTTTACTGGTTTAACCTACATGTTAGGCTGTATGTAGTAGATACCTGCTGGCCTGCTTTCAGGACTGCATTAAAGTAACATTATGTAAGATATGTTTTTTAGTGGGATTTCGTGTGTACACTGCATTTGATATGATTACATTACAATCAAAAACTTGATTTGAAGTTGCCAACTTTGCTAACGGTGCCAAACATCAAGCAAGACAACACAAGACATAACGTTACATACATAGCAATATTATTTACTAGTCCAACTGTGGACACAGAAAGAATGCCAGCTTGGCATCGGTCTTGCAGCCTTTTATTTCACAAAGCTTCCAACTTCCAAGGCCTTGCTTGGACACTCGCCTTTTCCCTTCTTGCTTCCTCTGTCGGAGTCCTCTTCAGTCTTTTCACCTACTACCGGTATGTCCATAGAGGCTGCTGAGCCTGGTTATGTTGCCCGCTGGCCTGGCTTCATTCTCCACCAGCAAAATGTTGCTAGAAACTTGGCAGGCAAGTTAGCCAACAAAGCTAGACAGCAACCGACGCCAAGAGCAGAGTAACGTTACTGATTAGTGAGTTACCTAAGTTTTCAAGTCAACTCAATATTCATAGCTAACGGCTAAACCTCTGAGTTAATACAGTTTGCTAACACAGCCAAACATCAACAAAACTCAACAACACTGGACATAGCACGCCAGCTAACAGGTAGTCATATAACTTACAAGTCCAGCAGCAAGTAGGCCAGCTTGGCATCTGTCCTGCATCCTTTCATCTCTTTTAGCTTGCGCCAATAAGTAAAAGCCAGTCCGATATTTACTCTTGTCTCTCCCCCGACGTCTTCTTTGGTCTCTTCTCAGCCTCTGCTATTCATATTGAGAATACAGAGCTAGCTTCTTCTTCTTCTTCTTTGTTATATTTTATGGCAGGTGGCACCCAGCGTGAGAGCTAGCTTCTTCCAAAGAACTTTAATTGTATATTATACACTTTTTGCTTCTTCTTATAGCTTGCTTGCTTTAGAGTCGTGTTGGTGCCGTAAAGCAATAAGGCGTTGTCATGATAAATTTCCAGCAAGGCTGGAGTGGCAAAGTCACAGACTCAGTTTACCCTGTAAGTGTACAATCAAAATGATTTTAAAGCTGTTTTTAAGTTAAAAAAAAACACAAAAAACAACTACTACATAATGATGCTTTCACACTACACAACTTATAGGATTGCCTTTAGAACTGGTTGGTAGTCTATATAAAATGCCAAAGGGAAAAGGCCATCATAATTACCTGAAGTATCAGCTGACATCTTCAAATTTCTCTTTTTGTCTGAACAGCTCACTTGTTGTTTTTTTTTTACTTAAACATAAGACAAAGGAAAACAAATCCTCATAATTGAGAAGCTGGAACTTGGAAATTTTTCCGTGAAAAAGAAAATGACCCTAATTAGCCTACTTGATCAACTAATCAATTAGCCTAATCAACCAACTGTTTCACTTGTGATTGCCTTTAATATATGTAGGCAATAGCTTCACTGTATGACCACCTACACTATAATAGCATGCAGCTATATTAATAATGATACAATTATTATTAGGCTATTATTATTATTATCATTATTATTATTACAATAAAGCTATCCTTTACAGTAAAGATCAAATTATACAATGTTGTGGTTCGTCAAAACATTCATAAACTTTAAAAAGTTCGAGTGTATTGCATGAAGTGGACTGAGAGTACATGCGGTCTTTAATTTTTAATGTTAACGCAGCTGTAGCTGATGGCGCATGGGAGCCATCAGGTCAGTTGTGGGTGAACTGTGCCCCTGCCGAGACGCTCTGCAGGTTTCATTATCGATTTTTGTTGGGTTTTTTTGTTAGGAAAAAATATCCAGCATGGAAAATGACGAGGTTTACGATCGTCGGTAGGCTATAAAGTGTGCAGATCGAAAGGAGACTATCGTGAATAACGCGATATGAGGACAGGTGAGCTGGACGGGTGTAAAGTTGAAGAACGTTTGCTGTCGTGTCTGGGTAAGTTGTGTGCCCCTAATCGATAATTTCATTGTTAAAGTTGTGTGAAGGTTTAAACGATTGTTTCATATTAGAATGTGTTCACTGATTTGGCCTGTTGAATGTTTAAAGATGACTTTCACCTATTATTAGTGGACTTCAACTAAAAGCACTTTGAATTGCCGTTCGTTTTGACCAAAGTAAAATAAATTGCTCGGATCTTACACTTGAATGAATGTAAAGTGGACAGAATCTAAATATTTAGTTGGTTTGTTTGGATAACAGTAATATGCAGGAATATGTCCAGTTCAATTGGTGAATAGCGAATAAAGAGAAAAGAGAGGAAAGTTAAAGACATTGAGGAATTATTTTTGTTTTGTTGTTATTTTTCTTACTTTCTGAGAGCAAATTTAAAAAGTTATAGAAACTCTGAAATTGATCAAAACACCCAAACAGCTCTCTCAAGCCTGAGTGGGCTTATTTTGTAACTTCCCGTTTTTCTCCCAGTGGGCTGACACTCACAGCAGGTTCACAAAGGTAACATACAGTAGGCCTAGATGCAGCACAATGCAGTGAACACCCTCGCATGGCTGCCGCGGCTCACCTCTTATCTGCTGTCTGTCTGAATTATTGAAGCTTGAATTATTGAAGCCTGTTGGGTTGAGTTCCTCTGGAGTGATGAAGTGTGGGTCAGCGATACTGGGGAGACGGTTCAGGCATGGGCTGAGGTGAATGAAGGGCAGAGAGGTCCATGCTGTGTTTAAAACAAAAACCTAGTTACATCATATAAACAAAAGTGCTGAAAGGACTATGAATGGGCATTTGGAGTAAAGTTATTTTATATTCTGCCTTCACATTTTCAATTCTAAGAGTCTTTTTTACATAAGGCATCACTCCAGAGGACTGAAGTGATACAAGGTTAGAATTTGGGTAAAGTGATAAGATATTACAAAATATAACAAGGACGTTTTTACCATGAATTAATTTAATCTTATTTTTCCTCCCTCTTCCAGGTGAAATTGCAGTAAGATCTTCTAAACCATGTATGAACCTCAGTATTACGATAGCCCCCCTGTGTACAGCCCGCCTTACAGCACCACCTCCCAAGGCTTCTATCCCCCAAGGAGCGTTCACTCCCCCCAGAGCCAGTATGTCCCATACACCTATAATGTCCCTCCAGACTCCTACTATATGGAAGAGACGCCTCAACACTTCTACCGCTGGTTTTCTCCTCCTGGTTTCGTCAAAACCTTTCAAGGAGCTACAGTACTCATGTGTTTCCTGATCTTCGCCTGCGTGGCTTCAACCTTGGTGTGGGACATGAACGGATTTGGGTATGGGGGCTATGGTTTCGGGGCTGCAGGGGCGGTCACAGGCATGGATTTTGGATATCATGGAGGCAGCTATGGTTACAGTAGCTCCTACATGACGCCACATTCTGCCAAGTCGGCGATGATTTCCATGGCGGCCATTTGCTTCCTGGTTTCACTGGGGTTCCTGGTGGGGAGTTTCTCACGGTCACGGATGATGCGGGGGTGCAGGTTCTACCTTACTGTGTTCATTTGTGATATCATCTTAGCTGTCCTTCAGGTAAGTTTCACCAAATATAAAATGTATCAATCAATTCATGATCACACACAGAGCAACATGTTACAGTCAGGTGTGGGTCATGAGGGTGGAAACAGTAGTAGTGATAGTCACTGTAAGAGGAAAAGGGTGGGAGTGTTTCCAGTTCACAGAAGAGATACAGTCCTTACTCAAAACAAATATCTTGTAGTATTGCCTTCTGGTGTATTGAGTCCCATCTCAGCCCCCTCTATGACATACAGTAATGGTCTTGATTCAGTTATTAAATAAGGACTTGATTCTGACAGTTTGATACCGAAGTGAAAAGGCTGTGGGGCAGCAACCTAAATATGAGTCGAAAGTGGCAAAAAGCTGCATAGATGTTTTAAATTCATGAAATTCATGAAATTGGGGCAGCAAAAACAAGCTATAAACAATACAAGTTGAAATGGTGAACTTGTTAGCAAAGAGTTACTCATTTGCACGTCCAACAAACAAATTAAAGTAAAATTAATTTGGACATTTGTGTGTTCTGGCCATCTGATGAATGTGAATCCAAAGTTCAGTCTGCTCTGTTTTGGTCTTTCCTGAGAGAAATATTTGGCTCTTTAGCTGCTAAATGCTCCACTATGTTCACAAGCTAGTTTGCTCACTGTGTCTACTGTCAAGCAGGTAGCAGTGGTTATTTATTCTGTTATTTATTTATAATAACAGAAGGGGACTAAGCATTAAAGGCTAAGTTCTGTATTTTTTTTAACCTGGATCGCATTTTCCCATTTCTATATGGCTTATTGGAATAACATTTTTTAAAATTGGTCCAGTATTGAGCGAACACTCTGCAATTGGCAGCAGTGATGAGAGCTGCAACGTAATCTTTGTGAGCAATTGTACCCCGTCAAAGTACGTCCACTTAAATGCCTGTTTTGCCACTGAGTTATTATGAATGCCTGACAACATTATGGAAAGGATCTCTACCTTTTTTTAATACTGAGATCCCTTTTGGCTATGTTCACACTGCAGTTTCTGGTACTGTACAGTGCGTATAAGCCCTATAACTCTCCCTATCTACTGTTTCCGTCCAGACAAGTAGCAGAATTGTGACGACGGTCTGAATCTATGAGCAACAAATATTGTGTCACTTTGGCTTGCGGTCTGAACACAGCATTTGACTACCTAGAAACATTGCTTTATCGCTCTCGTCAAAGCCAGTCCCTTGACAAAAAATGTCATTTTTTACTTTTTGTATTGGCAGCATCACTCAAAGATAACATAGGCATTTAAATCATTACAGTGATTAAACGTGCTTCTCCTTTGATTTTAAGGGCATCATCAATATCATCTTTGTGATCGGAGTGAACCCGATGTCTCAGAGCTCACAGAGCATGCTGTACAATCCCATGCTGATGATGTGCCAAAACATCCAGGGCAGTCCCAGTTTCAGTGGCAGCGTGGGGGCCGGTTTTCCAGGGGGGTTCCCCATGTACAATCAGTACCTGCACCACTACTGCTACATGGACCCCGAGGAGGTTAGCAGGATTATTCTATTTTACTCTATTTTATTCTATTTTATTCTATTCTGATCTATAATTTACCGTCTTTCCTCAGGCGGTTGCGTTAGTGTTGGGTCTGATGGTGGTGTTGGCCCTGTCCCTGTCTGCTTACTACGCCTATAAAACCCGCAGCAAGATTTGGCACCACAGCCAAGCTAACATCTACTGGGACGAGCCGCTGGTCAGGCCGTCAGAGGGGCAGGATGTTCAGGACTGGGTGAGTAATGTCTCTATGTGTTTTATGATTTTTTTATTCATGATATTTTAACAGGATGAATGGTGATTGTGTTTGTGTGAGTAAAGACTGAGTGAGATGATATATTACTTACAGGCCACAAAAGACCTGTGGTTTATGTTTATTTCGATTTCCCCAGGCAGATAAAAAAACAAAACCCAGAGGGACTTCACTGCTTACAATCTCATGTTTGTTCTTTTCAAGTTACCGGAAGGTATAAAGCTCAGAGCCAATATATACTCATTGTGAAGTTCCTCGTAGCTTTGTAGTGACCATTAGGTTTCACAAACTCACATCTCCTGCTGCTGTTGACTCAGAGAATGCTGCTGTTAATCTGCGGCGCACCCAGGTTTCACTCTGACTGATCATTAACCAGACCAGTGATAACAGCCATATAAAAATGAATGACAAGAAACATTATAGGATTTCCTATGAAAGGAAACACAGCCAGGCAACACATTGAAAGTAATTCACCTAATGGTTAGGAGCCAGGTTTCAATTTTCCAATATTATCACACATGCATTTCCGGCACACACGACACATCACATAGATAGACTGAATCATTTGAAACCAGTAAATGTTGTAAATAGCTCACTGCGTTCTTGACCAAAGAAGAAACATGTATTCTTAAGCATATGACAAAACCAGACTAGAAAATATGTAGAAGATTGAAATTAACAAAGTAGCTAAAATGGTAGTTGTCAAATCTTTACTGCCATACATTTGCTTATAATTAAATAACATTTACTTTTTTTGTTTCTTTAACACAGAACCATGAAGGTTTCAAACTAATTGCACCATATGGTTCAACAAAGACATTCATAAATAAACTATCCATAGCAATTGGTATTGGACATAAACCTATATATAATTAACCAGTAATGTTATTAAAGTACATTATTCACCTGAAAGTTTTACTCTGAATTGTCAGCTGTAATGTATACCCAAGACTTTCAAACACAACACATATATGCAGAAGTGTCTCTATTCAAAATTGTCTGCTTGTAGGGGGGTTTTATCAGAGGGCCCACAAGTCCTGCAGCAATTTGGCCATTCACTTTTTCTCCCTGTGGTCATTATGTAGGTTAGATAAGCTATTGTTTATGCGCTGTAGCTCGCCACATACAGATTGGAAACCATAGCTGATGTCTTTTGTCGCACTGGAAGAATGTTTATGGCAATATATTACATAAATAATCATTCAGGGCTCAAAAATCATTTGAGCAAGTGGGTCAAAGTGGCAGAAAATCTAGTGGAAACTGGCAGGTGTGGCCTAATAACAACAATAATTGATAAATCCACCATAAAGTTGTTGAGATAGTTTTATTTGAAGGACAGGTGAAAGTATACAGTATTAATAGATGTAAGTATAGCAAAAGTATGATTCTTAACTAATATACAGTACATGATTTTGTGTGTGATAAATATCTGGCGGCTGCTCCCACAGGTGGAGAGCCACTGTCCCAGACCATCAGTGCTCCAGCATTTAGCAGGTGCTGTAAAGCCCTGTGAAAGCTGCGCTGTTTGTACTTCACAGCAGTAGCCTCATGTGGTATTTAGCAGTGATTAATCTTCTAGTATCAGTGTACTATGAATGTATCATGTCCACCATGACTCATTATGGAAAGGAAACAACATATTCATTCAGTTTATCCAGCGAGGCCTTGGCCTACATACTGCCATCCCTGCAAAGCGTGTAGCAAGTCGCTTCATTGAGATGCAGGCCCTATTCTGGGGCACTCTTGTATTTCAGTGAAGATGCTTGCCTTGCAGGGAGGCATATATAATGTATGTGGCATGTATAATGTATAAAAAGGGTTGAGTTGCCTCAGTGTTGCTGTGTGAATCCCTCCAGAGTGTGATGGCGCTAAATGATTCAGTATGCAAAGGGACTGCTACACACTGCTACAGACTAGACTCCTGGCAAAGAAGTAATTTCCTTGTGTTTTGTGCTACGTTTCTGTTTAACTGGAACTGGAAAGGAGCGGTAATTGAGAGAAAATAATGTAGGATAACTACATAAAAAAACACTGCATCAGTTTTTGAAAATTGTATGTTGATTGCATTATACGACAGCCCAATTAATATTTATCAAAAAAAAAATCCCTAAAGTCACAGAGGAGACCAGAACTAAGACTGTAAACATGAGGTGAGTGTGCAGCTCCTCCTAATAAAGTAAATATCCTGAGATGATGTACAAAAAAACAAACAGAGAAATATTTCATGGAGGCGTTGATTTATTTTATACTGCAGAACAATAAAGAAAATAAATATGCTGAAATGATTATTCAAATTGGTGATCATCATCTCCCTTTAAAGGGAGGATGTTTTGCTCTTTTCACTGTAAATTGGAAACCTTTGCGTTAAAGACATAATTTTGGGGTCTAGAGTTGAAACAATTTGAACAAGTTGACTAATTCATTTATTATTCGACTGAAAATTAATCAGCAACTATTTTAATAATCGATTCATTGATTGAGTCACCTGCCAAACATTCACTAGTACCAGCTTGCTAAATGTGTTGCCTTAACCTCTGGAAAATTGTGATGAGCATTTTTTCACAACGTATTGGCATTTTATGACACATAAATGATTAATCAAGAAAACCATCAGCAGATTCATTTTTCAAGAAAATAATCATCTCTCCATCATTGGAGCACTTACAGATTTACGTGTCAGTTCTTTGGATTTTAGCTTCAGCAGTTTTCCGGGAGTTTTATTCACATAGAGGATCATCCTTAGACTCCGCATTCATGAGATCTATTTCACAGGCTGCTTTTTCCAGACATTCACATCAGCTCACTAGATCCTCATCCTGTACGACTACTCTCCGATCCAGAAATAGGCCAATGACTAGAATTCATTAATTATGCATTACAGTGGATTACATGAGACATAATGCAGTTTTAGTGTTTGGTATCATTTGACAATGTTTTATTTTGACTATGCTGTATTTAACATTACATTTTTTCTAAAATTTTGTGGTTGTAAAGGGTTGTAGCATTGTGTATTGTTGTGTAGGTGTTAAAATCTTCCGTTTGATAAGCACGATATTTTCTTCTGAAAAAGAAAAGAACCTGGGTGCCTTGCTGCATGTTTACCTGATATTTCAGAAAGAATGAACAGCAAATGTTTCATTTTATTGCTCTGTGTGTGTGTGTGTGTGTGTGTGTGTGTGTGTGTGTGTGTGTGTGTCCTTGTATGTTTTTGGCTACATGCAAACATGTCTGGCAGTGACACAGTCTGCACACTGTCCTGTGCAGTATAACGAACCCTCCAGTTCTGTACTTTCTTTCTGACATAAAAAATGCATTTGATTCATCCTCATGATTCTAAATATGGCTTTATGCCTCAAAATACTGAAAGACATACAAATCACATTATTAGTATTTTCTGATATTGTTGATTTTCTGTCTTATGCATCTCCTAATAAATAAAATCTAATTATCTGCAATGTAAACACATAAAATTAAGTGATTTTGACTCCAGTCTCCTGTTACTGTCTTAGGTGAACCATGTTGGAGAGGTGCGCAGCACACAGCAGGCTCCAACTGTTGTTGTATCAGAGAGAGCAGCACCTAACCTGAGGGTGGAGAAAAGTGTGGTTTCCTACGGCAAGGGAACAGTCAGCTACAATGAGGAAAATTATAAAAGTAACAGGTGAGTGTTGGCTGCAGCTAATGAGTCCGTGGTGCAAGAACACCACAGTATGGTCTGTGCTCTACCTAATGTTAGTCTTATAATAATTATAAAAAATTCTTCTCTGTGAAAATAATATCAATTACGATGATCTGTTTTCTGATCATTAAAGTTCTACGAGCAAGTGAAACAAATATGTGTTGATGTATTGTTTTATACTGAAAGAAGTTAAATTACTGAATTAGATCATTTACTGTCTTGGTCCAATCAGAGTGATCACATTGTTCCAAAAGTAGATTTGCTTTCATAAAGTCACTAAAACACATGATTGTTTTATTTGATTGCTTTTGTTGCTTGGTATTTGTGACCATTTGTTTTTGTCACATTGTAAGCTGCTAGTGTATATTGTTTCATATGAAGAGTAATTTCACTTATTTTCTGATCATTATATTTGGCTTATTTTGCCTTTTTTGTTTGAATGATTCTGTGATGTTTGTTATTGTTTTTGTGTGGACCCCAGGAAGAATAGAGACCAGTTTGTGGAAGGGATCCAAATAAAGAATAAAGAATGGGCTTTGAAGTATTCATTTGTTAAACCAGCAATAAAACCCACTTGATCTAAATTAATTCATTATTAAACAAGCTGAGAGGACAAAAATTGCCCATTTGTAAATTGTCATTACCTGGTTTTGGAACAGGGAAATAACAGCTGTGCTCATACTTCTGGGTATGGACTGAGTGGTAATAATATCCTTGTATAATAAGGTCAGAATTGGAGAAAAGATGTCCGGGAAACATTTATAGAATTCTGCAAAATAACCATCTGTCCTGGTGCTGTACCAGCTTTAGTGGCTGCCTTAATGCCCATTTCCTTGACATCTGTCAAATCAAATCAGATCAAATAAGATTTATTGGCATGGCAGATCATCTATATTGCCAGACCAGTACAGAAAATTATTAACACTGACAGATCTATTTTTTGTCTTCAAAGAGGGGTACATGGTTGAGAAAGTCATCTACTACATTTGGGTTGTATTTACATTCTGATTCATACAACTTTGAATGGTATTCTTGAAATGCCAATTTTATTTGTTTTTGTTCAAATATTAAAGATCCACTGCAATCATGTATGTGGACTTTTAGTCTTGTTACTACCTCAGCCTGCTATTATTGCAGCAATAGCAGTCATATACACTCACTGGCCACTTTATTAGGTACACCTTGCTAGTACTGGGTGGGACCCCCTTTTGCCTTTAGAACTGCGTGTGAGTAGCAGTCCCTTTTCTTAGTGGCATGCTTTCTACAAGGTGTACAAAACATTCCTCTCTTTGGACCATATTGCCATAATAGCATCACGCAGTTGCTGCATATTTGTCGGCTGCACGTCCATGATGCAAATCTCCCGTTCCTCCACATCCCAAAGGTGCTCTATTGGACTGAGATCTGGTGACTGTGGAGGCTATTGGAATACAGTGAACTCATTGTCATGTTCAAGAAACCAGTTTGAGATGATTTGAGCTTTGTGACATGGTACATTACCCTGCTGGAAGTAGCCATCAGAAGATGGGTACACTGTGGTCATAAAGGGAAGGACATGGTCTGCAACAATACTCAAGTAGGCTGTCGTGTTTAAATGATGCTCAATTGATACTAAAGGGCCCAAAGTGTGCCAAGAAAATATCCCCCACACCATTACACCACCAGCCTGAACCGTGGATTCAAGGCAGGATAAATCCATGCTTTCATGTTGTTTACGCCAAAGTCTGACCCTACTATCTGACGAGATACTCATCAACTCAGGGAGCATTTCTTTTAAACTTCTATTGTCCAATTTTGGTGAGCCTGTGCGAACTGTAGAATCCAGTTTCAAGGTTCGACATGTTGTGCATTCAGAGATGGTATTCTGCATACCTTGGTTGTATCAAGTGGTTATTTGAGTTACCGTTGCCTTTCTGTCATCTCGAACCAGTCTGCACATTCTCCTCTGACCACTGACAAGAACAAGGCATTTTCGTCCACACAACTGCGGCTCACTTTCTCTTTTTCGGACCATTCTCTATAAACCCTGGAGATGGTTGTGTATGAAAATCCCAGTAGATCAGCAGTTTCTGAAATACTCAGACCAGTCTGTCTGGAACCAACAAACATAAATCCCCTTTCTTCCCCATTCTGATGCTCGGTTTACTTACGCTAACTTCAGCGAGATGTCTTGACCACGTCTGGAAACCTAAATGCATTGAGTTGCTGCCATGTGATTGGCTGATTAGCTATTTGTGTTGACAAACATTTGAACAGGTGTACCCAATAAAGTGGCCGGTGAGTGTATGTTGCCTGTGTTGACATTTTTTTGTAATAAGTGGTCAAAAATGGCCGAATGATTCTTTTTTAACTGATACTTTTGAGTGTTCGATTCAGACCTCATATCTCTGTTATCGGCGATACTAGATTTAGCACAAATGTTCTCCTGAATTTGCAGCTTAAATTCTAATAAATCCAACATAAATAAATGTGAATGTCGACGTTCAAGCATAAATATACAATCAATCATCAAATGCCTGTGTCTGACATTTCCACAGTTCCTCTGCTGACAACAGCAACCATCGGGGAGCTGAGCCTCTGTACCAGAACAACGGGGTCACAGTTTGTTCCAGCAACTCCTCCGACAAGACTGACTGCTTCAGGAATCCTCCTCCTTATCATGTGGAGAGGGAACAGAGGAAGGACCCAGAGCCCAAGCCTGCTGCTCAGGAGATGATGGAGTCCCAGTATGAAACTGGTTACACCACCGGAGAGACTGGCAATGAGCTGGACCACACAGATTACCTTTACAGGTGGGCCACTCCTCCACTGCCATTTAATACCGCAATCTTGGCGTGTTCATCATCTGAGCAAGTATTCAAACAAGTCTAATCAAATGGGCAGTTCAAAGTGTTTTCCATATTTAATTAAACTAAAAAAACATTAAATACAACATAAAGCATTTAAACGCATACTAAAGAGGTAGAGAAATGTAGAGAAAAAAAAGATAAATAAGGATGCGTGGACGTGAATGCAAGAGATATCAGTTTCCCCTAAGCTAAATAACGTTAAAAACATGTGAGGAGGTGCACACTACAATTGTGGTTACTATGCTTAAGTTTAGTTACTGTAATTGAACTGAAAGACTTGTAATTCACAGAAGAGCTGTATTGTCTGCATACTGGTTCAGATGCTTTTCCTCAGTGTAAAATAACACAATATTATTTTTGAGGCAGGAAAATACTGAAATTTAAAGATGTGGAATATCAGCATAAATGTTCGCTATCAGCAGCTTGAAGCAAGACAAATCAGCATCAGTGTCAGTAAAAAAAAAAAAAAAAAACTTGTTAAACCCAAATGAAAGTATTTAAGTCCAATCTGAGAGGAAGTATTACTTTCTTCAGGCTTAACTTTTTTTAATTAATAACAGGAGAGACTGGAGAGAATGTGCCCTGCCCTGAACAGACAGTATTATTTCAGAGGAAAATGCTGTAATACCACAAATGCTGACATTACAACTGTCTTCAAGGCAAGTTGGCCAACTTAAATTATTTTTATTTTAACACTGGTAAGAAAATAAAGCTCATCACCTTCTCTTTTTGCCACTGCCTCAATAATACTTTAAATTTAATATTCATATTAACATCCCACTCCAGGCAGTACCCAGAGATAATTTCAGACAAGCAGCGCCGCCAGTACAAGAAGGAGTTTGATTCCGATCTGGCTCTCTATAAGAGCCTCTGTGCTGAAATGGATGACATCAGTGACCAGATGCACAAGCTGAGCCGAGAACTGGACGTGTTGGATGAGGGCTCCATGAAGTACCAGGTAGAGAAAAATAGGAGGGAGGTCAGAGTGGACAAATCCAGGGCAAGCTTCCTGGAGAATGCATCGTCATAGCTGTGTCTTTTAATTAATTAAAATTTATCAGCTTAGTTCATCCTCAGTATGATGGACTGCCATAGAATCACAGTAGTGAAGATGAACCAAGACAGATTTCACTTTTCTGCTATAATTTCAGAATGGTCTTATGTTGTTTACGTTATAATTTTCATTTTCAGGGTGTGGCAGATGAGTATAACCGACTCAAAGACCTGAAAAGGGTGAGTGGAATTATATAATGTGGTATCATAATGTGAAATTAAAGAATTAGTCCAATATTCTGGGAAATAAAAGCTTATTTGCTTTCTTGCCGATAGTTAGATTTGAAGATCGATACCACTCTCATTTCTGTACGGTCAGTATGAAGCTGCAGCCAGCAGCCGGTTAGCTTAGCTTAGCATAAAGACTGGAAGCAGGGGGAAACGGCTAGCCTGCCTCTGACCAAACCGTGTGCAGTGACTTCCTGGAGTCTCAGCTGTTACCTAGCATCCTTACCAAATTTAAAGTGCCACTGAAATTGTGACAATCATAATTATGGAACAAGAAATAGACTTTGGCACATAAACCAACATGAAACTACAAATTGTTGTTTACACACTTTGGTTTTTGTGTGAATTAAACAAAAAGGAAGGAAGGTGTAGTGAGCGGGTGTAGGACAGAGCCATGCTAGCTGTTTCCGCCTGTTTCAAGTCTTTATGCTAAGCTCAGCTAACTGTAACATCAGACTAATCAAGTAGATATGAGAGTTGCATCTCATCTGTCTGCAAAAAAGTGAATGAGCGAATTTCTCAATGTTTTAATACTCTACTATTGCTACCAATGCTGATAATGTTGATTGCTTTATATCCGCGTGCTTCAATTTATCTTACTTCCTAGACGCCAGACTATCAAGCAAAGAAGAAGCAGTGCAAAGAACTTCGGCAAAAGCTTTTCCACATCAAACGTCTGGTGAAAATCTATGACCAAGGTCTTTGTTAGTGTTTTAATAATCTGCTCAAACAGCTGAGGATGAACCCACACAGGGTGCGACTTTGCGAAAGAAACAAGGATTTATACTCCATTTTTTCTTCAGTTTCACTGTTTTTCTGTTTGAATTGTAACAGTTCAGTCCACACCAACATGGCCCTCACACTGGCCTTAGAGTCACTGAACCTCAACTGTTTTTGACCCCAGTGTTTACAGCTTCTGTATTAGTTTCTGCAGCTGTCAGAGCAGATTACTGTCAGAACAGATCTTCTGATAGACTCTCTGTGTGATTGAATGTGTTGCACCTTGTGTGAGATTTTACTTTCCAACTCAATGGCAATTTTTATTTAATGCTGTTTAATTGTTACAGAATGTTGTATTATGGAAACTAATGAATATCAGTTTTTATACAAAAAAATAATGTGATGAATAAAAGTCTGACAGAAAAGGAGACAATTATTTAAATAAATCAGCTGTTTAAACTGTTTTGGCATATGAATTCAAATCACACTTATACATTTATGATACATGTTGCAGTGTTTATTTGGCATTCTTCATACAGATGTAATTACAACACATTTTCAGGTAGTTTAAAAAAAAACATAACAAAAGACACAGTCATTTTTTGATTCTTTTAATAACGTTGTCCATACACATGAAATTTTAAAAACTCAGTAACACAAAGATAAGAAAACAGTTATAGTATATTTATCTTTTTTTTCCCTCACTTACATGATTGTGTGAGTTGTTGCCTAAAAGAAGAATATCCAACTTTCAAAAGGCCCGGTGGTAGATCAAGAAGCAGAGTTACATCCTTCTACATGTTTTCCTCCCTAAATGCTGAAATATGTTGTATTTAGAGTTGATTTTGTGGTTTTGTAAACTCGCCTCTTGAAATACCTGTGTGAGGTAAATTCTGGTGGACCAGAGTATCAGGGCCCGTCTTCTTTTAAACTGTTCACAGATAGTGTGATGTTTTGGCATTGTATATCCTCCAAGTGCAGTTTTCCCACCAGATTTCCATGCATTACAGTATCGTCTCACATCATTCACAACAGCAGAGACTCACTCAGATGCTTAGAGATGAGAGCATAAACATCTCTCCGTCATATCACCTGTAATGGCATGAAAGTAAGCTTCTTTTTTGACATCTAAACAGATGACAGAGGTATTTTCATGTAAATACATATAAGAAAAAAATCCATTTAGGAGCTAACAGTGAACACAATATTTTAATGTTTAAATGAACCTTGAGTTACATAATGTAAAAGGATGAAAGCATTTCAACTCAGAGATCCAAAACAACATTTGAACATGCAAAAAGACAAAGTTGGCCTCAATATATACACATTTCAATATATTTTTCATGGGATCATTCCCCCAGAGACCGCATTGAGTGACGTAAACTGGTATTTAACTGGTAGTGTTGGTTATAAACTCTCATCACCAGCTATATTTGTTGAATGAGTTCTTATTGTCTTGAATTTGTCTTTTTACTAGAAACCCGAGTTGATGTCAGCCTGCCGTATCTCAAAAAAGAAAAAAAAGAGGCTAGATCCAAAGCAAGTTTAATAGCTGAATTCACCATATTCAATCAGTCAAAACACAAGTGAAAATCACCTGGGGGATCTTTTTTAAAAAGATACAAGACGAATGTTTGTGATGCTCAGAATATTTCATAAATGAACCAAATTCATACTGAATAACAAGGCAGTTGTCAAAAAGAAGGCGGTTTCTGGTGAACAACATTTACAGAGTTTTGTGTTTAGGAAATATCAGACTAAAGCATTCTGATGTCTAGTGAGGTATTAGCCCGTTCTCATTTAACTGGCTTTTTTTTTTTCCCCAATCTTCTTCAACTACAGCAACAGTGAGCCCTGTGAATGAATGTAAATGCAATGTTCACTTGATGGTCAGGCAGTCACAGGAGTCCTCTTTCTCTCTGCTTCGTGTACTTATGATTCTATTCTAGACTTTGGTGATTTTTCCTTGGTTTTATTTTATTTCACTTCTGTTCCATTTGATCAGTTCCTTGGCTTGTTCCTCAGTGTTGAGCTAAGAGAGCAGGGAGTTCAGAATTTTCTCTTCAACAACGAGGCCCTTACTGTGTCTTATATTCAGTTCACCGCACAACCGCAGCTTCCTGATGCTTCACTGTTCAGTTAGATCCATTATATTCATGATACTGTGCTGTAATGTTATCAGTTGTGTGGACACAAAGGTCACTGTATCACAAATGGTGATCTATGGAAAATGAGCCCAGTGTGAGAAAAAGTGTTCTGCTGACTTTCAGTGGCAGGACAGTTTTGTCCTCTAGATGTATGTATAGCAGGGTGCTGGTGCCCTCTACATGAAACTGCAGCGTCTTTATTCACTATGGCATGTGGGTGGTGACATGACAGGCTGTGGTGGCCATATCGGCACCCAGCATGAAGAGCTTGTCTCTGGCTTAAGACCTGGCACCAGAACGAGTGGGCTGGCAACAAGACAGATCCACCCTGGCACCGGCCCCTCTCTTCTCTGGAAGCCCATGTGGAGACAGTTTCATGAGGGGGAATAGAGCAGTTACAGTACAGTACATATGACGGCCAGCTGGCACTGCAGTTTCATAACCACAGATGGATAGTGATGAGTCAAGAGGATTCCTGTGGGTCTTTGTCGTCACTAAATCCAGACGGAGACCTCGTCCACGGGGGGACTACTGTCCTGGGACATATGGCCAGCTGATTGAGCTTCCGGAGAGCTGCATGTCACGGATCAACGTCTCGATGGGTGTCTTTCCTACCAGGCGCATGAAAAAGAGCTGCGAGATGAGGCTGGCAGGAACGGCGCGCAGAGCCGGGAGGCGCAGGAGCAGGCGTCCGAAGCGCTGAGGCTGACTCGGGTACTGCATCCTCTCGTACTCTGTCAGAGCCACCTGAGCCTTCTCCTGCAGAGACTCCACATGAACTGGGTCTGTTAGACCACAGGCGTCTGAGAGGGAGGGAGGGAGGGAGGAGGCAGTTACTTAATAGTGTGGGCAGGTTACATAAAGAGTCGTGAGGAGCTGAGAGGCAGGTTGAATTCCAGCAGATAATGTGATAAAATGCCCCTAAGGGGAACACATACAAAAATAGTGCGATTCATGTCTACAATATAAGATCAACAAACAATTTAAAACCAACCTCAAACAAAACTCTAAAACATTTGCAGGATATGGTTATTTAGTTTTAAAAAGATGTGAATGCTTTTAGAAAAAGGCACTCCCACTCAGCAATCTGTGTAGGGAAGCCACTTTTTGTGTTTTTCTAAAGTCTTAAAATGCAGAGTGCTGCACAGCGATCAGCGACAGCACTAAATTATGCAGCACATAGTGCATTATTTTCATTTTCATTTATAAGCCAGAAGATGGTGCCATAGTTGGTAAATTCACACAGTGAGGTGGCCAACTGACCTGCAGTTCTCCAGACACCTTAGGATTACAAATATGAAGTTTGCCATTTTAAGATCTACAGTATTTTCACTGAGCTTTTAGACTCTTAATTTATGTGTGTTCAATTCCTATTTGTGGTTAAAGAGGCACCCCAACATCAAGATCAGTTTACTAGTCAGGGCTAGTCCTACTCAGCCCATGCAAACAGTTGTTCAACGTCTTCTGTGGCTCAAGAGGAGCTTTGTCAAGTCTAAAAAAAAAAAATTACCCTGGTGATGTCATCAAGGTTATCTGGGCATAGACTTTTAATTCAGACAATTAATTCAGGAAGCTTTTGTTAAAAACTGGAGGTGTGGAGTTTTAAAAATGTGGGTGTTTACCAGGCAGGAAGGCTCTGATAAAAGATACTGTCGAGTTGCATTATGGGAAATGTAGGATACAGTGCTTTTGGAGATGGATCCATACAAGAGAGTAAAATATCTGAGCCACTGCCGAACTCACTTTAACCATTTTTTTTTCATCTGTGTTTTCGTCCAAAACTTTATGGACGTAAAACGCTTAATCACTGGAGTGCCCCTTTAAAATTGGCTGCCTGGGGTGGTTCTGCAGCACACTGTGTTGCAATAACAGCCAATAGAGCAGCAGAGCAACAAGTATCACCTGGTGAGAACAGGGCGATGGCCTTGAGACAGCTGTACTCAGCAGAGTCCACCTGCAGCCTGGTCAGCTTGTCCACCTGGTCCTGGAACACCCTCACCTGGTCCATGAAGGAGACCACGCGCTCCGCAGACATGGGTGAGGAGTGGAAGCCGGCCGCGGCCAACAAGGGAGCCATGTGGAGCGGCAGGGCAGACTGGGCCGCATTGAGGATGAACAGCTCGCTCCAGCTCAGCCTCAGCAGGGCCACCTGTGGATTTGTTAGTGTGCTAATCAGATTGCCCTGCACAGTTATCATCCATTTTTCATGTTCACTGTAACCACTGTATATTTATATTTTGATGTAGACACTGTCCTTCACTTCACTTTCCCAAGACTACCTTCTGATAACAAGGGAATAATTAAATAACTAAATATGCAATCAAACGATACTTTTTGACCTTTTCAATTAACTGTAGTCTACTAACCTGGTCTGACACAGGCAGCTCAGGGAAATAAGGGATGTTTCTGGCCCACTCCACAGTGCTGAAGAGCAGCCTGGCAGCCAGTTCACAGATGTTATCGATCCCCATGGCGTTATCTGGACCGGCCTGTTGGTTGTACTGGTGTCCATACCGACTGCTGGGGTATGGTTCGGCTCGCAGCAGCTGGGAAATGAGCTCTGACACCGGCTGACCTGCTCCGCTTCCACCATTGTTGTTGTTGTTATAGAACTCGCCACCAAGGCCGCTGGCGCCACCTATGGGTGTGATGGAGGGGCTGAGGCTCGGCTGAGGTGGGATGCGGCCGCGTTGAACTGCTGTAGTTTGGTTGGGGGACAAAGGGGGAGGAGAGGAGAGGAGAGGAGAGGAGAGGAGAGGAGAGGAGGAAAAAAGACAAAGGGAATGAATAAGAGAAGATAAAGAGAGAAGAAAATAGTGAAGGACAAGGGGAGGTAAAGGAGGGGAATTGAAGAGGAAAACGGAGAGGAAGAAAAGTTAAAACTGAGTTCAGCCAGCGGTGCATGTCAGATTATCAGCAGACAGGCTTGACCCGATTAGGAAGCTATTCTTCAACATTAAAGGAGGCATAATCGAGCCCAGAAGGATTCCTCAAGAACGGCGTGAAAGCAATGAGAAATATTCTTGTGCCCGTCACGCTGCATGAAGGTTATCCATGGAAATAAAACAAAGACACTCTATGTTAAAAATTTTAAGGCGCTGCAATATTAATTGTGGAGGAGAATTACAACATGATTGGAATAAACTAAGGTGACTGTATCACCTTAGTTTATGTTGTAATCATTACAAGCAGATAAGATAAATTCTGCACCCCAAACCAGCTTGGAGACCAGATGAAGAACATCACCTTGAATAGAAACTCATTCATTTGGGGATATTAATTCATGTGGTGAGCATCTGCCCTGCTTAAGTGTCCTTGAAGCAAGACATGGAATCCATTCACCCAGGCCTTGGAATGCTGCTCTGTAGCTGACCCTGACCTCTGACCCCTCTGTGAAGGTGGTCAAGTAGAGGGAATTTCTCTGTAGGGAGCCATAATGGCTCCCATTAGCATGATTTACGAGTATGAGGGGCAAACAGCTCAGAGACACAAACCTTCAAACAAGTTAAATGCATTTTCTATGGTTGCAATGTTGAAAAGCCTTGCAACTATCTATACGCACTGTATTTATTCATTATTTGTTTCCATGTATCTATCAGCATGACATTGAATGATGCCTCCCTTGGATTGCACCACTTAAGGTGAAATCCCCATATTGGATTCTGCCTGATCGAGCAAACAAGGCAGAGGGGTTTCTATAGCTTCAACCAGAGGCTTAAGGCTCTGGGACGCAGGTGTCTTAGCACTGTATCCCTCTCAGTCACTCTTACACAGGCACTAGATTAAGCCACTTAGTACATGGCATTGAGCTGACACGCATGGTTAGCTTAGCCATGATAGGGCCTTGACAGCCACGTGTGGCATTTTCTCTGCACTATGGAGCTCATGGAGCAGTAGAGGCAAGATAACAACAATGGCAAATGTGATTGACTTCGTTCTTTTATAAGGGCAGCTGACAGAAATAATGAAAGGGCTCTTTGCTGAAGGAAATATCAATGATTTTAATTTTTTTATATCAATTCAGTTGCAGAATTTGCAATATTGCACATGTACAGTCACAGCTTGCCCCATCCTTTGCAAGGGATCAAAGTGGATTTACGGATCAGGGTAGACAGATACCTTCTTTGCGCATGCCAACACGGAAGCACTTCTTCAGTCGGCAGTACTGGCACTGGTTCCTGTGGTGCTGGTCAATCTGACACTCTCTGTTTGACCTGAGAACATAAACAAATGATTTTGAGGCAATGGCAGTCTGATTTATTACAGGTGTCAGACTGTGTGATGGTACTCAGTGATTATTGTTGTATCTATAAGAAAACACTTCCTTTTTACAGTGCTTCTGAACATTAATATTGTATCATGAAACTACATTTCCCATTAGGCCACAGGAAACATTATGCTTAGGAAGCAGATCCTATCATTCACTGTTGTTTCTATAACATATCTCAACTGTTCTTAGGTGTACTTTGCAACATACTCTTTTATTTTCATTCAACTGAAGCAGAGCTTAAACAATTGGTCAATTCATCAGTAAGTCAACTTTTTGATGAACCATTAATTCCTTCAGTCACTTTCCAAGCAAGTATGCCATTCTTCATTATATATAATTGTAAATTGAATAGGTTTAGGTATTGGACTTTGGTCAGACAAAACAAGCAATGTGAAGACATCAGTTTGGTCTCTGAAAAACTGCGAAGGGCAGTTATTTCACTATTTATTGACATTTCACCGAATAATCGATGAATGAACTTTGATTGACAATGACAGTAATTGTTAGTTGTAGCCCTAAATTCAAGATTTACATAAATTGATAGGTACAAAATGAAATACTTAATACTGACATACTTAATTTGCTCTATAATTAATGACAACCGAAGTCTTTGTTTAACTTCAACTATTTGGAGACGCCTTTATTTGTGCTTGCATGACATGCATGCTTACCAAAAATTACAACAAAGTAGGGCTGCAACTAACGATTGTTTATAATCAATTAATCTGCCACTTTTTTCTCGATTCATCGTTGTCAGTAAAATGTGAAAGAATAGTGGAGCATTTCCCTGGAGCTGAAGGTAACATATTTAAAAGTCCAAAACACACACAAAAAGCAGAAAATCCTTTGAGAAGAAAATTTGAGAAGCTGCATCCAGGCATTAACCGACTAATCGATTGATTTTTCAGCTGTATTAAAAAGACACCTTTACTATTGTAGATGTTATGAGTTTTGGTTCCATGTATGACACTTTTCACACACGTCATAGCAAAGACACATAGGCCTATTGCTTTGTGTGAGTGTAACAGCTCAGCATGAACTCCTGTTTCGTCATTCATTAAGAGATTGGTTGCCTTTTTCTTTGAAAAATACTTTTCATTAAAAATTTAAAAAGCGCTTTCCCTTTAAACAAAGAAATGGCATAAATAGATCACAGGTGATAGAATGAGTTAAATGTGAAATGTTGTTAGAACTATGCTAGAAAGACTTATAAGCAGACACTCTCGCCATCTGTATATTAACGTCTATCAATACATAACCACGTGTGGCTGTAACTTAACGTTAACGATGTACGTTTCCAGCAAAACAGAACAATTACCCATGATGCCCCTCTCACCTGCATGTGTAACTGAGGTTGCGTCTGACGCTCCTCTTGAAGAAGCTCTTGCAGCCCTCGCAGGTGAAGACGCCGTAATGCTTCCCGCTGGACTTGTCCCCGCACACCACGCAGTCCACCACGCAGGCCTTGTCATCGTCCCCGGCCTCCATGTCGCTGCCCCCCGCCTGTGGAGAACCGTCCTCCTCCTCCCCCCTCAGGTAGCTCTTGTCTCCCAACCCGTTTGTGCCCCCATTGGGATCTCCCCAGCCCCCACTCACCATGGCCATCGCTTGGTTAGCGAACCACCGCAGAAGAAAATGGGACAGGCAGCCAAGATCTCTGGTTGCTGTCAAGGTAACGTAAACATCAAAAGTCCAGATTGTGTGTTTCCCCTCTCCTGGAGAGAATCAGTACTTTCTGCTCGCCTGTGCTCTCATTTGTTTACTCTCTGCATTAATTTAGAGCATATAATAGCAGAACTGGGAAGAAGCAGAAAAAAACAGTCCTCAGGCTAAACAAGCAGATGTCAAAGTGAGAAAAAAAATAGGCTACAGCCTTGAGGAGGAGGGTGTTTGGCAGAAAAAAAACAAGAGCAGTTCTGTCTCCTCCCACTCCACTATGACCTGGAAACAGTCTAGTGTAGCAACTTTTAGTTGTGCATGCTTGTAGATTTTAGTGCCCCCCCCTCCCCTCCACCGCCCTTTTCCCTTGTCCAAGTGGTAGCCACTGTGTGTTGGTTTGTCCTTTTTCCCCCTCCTCCTTTCAGACCAATTCCTGAGATGGTGAAAGAGAAGCCTGCTCGGCCGAACGGTGTCACACTTCAGCCGAGGAAGCTTTCACAGGGAACAATGAGTCGAGCGTACGGTTCTCCTAGAAGAGAGCAGAGGCAGACTGATTTGTGAGCAAAATACATGAAAGGTGAAAATCCTCTCGGCCACACACACAGCTCCACATACTGTTCTCTTCTCCACTCTCACACAGCTCAGTCTCTGTAGCAACAGTAATGGCTGAAAAAGGACCTCAGTGTAGCTCACCATAGCACATGCCTGGAGAGGCTTTGACCACCCCTCTTAAAGTACCCCTCACACTGAATTTGTCCTCGCTTGTACCAATTATTTCTCATAAATGTGTCGGTCTACCTAAATATTCCCCTCTAAATCTTCCCAGAAATGGAGTCAAAGCTTACCTCAGGGCGAACATTAATGTGCTGTGTCTGTGGCTTCCTTCCCTGGAAAATAAAATCCTTTTTCTCGCTCTAGATCTTCCTTCCATCCAGCGAGGCTGCGGACACAACTCCCCTATTCTGCTGTAATCCTCTCAGCGGCAGCAACAGCAGCATTGTGACCCCCTAGATCAAGCAAAACAAGTTGATGTCCCCACAGCAACAACAACATCACTTTCATGTGGTCGTGGGCTTCTTCGGGCGCCGCCAGCTGCCGCAGCTGCAGCGGCAGACGAGGCGACGTGGACTGCCTGCGCTTGCCTCCAAAATGTAGATAGTCGACACAAGGAAGTGATCGCTCTTCCCCTGCGTGGTGTAGCACGAGTGCTCTGTTGTGACAATATCCTCGGTGGTGCTTCCTTCCAAAAAAAAACAACAAAAACATCAAGAAAAGCAGGAGCGCGTCCTTCTTGCTCAGCCCTGCATAGTTCCTGTGGCTGAACTCATACGGGCTTCTCTGTCCAGCCTTTTGTCAGTGCTTGCCCACGAAGAACTAATGACTTGCGGCCTAGCCCTGTGTGCTGCTCTCTGTCTCTGTGTGTGTGTGTGTGTGTGTGTGTGAGAGAGAGAAGCCTTTCCCTATGGCTCAGGCGAACAGGGGTCTGGAAAGAACGAATGCTCCTCTTCTCTCTCCCTCTCTCAGGCTCTCAGAGTGCACAAATCAAATTATGATTCAAGAAGATGACCACAGCCCGAGACTGGCTGGATTTCTCAGCATTTGCTCTTTTTTTCCTCGGCCGTCTTTCCTCTTGCCTGTCTGTTTTCCTCTAACCTATTTGTGTGTGTGCTTTGAGAGAGAGAGATCAAGCAAAGCAATGAAGAGAGAGAGAGGGAGGGAGGGAGCCAGAGTGTGTGCAGAGGGGGAGGGGGCTGTGTGTGTGTGTGTGTGTGTGTGTGTGTGTGTGTGTGTGTGTGTGCGCTCCCAGGGATTTGACACTGCTATTCAAGCTCTGTGGTTACCATGGTGCTGGCCACCTTATATGGCCATTGGAGTCAAAGAGCAAATAGGAGTGGGCTGTGTGGGGCAGCATGGACACACACACACACACACACACACACACACACACACACACACACACACACACACACACACACAGGAAGGATGTGGAGGATCTTTCTCCTCGGAGAATCAGAGAGCATGACCCCGAAGCCTCACAAACCACCCCAACAAAGCCAGATTACCCTGAAGCCCTGTAACAAATGCAAGCAAGCCGATCTCCTGCCTACCCTTTTGTCTTCCAGAAAGCAATCAAATATTGCCTCTGAAAGTTTCTACACGATTTTAAAAAGGCAAGCGAAGCCGCGGCAAGGTAAACTTTACTTCTCAAAGGGACGATATATCTCTCCCACTTGAATAACACACTTTGATCTTGTGTATGTGCGAGCATCCCGCCTGAGAACAGCTTATGGTGCTGGAAATAAAGGTTACCATTTTGTGGTCATTGCTCACTTGCTCAAGGCCCTCTGTCTCAGCGCTTTGTAGCGCACACCGTGATTTGTGTTCGAGGTTGCCCCAAGAGGTCAAACTGACTTTCACACCCCTGCCGTGCTAAAAAAGCCCACGGTCAAATGCAGATAAAGGGGAGGAGGAGGAGGACGCACAGTGACCCTGGATAAGAGCTTTAAGAGATAAGTGATGAATCTGCTTGTAGATGTGCGGCTCTTCGGGGGTTGGGGGGTGTCGCAGTCACAGACATGGCAAGATGAAAGATTGACTATATGCAACTTGTTGCCTTATCTAGAGAGTGTCTACAGAGATTTTAAAGACATACTTTTCCCTCCGCGGACACTTTTATGGCATTCATAAATCTAAATCCAGCTTTACCCCCTGGAGAACCGAAATGTGTGTGTGTGTGTGTGTGTGACAGAGAAGCATTGTCCTGGTCATTGTGTGGCTAATGGGTCATCAGAGGGTTGTGTGTGTGTGTGTGAGAGAGTGTGTGTGTGTTAATTTGAATGAAAGTCCCTTTAATTAGGCCACTGGGCCTGCTTATTGTCACTTCTTGGGTTGGGAAAGATTAGGCTTGTCACATAAAGGACCGTGTGTGTGTGAGAAGCTGAGATGTCCACAGAGCTGTTAATCAGTGGTATCTAATAAACTGTACATTTTTGTTATAAATTGTTTTTAATAGTAGATATTCATTTAATTCTTTTTGAGTCAAATTGGGGTAATATTTGAAAATGTTATCAAGTTACCTAGTTTTAGTACGGTCAAAAGCAATGACAACATACATGTAGGTTTAGCCTTACCTCACAAAATTGCAGAAGGTTGCCTTCATAACAAGGCAGTGGCTTATTCCCAAACTTTCCATCTTAACAATCACCTTTAAAAGACTTTCCTCAGCTTTCTAGTAGATATTAAATGCAACTTTTGCTATAGAGGATTTATTGGCAAAAACATATACCTGCCTTTGCTAAAATAGTAAGTACAAAACTAGAAGGATAGCTACTAAACAGACTGAATATTTCACATGTAAGATAGGGGGGGTATGATAAACTAGAGAGCTATATAAGAGATGCTATATATGCCTATCATTTCCACTTCAGTGTGTGCGTCTGTTTGAGAGATACCACTGGGGCAGGAGTGACGTGACCTGTGAACCGACAGTCAGGAATCCAGTAAATGCAAGACTGCAAAAATGTCTGCCGGGCTGCCAATCCAACAGATACTGAAGCACAAGAGCTTAATTGCAACATACAACATAACATATTAAAGGGTCATATTTCTTTGTTTAACCAGAACAAAGAAATATGACCACATTACTCCTATTTTAGCTTCATTACACTGGCTCCCAGTATGTTTTAGAATTGACTTTAAAATTCTATTGATCACTTTTAAAGCTCTTCATGGCCTCTCGCCTTGTTATATTTCTGAACTTTTAGTCCCATATACACCAGCATGTACCTTGAGATCCTCGGGCAGAGGTCTGTTGTCTGTTCCAGAGTCTCGACTGAAAACTAAAGGGGACAGAGCGTTTGCTGTCAGGGCCCCGAGGCTCTGGAACAGCCTGCAGGAAATCAGGTCGGCTGAGTCAGTGAACTCTTTTAAGTCCCTTCTTAAAACATACTTTTATAGGAGAGCCTTTCCCGATCTTATTTGACTTTATTTTATCCCTTTTATTTTATTGTATTTTACTAATTTTATATTAATTTTTCATGCTCTTATCTTGTTTTGGTTTTTTTTGTATTATTCTTTACACTTGTTAAAGCACTTTGTAACTTGTTTTTGAAAAGTGCTCTACAAATAAGGATTATTATTATTATTATTATTATTATTACACTGGATAAACATGTTAGCATTATCATGAAAAAATAATGTAATAATGTCATTTAAACTTAAATTTTAACCCATCACATGTGCATAAAGCATATTACAATACAACAAAGAAAAGATCATGTAAAATAGGCCTATATACAGTGAAACTTTAAAGTCCCCTTCCACTCAAATATTTACTTTTGTGTAGTAGCCAATGTGGCTACAAATCCTTATACCGTGTTTGGAGGGGATCTACACTCAAACACAAACTGTTATTCCAAGCACAGTATTTTCAACTTTCTTTATGTCTGGAGAGGTCTTTAAGTATAGCTGAAGAAAAATTGGGTCATTGCAGCAGCAAAACTTAATAGAACCATGAAAACTAAACAACACATTCTCATCTCAGTGCGTCATTATTGACGATTTCAGACAGCCTGAAAGCGTAATTATTTGACACTAAAGGTACCCTTCAGCGTCCCTATGAAATACCACCGTTTGGTACATTTTGGTACGTCACAGCAACACAAGGGAGTCGACATGCATAAAGTCAGTGACTTAGGTTTAGGCACGAATATTTCTGATGGTTATGGTAAGGGTAGGAGGGCTGTCAACACCTTTAGCACGAACGTAGCTAGCTAGCACTTCTAGAGCGTCTCCCACAGACCAGTACCTTTTGTGTCAAATAACTACAGTTTGTCACTTTTTCTGAAAGCGTCGGTATTGGACACCCTGAGATGAGAACAGTCTGAAATAAAATACCAGCTGTGTGAAACATAACAGGGTCAACTAATCTAAATTGATATATTTTTATGCTTCATATTAACTTACCTAATTGGCGGGTCTCCCTGTATAGTTACACAATGTCGGCAAGAAATGTCAATCACGGTTGTGGAAAAAACTAGAAATGTCCTTTCTGACACTTCTATCCAGAGCTTATAATAAGTGAAACAACATAATAAAATGCAGCACTATGGGTTATGTTCAGCAATATGGCAAGCAGCCAATAATAAGTTCAAGGGTCACAGCTTAAATCATTTAAGGGGTATGTTGTATATACGTCTGAGCTGGTGTGCTCGCATGTCAGCAGAGGCCGTGTTGTTTTGTTCTGGAAGTGTTCTGTTACCAGCCTAAACAGCCTTTTGCTTACGTCCCTAAATCATCTTAATCAAGTTCACTCCACTCCAAGCCTGTTTGGATTCTCAGTGGACACAATAAAAACAGGAAACAGGATCCAAACATATCTGGCACACTGACAATGGATAGTGGATAGTGTGTTATTACCACTAGCCTGGTCTCATCTTCATTGGCATTATGAGTTGAAAGACAAAACCCCCTAAATTCTCTCCACATACCTCATTCTCTCTTTTTTAAATTAATTTGCACATCCCAAGTACTATAACGCAGAATGATGTGAACATTTAATAATTTGTGGCAAATAAGTGCTTTATTCAAAACATCTCACCCCAAGATAAAGGACCAGAAAAACAACCCAGGCTAAAACGCAACAGTGGATAATAATGTAACAAAACCAAGCAGCATAGCTGAGAAAGTGAAATACACCTGGTAAAAATCAGATGCTATACTCTAAAGGGGTTGTTTGACTTCAGTTATGAACTGCAGGAGCCGCATGACAGTTGGACATCAAACCTGTTGACATGTCGACAGACAGTTTGTGTGTGTGTGAGAGAGAGTTTTCTCTGCGTGCCAGGGAAGCGTGATGGAATAGAAATGGCTAATCAAAGAACTGCTGCTGTTGCAGTACCATGTTGCACCACTGCAATCCTAGACTGTGAGGGATATATATCAAGCAGGCAGTTCATTACCTGGAGTGCTTGGCTCCTGTACCAGGGAGTCGCAGCCTCATGTGAACATATCGATCGCCCACCATCCATTGCTTGCAGGGATATCAACCCATCTCATTGGTTCATGCATGATGTTTCAGTGTCGTGGTGATGAGAATCTATGGATACACCTGACATTTTTTGTCTGTGTGTATGTGTGTACATTGAGTGTTGTTACATGATGGTATTGCTTCTTGTACTTGTAACTGAAGGATCTGAATACTTCCACCACTGGTCAGAAGACAGCAAACAGTGCTTCAACAGAGATCCAAATGTGGCGCCCTGAGCTTTAACACACCTAAACTGAATGTTATCGTTTTTACTATACATACACTGACATCTCTACTATGCTGATATCCTTGGAGGCTTTCTGATTATTTGAGGCCTGTCACTGGAAATTCTCATCTATGGCCACTGGCAGGCATCTGATGTTTAGCACTTCCACTTGGCAAAACTGCATTATACACTGACCACAAAAATAATTAGTTTTTGTTCATTGATTCACATTCCAGCAAGCAAACCATTTTCATAGGCTATTTTTTTGAAAGGCAGTGTGGCGGGACTGACATTACACGAGGGAGGGCTTTATCGCATGAGGTGAAATCTGCTACACATGCATACACTGCATCCACACTATATTTATAATATTTCTGTATAATCTTTATACATTTGAGGATCAATTTTGCACATTCCTTATGGCTAACTTTTTTTCTCTACAAAAAAACAGTACCAGAAATTTGAATGGAAAGCTAAAGAATGCAGAATGCAACAGTCGGCCACAGGGAGGTTTTATCTCAGCAGTCCATATCTGTTGAGTCAGACTGAGCAGTCAGTAATGAATAGTCTCTGGAGAAGACAGATTAGCCTGTGCATTAATTTATTCAGCTTCTCAGTGATTGGAAGGTGAGACAGCTCCCGAGTGTGGAGTCCAATATGTCATACAGCAAGACTGAGGAAGTTAAATGGTATTACGTGACACCTGCAGCTAGAGCACAACCTAATGTGACCTCCTGAATGTACTCTGCAGTGCCTTTTCTTTTTTTTTTTTTTACAGCTCAAGGAGGGGTATGGGTATTAAACCACACCTGTCTTGTGGGGCAGCCCCACAAATCCTCAAGGGATTAATTGGTCTGGGCCATCCCTGATGTTCTCTTCCCCCCCAGAAGTCTGAGTTATTGGTAGTTATAGGCCTTCTCTTAATGTCCACAGTCAAGGCCATCAAAGCCTTCACTAAAGGCGATTGAAAGTTGAAAAACTGGTTTAACAAATTGTAAGTTATAGAATAAGACACTTAGCAGCTGACAGTATGCAGTAAAGGGGTGTCACACTTTGACAGTTATTATAGTGAAAGAAAATAAAGATTTTTAAACAGTGATCTGGAGACAATGAATACAAAATACTGAGAAAGAAGACGCAGCAACTGGGTCATAGATATTACTGTATAAGTCGTGTATGTGTAAGAGCATGTGTACATACATTATTTTGTGTACGTATAGTACACATGTGTAGGTTTGTGTACATGCAGCTGCATTTTTGTTGGACTTTGTATGTTTTTCTGAATGTGTAACTAAAAAAACACATTGATGGTCCTACTGTGTACTGTAAGAACTGTAAAATGAAACCCATTTGTCACTGTAAGGTCTCTTACATAGGTACTATATACTGACATGCATCCCCACAATCACATCTGACTGAAATCAATTCTTTCTGGCTTAGATGAGATCTTAATGTGCTTAGAAAGGTGTGTCTAGAGCTCCTAGACAAGGGCCTGATCGAAGCAAAGCCATGCAAACTCTGTCTATCTGTAAATCTTTTCTTTCCGCTTCTTTGGCCACGTGGAAGAATTAGATGACGGTAACAAAAGGATTGCTTGGAGAGACAAAGTTAGAAAACAAATAAACAAGAATGTAATGAGGTAGATAGATACATGGTACTGCCAAAGAACCCACTTCATCACTGCATAACCCCAGTTGTCTGAGAAACTGAGTCAGGAGCAAATCATGGAAAGAGAAAATGTGTGACACCTTGAGAGAGAATGCACTCATGATTATGATATAAGACCAAATCTGGTGCATAATTTACACATCTTAAGAATATATGTTTCCAGTCTTCCAGTAGACAGGCAGGGAAACAAAAATGTTAATTAGTGGTAACTGATGATGCAGATTCAAAATATTGATTGTTTCTGACCGTATGCACAAAAATTGACAAAAGTCTTAAAACCCTTCACCCCAGATTGTAGAGGTAGTTTATGACTAACCATAAATATAAACTGTTATCCCTGTCTGAACAGAAAAGATTAAATACTCCCCTAACAAGATAACTAAAACCTCTTACAATATTAGAACAAAAATTGAAAGTCATCATTGAGCTTTTTGGCTATATTGAGTTTTATCATTAAAAAAAAGTATTTCCCAGTTCTACAAAGGTACATACAGTTCCACCATGGAAGATGTTTGTCTTTAAGTGCATTTCAGTAATGTACTGCACACAATCATGTTGTTCATTTTTGAAAATAAAATGTCTTCTGTCTGCCGTTGAAATTGTAGCATGAACGTTCCTAATGCTACATTCATTCCTCTGAAGTCATTTGTGCTGAGCAGGAAGAACAGTAGACATTGGTCCTGGCTGGACATAGATAATTATGATAGAGTAGGACTGACAATTGAACTCTGGTGTTATTGGACCTTGGAAGTTGAACTCCTCTCCTGGGACTAGTAGTAGGGTCACAGCTGTGCAGATTGAATCAATGCCTATCAACGCTGGACATGAAAATGACCCTCAAAGGCCTGACCAGCAGTGTGAGATGGGTAATTCACCAATATGAGGGTGGTCCCAGTGGGAGGATGCATCTTTAGGAGCATAAAATTGTGTCCACTGTTGGATAAGGTGGGAAACTCAATATCCATTAGTTCAACATAGTTGGAAAAGAGCAAATGTGACTTCTTATGGGTAGAAAGGTGCGCTAGTTTTGAAGAAAAATGTTCAGGCTGCCATCACAAATTGTATTTTTATCTTTAATTTTCATGTGAGTTCATTTTCAAAACTCGGATCCATGTGAATCCATTGGTTTGACCACCACAAAACATCACAGTCACTAAACATAATCATAAGGTGTACCTAGAAACTTTATTATAGTATGAACAGTTGTGTGATTGATGTTACTGACCTGTATGTGACTGGAGCTTTCATGACGCTACAATATCCTTTTAGCAGTTGCTCATTGGATACAGTATGGGTTAATGACGTCTGTACATTTGGCCAAGATTATGTCTCTGTGATTCAATTCTGTCTGTGTTACCATCAAAGCAACTCTCCAGGGACAGAGATGGAGAAGATGAAGCCTCTCTGTCATCCATGGTACCCAAGAGACCACAGAGGCCCTCATCATTGCAGAGAGCTCATCCTGGGGGGCTGGGTTCAGATGGCAAAGTGACTGATTGCTGTGTGTCTGTCTGGACTGGCTGCTAATGATGCAGGTCAGAGATAATCAACTAACCACAGGCAGCATGGCTGGGAGTTACTCCAAAATAAGTGAAACAGATTGGATGTGAATCTGCATTTCCCACATGGAAATTCGACTATCCATCAATTAGCTGAAAGCAAATACCCTCAGTCCGAAGAGGATAGTTTGTTACTGGTGGAGGGGCTCCAAAGTGTCTCCACATAGATGCTTTCCATCCTGTGTCTGTCTTGCGTATCGCACCACATACTGTGATCTTTTCACTTTTTTTCAGAAATGAGATGGTATGTACAGAGAAAAATGCAACTATAGATTGTCTACCAATGTTGAATGCACTGCTTTGGCAGTCAGTAACAAGTAAATATTGTTGCTTTGTCAACCCTTCCATCCAGCTGGCACTGCAATATCAAAATACATTATTTCCTTCAATCTCGTGAAAATCTATTAAACAGCATCTGACATTATGTGCAAACATTACATGAAAAGTATACCTTATGAGGTGACTTTTTGCATGTAAGGTATGAGGGAAAAGCAAAAGTTGGACATTTTGGGAAATATGCTTATTTTCTGGCAGAGTTTGATGAGTAAATCGATACCACTCTCATGTCTGACTGTTAAATACAGGCTATTGCCAGTAGCCAGTTAGCTTAGCTCAGCACAAAGACTGGAAACAGCCTGGCTTTGTAAAATGGTAACAAAATAAGCCTGCCAGCACATCTTAAGCTTACTAACTACTAATACTAATACTAATACTAAAGGCCTTTGAGCATTTGCCAGACAACCAGAAATTTACTGACACCAAACCCTTCTAAAAGGGCAAATTGTCATTTTTGCACTATTTTTAACAGATTAAACATTAACAGCAGATACTTAATGTAAATTAGTAAGCTTAAGTGGTGATGGTAGACAGATGTTACCATTTGAGGCCAGCTCTTTCCACCCGTTTCCAGACATTTTATAAGCTGTAGCTTTATATTTACCATATAGGAGAGTTTGTATCAATCTCCTCATGTGAAAGCAAAAAAAGCATACTTCCCAAAGTGTCAAACTATTCTTTTAAACATCTGTGCTGTTTGCAGCATTTGTTATTATTTTTTTTAAGTTCATTAAAGCAACTTGTATGTAGTAAGAGTTGGTGTTTCTTTCAATTTGGCACTCCTACCGTTTGTTGAATGTAATTCAACATTACTTAAAATTGATTAAAAACTAGCAAGACAACTAGCAAGACAACAACTGTGTGACAACAAAAGACACAGCAAAATTACTTACCAGTAGGGGTGTGACAAGACACTTAGCTCACGAGATGAGATACGATATTGGATTCACAAGATCGAGACGAGATTTTAACACTATTTTTAAGAAATCTTCAATTGCAAATTATATGAAAAATTTCAGCATTAGCAACTTAATTTCCTTTTCCTTTTTGCACCAATTTCTGCCTTTTCTGAAACCAAATTAAGGTGGAAATGTTTTTGTTTGGGTAAAACTACTGCTACTCAAAACTATTCAGTGTGCAGATAATTCTTTGTTTTTCGCAATAGAATAAACTTCTCAGTGATTTTTCCACAGTTGTTCAAAAGAAATGTCCAAACAAATCCAGCACATGTCAGAGCCACCAACAGTTTAACAAATTAAAATCATATCCTGCATTCATGAAAAATAAATATTTTTTTCACAAATTTTTGTTTACTTTAACCGCATGATCCCTGGCACCTATTTCGCCTAAAATAACATACCCAAAATACATCAGTAATATCTCCCTAGGCCTAGATGCATAATGGTCTCCTTTGAAAGGTCAGATGCTAAGGAATATAAATCCATTGTACATTAACTACATGGAGATGCAATACAGGAAAAATATGATATTTTCATCCTCGCCTGGTAAAAAAAGCTATATTTTAATGCAATAAACCATCAAAACCATCATAAGGTAGATTATAATGCACATGAATATCTTGTAATACACCTGGAATACAACTGTAACTATAAATTTGATGAAAAGAAACTGATAAACATGCAGTTATTACACATTCTTTCAAAAATATACCAGGCGAATTTCTATGTTTTGGCCATATGTTCACTTTTATTGGGAGTTATCTTCAAAACATTATTTCTGTCCATACAACTACGTTCCAAATAACATAAAGCTTCCAAAACATTGAAATTTGATAAAAACAGTCAATATATATGACCAAAAGCACTCCCATGCAACAGAACATCCTACAGGGCTGCAAGTGGGCTCTTTCTCTTCATATTGAAGAGATGAATCATTTGCTATCCTACATCCTGTCTGTGTAGCTCCTACGGGTCGCCAGCAGAGGCCGATAAAGACCGCCCCCGCCAAAGCAAACTCTTCTTCTCTACTTCAATCTGACGACAGAAACTAAACTTATGGTGCGTTCCATTTACCTCAGAAGTCGGAGGTCAGAGCTGGGAATGACGTCATACCCGAGTTGACAGCTGTGACAGCTGTTTGTTTACAACTAGCCAGGTTAGCTATTGATACGCCGGTTGATTGAAAAAAACGCATTGTGCGGTATTTACTCATACTGAACACTGTAGCAACACGACCACATGCGTACACAAAGTGCTGTTGGACAGCACTTTGTGTACGAACATTTCTATGAGACACAAGTACACAGAAGTGCTAATAAACAGTATAAACTAGAACTTTCACTAACTGTTGATACCCCAACAGCCATCTTGGATCACGAAGTCGGGGTAGTGCAACTTCCGAAGTTGCTGTTTTTGGACGGAAAACAACTAGAACAGCGAACATCGATTACCTCCCCGGTATCGGGGTGGTCAGGTTCCAATTAAATGATGCGCAGATTTCAGTTTTCTCTCTGTTCCTCTCCTGCCCTCTCTCTCTCTCTCTCTCTCTCTCTCTCTCTCTCTCTCTCGCTCTCTCTCTCCCTCTCTCTCCTTCACCCCAACCGGTCGAGGCAAATGGCCGCCCACCCTGAGCCATGGTTCTGCTCGAGGTTTCTGCCTCTTAAAAGGAAGTTTTTCCTTGCCTCTGTCGCCTAGTGCTTGCTCTTGGTGGGAACTGTTGGGCTTCTGTAAATAGCATCATAGAGTACGGTCTAGACCTGCTCTTTTATGAAAAGCGCTGTGAGATAACTGTTGTTGTGATTTGGCGCTATATAAATAAAATTGAATTGAATTGAATTGAAGTTAAGTTGTAAATATGTGTAACAGCTGTAATAGTAATTATGATAGAAACTATGGATAGGAACCCAGTGTCATAATTTGGCAAAGTGTGTCAGTGAAATCAGTAGTGTTTATATATTGTGGGAGAAGTGTTGTGGAGCACAAGAAAAAACAAAAGGCTAAGCAAAGCAGTAGGGGGAAAACCCTGTCATAGAAGACCGCAAGCCATGCTGGAAGCTGGGACTTTGGTATCCTGTAGAGCACTAGGCCCTGCCGCTCCACATCTGGTTGGATGGTGCAGTCATCTCCTCTGGCACCTCAAAGGCAACATGGGTAGACACAGTTCGCGACACAGCACACACACTAGCAGACTAAACAGGGGCCGTCACACATCCTACAAGAGAGAAAGATGACAGATTAAAAATATGCGTTACTGGAAAGCCTAGACACAATCTGAGAAGCGGCAATCACACACCTACTTTCTTGTAATAATTAATCTAGCTTTACATAACTCAGGAACCTCGCCCTAGATACAACGCAACTACCTGTATTCACCACAGGCAGCCGTAACTGGCATGCGAACAGCAACCACACATAGCACTGAGTGCCCTTGGCTGTCTGCACCAAGCGCCACTCCCCAGAATAGCATACCCACCTCCCTCTCCCTTTCAAAACTTAGTGGTCAGTCCCTCCAGTCCTCATGAAGCACAGGTGCAGCCACTTATTCTAATAATGCCAGCAGGTCCTTCCTCTCCCAGACCACAGTCACTCAGTGGTAATGGCAGTGACGGTGCATTCACGAGTCAACAGGGGTATCTCCCAGTTCGTGCTGTGAACATTGTAAAACATTCAAACGTGCGCAGCGTGCATGCACGGCGCGGGTGCACGGGGCTCAGCATTGTATTCCCTAACCTGGTTCAATGTCCATTCTAAAATTGCGTGCGGCGGCTAGGCTGAGGCCTTAGTTGGTGCGCGCTCGTCTCCAGCGCGGGGGTGCGCATTCATTCTCAACTGCGGCATTGACGTTGAACTTTTCCTCGCGGGTTTCCCCTTCTTTGATGGTCCTTACATGTTTGACGGCCTTCTTTCTTCTCGTAATCCACCAAAGTAACTTCACGTCAGCTCATCATCCAGGTGGGATGCATAAACTGGGAATAGACTAATGGGTAGGACTGATTGTACCCATATTGGAACAGTTTTGCTGCTGCTGTTATTGGGACTGATATAGTCTACAGGTATTGGTTCTGGTAATCCCTTATGTGGTTTTATGTGAATGGATGAGTGTGTGTGTGAGGACTACGTTTTATGTATTTAAAATAGATGAAGTATATATTGGCAAATTGAAAATTATAAATAAAGCTTTATATTTGTGGATGCATGTCTCTGTTCACTCAGTTCTAGGACCTGTTACACTGTCGTATAGGATAGTGTTGGCGTAGTTATTCTTGTTTATTTGATTCCCTAATAAAGGTATTTTTAGTTCTTTTCAGTTTGTAGGGACCTAATTCTAGTTTTGTTTATATATAACCCCACCCTCGAGTCGCTACATATTGAACAAATAAACCCCTTTAGTTGGTCGGATTCTGCTCTGACAACTACGCTGTTTACTCGCGGGAGGAGCTCGGAGTAAAATGCTTTTATTAAATTAGCTTTTTACTTTAGTTTTTAGGATTTTAACGTTGATTTATCTTCACTGGAGCTTCTCAGCAGCTAGCTTCCGTGCACATCCGGTTCCAGTGTTGTTGTTAGCGTCGTTAGCTCTGTTGGACTACGACTTCATATTTATATAAAAAACGGACAAAACTGGACATTGCTGGGAGAAAAGAAAGCGAGGAGGTTGAACTACCTGGTGAGTTCAGAAAACATGTGTCTGTAACTTTATTCCAGCTATCATTGTACTTTACTGTGACCAAGTTAGCATAGCATAGCCCTGATCGTTCCAAACTCCAGCCTGGTCCTAACTGCTAAGTAGGTCTTAGTTAAGACCAGTCTTTAGAGTTGCACCAACAGGGCTTTACTAAGCCTGGTCCTAACTGCTAAGTAGGTCTTAGTTAAGACCAGTCTTTAGAGTTGACCTAACGTCGGTTGCACCAACCAAACTTAAGCCTAGGCTTAACTACTCCTGTCTTGCTGACAGACCTGACAAAGCATGAATTCATATGTTTAACAAATCTGCATCCTGTAGTTATTTCGGCATCAGTTTAATCCTTTTATTGCTATTTAATCACAGCAAAATGTTTACTTGGGGTTCATACAGTTGTAGTAAAGGCGAGTTGTGTTTATTCACATTATTGCCTTAAAATCGCCTTCTCGCGTTGTGTGTGAACACTTACAGCGAATGTACTCACGCGAGGAAAGCGTTGCGAGGCGAAAATTTGCGGTTGGTATGAATGCGGCATAACACTTCTCTATTACGTTTTGACTTCGGTGCATGCTGGTTGAAAAACTGCAACTAGCATACACTCTTGGCAAATTAGCTAGTTAACAAGCTAATCTAACAAGCCATGTATGGCGAGCACAGACACCAATACTTGCTAATTATTACTAACACATAAAATTCAAGAATTTTACTCAGAAAAAACAGGAGCACAGGTTTCTTGGAAGGTATATTAGTACAATTTACCACACAGCAAGCCATATTATTCATCCAATATATGCATGAAAAAATTTCATGACCAAGATGTCAAGTTCAGTGACTCAACTTAGCTGAGGGGAAGGCTAACAGACATCTGACAGCTAGCGATGACAGCACCGCCGTTATAAAAATACTCACTCACCATACTGTTGACATGAATGGGAAAATGATTTATTAATAATATTTATTAATAATTATTCATTAATAATTAATAATCGTATATATATATTATATAATAGTAATTAATAATCATTTATTGTACCAAGCTGTAAACATGTTTATGTCTGCTGAAATGGTGGTCTATGGAGATAGACTCCCTTTTAGAGCCAGCCTCAAGTGGCCAGTCAATGAACTGCAGTTTCTGGCACTTCCAGGTTGGCTTCCTTTTTCAGCTCCAGAGTTTGACACTTGACTCCAACAAGTAAAAGCCAGTCCGATATTTACTCTTGTCCGGTCTCTTGCTCACTCACTCTCTTGTGTGACAAGTGTGGTGAAGCAGGTAATCCAGGAAGAGAACAAAGTCCAAGAAGCACTAAAAAACTCCAGAAGTAATCCACAACGTGATCAACATAATCTATGGAACAGGGACACAACATATGTGTAACAACAAAAAGACAAGAACAAAGGGCACAAGTAAACATATGTAGAGAAACAGATGGGGCAGGGTAATTTAACACAGGTGGGACATATTAGGAATCAAGGCAGACAGGAAACAAAACTATACAAAGGCACGTGAAACTCAACACTACAAAATAATACAGGTTATAAAGCACATGGAAACGCACAAGGACGAATTTACCAAAGTAAAACAGAAAATACAGAACGAATGAATTACCGACAAAACATACATAACCAGGGACATGGGATGAGAAAAACAAAGGCAGGGTGAGATAAACAATTATCGAAGGAAAATATTTAGGGCTGTCCCCAACTAAGGATTTACATAGTCGAATCAGAATTGTCAAGTCCTGCCTATAGTCGACTCACGTGTTTTTTTGTGCATTACATTAATTCATTTAACTGACGCTTTTATACAAAGGAACTCACAATTACTATGCATGTCAGAGGTCGCACGCCTCTGGAGCAACTAGGGGTTAAGTGTCTTGCTCAGGGACACATTGGTGGATGGGTCACAGTGGGGTCTCATCACCACCCCACATGTGTGCAGCGATATCGAGACCGAGGGGGCAGTGGGGGGGCTTACACAGGGTAGCTCCGCTTTAATCTTGAGAAGCTGCAGAGCTGCAGTCTCTTTTCATTCAACTTACACTGTAAATTTCCAGCTAAACTGAGCCTTTTTTTAAGACCCTTTTCTCTCTCTCTCTCTCTCTCTCGCCTGTCATTCACCGGTCTTATGCAGAGTTTTACGTGCATATTTTAAAACGATAAAATATTCTTTATGTGGTTCATCAATGGTGATAAATTATCCGAAAGTCCCGCGAGGTGCGAACAACTCGGCACAACACCGTGAAGTTGGGGCTCCGTCTCTTCAGCAAGTGTTCCTCCGCTGCCACTGCACACATACACGCTACGCTTAGACATGTGCACTGATGACCCAGGGTTAGGGTTACAATTTTGGATTTATTCACGCACTTCAAAAACATTTATTGAAAGTTTTATTCTTTTTACATATTTATTTACAGCATTAAACTTTGAAATGTATATTGTAAAAGGCTGTATATTAACTTATTGGGAGAAAACTGGTAGTTCTATGTAAAATCAGACATTGAGCACCCCTATATCACCAAAATGGCATGATCCTTGTTTCACTGCGATGCTTCGACTCCGAGATTGACAGTCGAATCAGGCTCCGCCCATCGAAGCATCGAATCTTCGACTATTCAGCCCTAAAAATATTACAATCCAAACCAAAAACCATAACACAAACCAATATCCACAACAAACACTTAGCTAGCTACTTCCAAAGAACTTACATTGTACATTATATACTTTTTGCTTCTTCTTATAGCTTGAGCATGGTAGTGTTGATGCTGTAAACCAATACACCGTAGTTGTAAAATGTTGTTTGTGCACGGGACTCAAATGTTACATGGCGTCAATAGCCAGCTGGCCTGGAGTGGTAATGTGAGTGGTAATACAAATTAGTGTACAATTACAATGATTTTGAAGCTTATGTTAAGTAATGTTGCCTTACACAGAAGTAAGGGATACATTCACCACAAGCAGACTGTTCAGATTACATGCTGATGTTGGTTAGAAGTCACAAGTAAATAAACTGCATGTCTTATGCCCTTGAGTGTTAATTAGACATTTGAGAATTCTAATGTAATTCAAGGGTGATTTATTTCTTTAATGTGGTATTTTATTGCTTTCATATCCTTTTGTTTGTCTAATATGAATAAATTTGTTTGAAAGAAAGCTAAATGATTTATTAGATTCCTTCCTGCTATAAAATGTGACTTATGACTTTTCACTCCCAGATTAACAATCAAGTTATATGATGCTGTGAATGACAGAGACTTTCCTTGGCATTAGACCAGAGGGAGAGGTTAGGACAATGTCCTTGTCTTGATTATACTGTATGTATGTTGTAGTCCTAGCAATGCATAACATAGTCTAGACTGCTAATCTTAGAATAAATAATGTCCCTGTTAATTTACACTAAACAAAATTATAAACGCAACACTGTTGTTTTTGCCCCCATTCATCATGAGCTGAGCTCAAAGATCTAAGACTTTCTCTATGTACACAAAAGGCCTATTTCTCGCAAATATTGTTCACAAATCTGTCAAAATCTGTGTTAGTGAGCACTTCTCCTTTGCAGAGATAATCCATCCACCTCACAGGTGTGACATATCAAGATGCTGATCAGACAGCATGGGTATTGCACAGGTGTGCCTTAGGCTGGCCACAATAAAAGACCACTTGAAAATAAAAACTCACTGTTTTCTATCCTCAAATACAGTAACTCTAATGTATTAAATGTACATCTAATGTATTGAATGTACATCAGGATGGTTTTGTGAATACATCAATGAATTCTGCAATGCAGAAGTAGATAGTTGCAAAAATGGCTTGCGGTTTTCTTAAAAAACCAAGCTATTCGACCTGTCTGAAAAGTGTGTCTTGTCAGGTCTGATCTCTTATCTAATCTCTCTGGCTGTTGGCCTCTTGAGCACTACAGAGGGGTTTCTGACTGGTCCACAGGTAGAGGTAAATTGGATGTGTGGCAGCTCGCAGGATTCCAGATGGTATGTTGCTCCCCTTGAGACCCTATCCTTCTTAAAGTCTCCGCTGTGATCACAATCATTGCTGGAAAATGTTATCTGCCACATACAGCTTCTCAGCACAGCCACCATATGTCCCCACCTTTTCTCATTGTATGACGTCCCGCCCCATTCTCCACACCCGGCTATACTCACAGGAAAAAACAGGAAGACAGTTAGACAGGTAGAAGACAATCCCTTCAAAAGTTTCCAGATTGTCTCGCTCCTAAGTCACGATTCACCTGTAAAAGTAAGTGAACAGATGCAGCCTGTCTCAAGAAGCAGGATTTGTTTTGTTAGTTAGCTAGTCACAAAGCAAACTATTTATAACAAATTGTTGTAAAATTTAAATTTGTTGATTTGTTACAGCCCTTCACACAAATTTGCAAGTAATATTGGCACAATAACACCCCCCTACCCAAAGTGAGATGTTTCAACTCATGGAGATGCACATAAAGGCCTTAATGTGTTTTAGACAAAATACGTTGTACAGAATGTCCTTAAAGGAATTCATGGTGCTGCACTTAGCAGTACTCTAGAAAAGTGACAGAAATAGTTGTATGAATGAATGAAAAGAAGGCTTGAGAGAGATGTTCAAACCTGCATACTGTACTTAAAGTGGGTACGATTGTCGGATTATCTGTTTTGGAAGGTCACAAAAATTGTCAGAAGACAATCCTTGCAATTCTACTGAGATACTGAAACATGATCCAGATGTAAACGTCTGGCTTACTTTCACAATGTCAAAAGGTTTAGTGGACACACTGTACACTCACTCTAATGCAGCAGAAATGAACAGTGTCTTGATTGATGAGGGGAAAAATTTATTCAAGGTTTGATCTCCAATTAGTCTTGAGTTAGTTGATACAGTAAGTGTATGCTTAACTGTCAGCACCTCAATCATAACTTTGGCCAGGACTGAGTAAGCGCTACTCCCTGCCTGCATGTCCCTTCCATTTCAGGCGCGTTGCCCAGGGCCAGGCACGGTATGATTTAGATGATATTTGTCCTCTTAGCTAATTGATTTAAGCTGGGCCTCCTTCCCCTATTGTCAGCCTGTCATGGTCTCTCACTGGCCCTGTAAACTGTATTAGCATTAGGACGGACAGATTGGCAACGGTGCACTCATTTATGAGACCCCTTCCACCAGCCCATTTTGCCTCTTGCCAGAGCAGCAGTGCCCCAGAAAGTAAATAGACTTTGGCTTGAATGTGATTAGGCAGCAGTTTACTTGGTTAGACCACATGAGGAACAACAGATCCCACTGAACAGCGATGCCCCACAGATAACCCTTATCCTATTATATCGGCACACAGTCCATTTATCCATTACACTGTAAAACCTATGAAAAATGCATGACTTTGCAAAACATGAGGCCTTCCATCAAACATTTTTCTTTGTGTCCTTTCATGCTTTGGTATTGCAGTTCAAATATCAAACAATAAAGTTCTTCTTTAACCTGCCTCTTCCCACACTCTTTATATCAATGTGTATAATGGCTTTAATCTGGATTTATGCTTTTATGCTATTATAAAAAGAGCAAGATATGAACGCATCATTGATGAGAAGGGTTACATTACTAATGCTTTAAGTGTTGCAGATGTTGCTCTCATTGTTCTTGCACTTATTGCTGCTGTCCGTGTATTGTCTCCTCGCTGACTATAATGTGAAAATGAAAATAATCAATGAATCATCAACAGCTTATCAAAGTGATATGTCTGTTACTGTCCTACATTTTTATATAATATGCTTCTGAATACAAAGTGTCACACCTGTACACTTCTCCTTTGAACGTGACTCCATCTGTGTAGCTTTAACTTTTTTACTGATGAAGTAAAGGGACTGCTGAGACATTTCTGGCGACACCACTGCAGTTCAAGGTGACATTTGCTCTTTATTCAGTACAATTTTAGAGTAATGGCCCTCTGTGGGCTCATTGGAGAAACACTTAAGTCGACTAAGACCCATGGAATTGACAAGTGCCTTTTTAATGTAATTATATTTCGGGAGACACTGGTGTAAAAAGTGTACGAATCAGATGTATGTATTATACCCAATCCATGATATACCTAATTTTTTTTTTTTAGTGTTTTTCTCTCATTCTTTCTTTCTTGAAAGAAAGACTCAACGGGGTTTTTTTTCACAGCAGCACAATTTATAACAGGATTTATACTTGTTGACCCAAAATAATTTTTATTGCTCAGCTTTGTACATTATTTCACATTGCTGGCTGTCTCATCATATTAGTATTTTAATTCATTTTCCAGCCACTGCGATGGATGCAGTGTTCTTGCAGGGTCTTGAGAAAACTATGATGGTCCTCTGGGGGACAATGTCCCAAGATGCTCATCAGTATCAGGAGGACACCTCCCATTAGCTATTGGAAATAAGCATAGGGGGGCTGAGCACAGGTGCTCCTCGCTGGCCTAATCACTTCTGCAATGAAAAGTGTAGACTAAGAACACTGCAGCTAATGCTATTAGTCCAGCTCTGGGTGTGAGAGATAAAGATTCTTTGTAAATGAACCAGCATCTCTATCAGCTGTGTGGGTGATGCAAGGACATATGCTACACTCACTATGGGGGTGCTCTGTGCACTGGATGTGAACTGTCCTCTGTCTCTGCTCGTATACTCACTGTTCCCAAGAAGAAAATTGAATATCGCTCCTCCTTGGTGGGAAAGTGCAGTCTGCTCTGACAAACGGCCCTTCTGTATGTGGTGAATCAGCAGTAAGGGCGTTGAGGAATGGCCTCAGGTATCCAAAGCTAAACGCCTCCAAATCCCTACAAGACAAGACATTGGTTTAATGCCAAAGAGGCTTAGATGCAGCTGTTTTCTTTAACACTTCTCAGAAGTAACACTGTTGATAAAGACAGTTTTAGTGGAGTTGAACACAATACACTCTTATGTAAAGAACCTTTGGGCAGAAAGGGGAAGGATGTTTTCAGTTTTCACTTCCACTATTAATTCTGTGTAACAGTACATAACCATCCATCCTGCGTACAGGGTTGCGGGGGGCTGGAGCCCCCTGGACAGGTCGCAGACAAATAACAACTCACGCTCACACCTAGGGACAATTTAGGGTAAATCTAGGCCACATGTGCTTTGGATGGTGGGAGGAAGCCGGAGCACCCGGAGAGAACATGCAAACTGGGGCAACTGGGGTTAGAACCCACCTTCATGCTGTCAGGCGACAGTGCTAACCACTGCACCACTGTGCCGCCCCAAGACAGGCCTTTTAAAGTTTAATTAAGATCCCTCTTATTCACTCTGAATAATTTGTAAGAGAGTATCTAAATGGCATGGCAAAAATAAAACATGCTAGCAGTTGTGCATTTAGATCTTATAATGAGGTTTAAGTTCAAGCCTTCATGCTGCCCATTTTGACTTCAGCTCTGGTGTTGTTCATAAAGAAATAATAAAGGTTGTAAATGGTGGGAGATGATTTGCTCTTGCTGTCTGGGATGGAATGAGGAGACAAGGCAGGGATTTAATTAACTTTTGGTCTAGTGCAGATGGAGGGCAGAAGAGCAGGATAAATCAGAGGACAACAGCAATCTACACAGGGACGCTGTGACAAACCACACGGCAGCCGCTAAATCATAAAACATGGCTGAAAAGACAATCAGGATTCAACGGAATACATTTGTTTTAGTTTTTTCTGACCCTTGACAAGCTTAGCACTTGCCTTTGTGACATCACTGAAGATATGCTCTGCCAGGAATGTTTTATATACACTCAGCTTAAAATATATAAAACATAATTGCGGTCTACAATTCATTTCTCAGTTGTGCGTCTCCTCCCCCTCATTTGCATGTACTCTCCATGAGTGTAACAGATGTAATACCATAGTTGCAATACATTTTTGTGGCACAAAGTATGCACAGTGTGTTTTACTCAAGAATTTCATTAATGACTTTAAGAGGACTTAACTGTTATCATTTATTTCTGTGGCTGTTGTTTGTGGGAAGATGCAACACAGTGAGTGTGGTGGGCTAATTGCATTTGGCAGGACGTTATACCACTGCTATCTTCTATAACATCACATCCCAACAGTAGACTAATGTAGAGGACAAGTCCCTCAATACAGTCTCCTCAATAAGCGATCAATGCAGTGTAATTACACACCAACAAGAAATGTACACTAATTTACCTGCTCGCGAAAAAAACTGGCAGTTAATTGAAGTGAGTGAAGTGAGACAATATGTAAAAAACACTGAGAAAGTAATAACATACTTAATGATCGGGGGGCGGCGGGGATGGGGGGGTTTAATCAAGAAATGATCTATATTGCTATGTGTATTATTACTTTTAGCTTGGTCTAGCTTGTCTTTTGTTGCTAAAGACTGATTAAGTGAATTGTGTTTCCTTATTCTTGAAACCCATTCAAGCAGCATATCTTCATATCAATAGGGTGTGATATTATAATTTAAAGAAGGAGCTAAATAATATCGTTGCATAATTACTCAAACCTTTGTGACCTACCCAAAATACATTACTATAATCATTGCCTGGCCGATACCCTTACTTCTGAACATCAATATGTATTACTCTAACCAGCATACACACACACGTTGTGCACACGAAGAGGCAGCCATGCACTACACACTATCATTAATACGGACGCATACAAACTAACACACAAGTAGTAGGGTCAAAAAAAGAAAGGTTAGCAACAATTTGTGTTCTCCACATCTACCCTTGTTGATTTTACACCACAACCTCCACTCCCCCACAAAACTGAATTACAGCATTTGCTAGACTGGAACCTTGACCTTTCCTGAGGAACCCTTACATTAACAAAGTCCCCATCCTCACTGCACACTCAGTGAGTTCAGGTAACTTGTTAGAGTTTATTGCACACTGTTGCAATATTCTACACAGTGAAGTTAAGAATCTGTCAACATATGAGGTCAGCAGGGTGGCTAAGGCCTGCATTTGACCCCTGTGACAATGCTATACATACACTAGCCCCGGGTCTGCCGCTGTAGGTCCCATACACATCACCAGTGGCATACACAGGTTTGGACACGAGGTACCACCCTCGCCCTTTTAGTTTATGAGCCTTTAAATTGGCAGCTCAATATGTAGCTCCTCAGCACTGAAACCCCAAATGTAGCTCAAGAACAACACACTGAAAAGGGTCACATTTGCATTCGTTTGCTCAGTCCACTAAATCTCAGAGGTATGACAAGTCTGAGGTACAACATATGACTAAATTAGAAACCAAGCACTAAACATCTACCAGTAATGTTTGAGTGATTAGCCTGTGTGCCTGTTGCCTTTCCTCCACTGCCCTATCACGGAATACTAATTTGGAGAGGACCAAATAAAAGAAAGGTTATCTTTGTTGAAAGGGAGACCTCATGATAGCATAATTAGAGGCGACAGCACAGCACTATTCTGGACCAGTCAGCTACTCCCAAATCTCTCCTTCAGAAAGAGGAATGGCTTTTAAAGTTTGCTTTTAAGGTTTGGTGTGTGCCCCGAAACACACACTATCTGTCTAATTGAATTGACTAAAGGACATGCTTCCTGAAGACTTTCTGCCATCTTCCTGGTATTCAACCTGTCTGGCTCTCAACCTGAAAGTGAAAATATTTGCATGTATTCATTTTTCTAAAGATAGAGATAAAAGAGTAACTTCCTGGCAAACATGCAAATAACCTAGACACTTTTCCCCATTTGTTCAACATCGCAAATAACTTAGACACATTTGTTTAACCATCAAAAACACGTCAACACATCTTCAGAGAGAATTGATATTCATAGCCTGAAACACAGTAAACCAGTCAGTAGAGAGCAGGAGCAACAGCAGAGAGGAGTGTGTTTTCATGAGTTTACCCTACTTTAACCCTAATCCTAGTTTATCAACTCTTGAGCCAACGCTGCCCCCTAGTGGGAACCATGTACTACTACTGACATGATGTGAAACATAAGTACTCCATTGTTTATGGTTTCTATTGGGGAAAGATACAGAGAGCATATGAACTAGACATTTTTTTTAAAATTACAACCCATGCATAAAACGGTGGGGAAATTATAAGATGTAATATTTAAATGTAATATTTTACAAAACTCTTCTATAAATAGTGATCAGTCCTGGTTAGTAAGGCAAAACACCAAAACGCACACACACAGCAGATTTTGATTATACTTGGTAATTGGCTTCTATTAATAAAAAAAGAACATGTGCTTATAATACTTAAACAAATCAGACGGCTGAGCCCACACTAGTAGTAATAAATTAACTTTGGAGGTGGATATATTTGATATTACACCTGACTATTTTTTTACTAGCTGGCCATCGTTGGAAAAAAATCCTCATTTTCTCATATCTATATGTTGTATATCGGTTTATATATAAACATATGACATATTAACCATATTTATTCATATATATTAAGTACTGTTACACACATTCTTCTTTTTAATAAACTGATATGTCCAGTTAGCCTATTGAAAGCAAAATAATACAGACACAGTTCTTGTGACCAGTCTGTTAAGACATTCAACAAAGAACATATTAGGATTTACATCCAAAATAGGTTGAATCATAGCTTCATACAGGCCGAAGCGAAATAATTTGCTGAGCTGAAAATATCACAGCAAATGTGTAGGCTATACTGATGTGATAAGACAATTTAAGATAAGATACGATGTTCCTTTATTAATCAAACTGTCAAACAAAGCAAGGTAATCAGTTTACATAGCTGCAGCCTATTTCTAGTACATTTCTGTGGGTAAACAACATTTTAATGATGATTGGGTTCGATTATGTTGTTCATCTTATTGAACACGAATGCTGAGTCTTAATGCTAAGTAAGTCCAACTTTCTTATTGACACTGCATCTAACATAATTTCCAGGGAAACGTTTTCTAAATCATTTCAGTCATCTTTGTGGTACCAAAGCAAAACTATTAGAAAGGGCCACTTCTAAGTTATGTGCACCAGCTTCACTCTAGTTACTAGTATGCCTGTGTGTAAGGAAATTGGTTCATTTCCCTTACAAACTAATTTAAATCACATTGAAGCTACTGCCCCGCATAAATCTATTACTAAATAATCAACTGTAATAAACTTTCCTTTATTTTCTTACACTGAAATAAATTGAAGACGCGCTGAATGCTGGGATTCTGCGGGAACGGCGATATTGCAGAACGCCATCTTTAAACCCCACAAGAGGCCAGCTACAGTTGTACACCGGGATGAAAAACACTATCCCTACAGCGGGATATAAGTTCATATCGTGGAGATGGTATGATTGTTCCCCGTTTAAATAACCAACAAGGAACTGTCCGGTGGGACTGTGAGGAGACGGTCACGGGACACCACGAGAGCCTTAAACTGCTGTTATCATAGGCAGACAACAACAATAGACGGAAAGACAACAACAACGGACTAGCTCGCTAACTGGCTAGCTAGCGTCTTGCCAAGCGCTGCGCTGTTTTCACACGCTAACTGAAAGCTAGCTAATGTTAGCTACTTCATCAGCATATCTGTCCGGCTGCGCTGAAATTTGACCGGGCGCGCTTTAAAGTTGGCATTGGATATCCAGTTACATCTACAGGGACAGTCCGTCAGCTCTTTGCCAATTAAAAAAAAAATCTATATTGAACTGAAATTTGCGTTGTAGCTTTAGCTAGCTAAAAGCTAAGTCCCGACTTCTCCCCCTCCCCAGCGGCCCAGCCGGAGATGCGTGGAAGATGTCGGTGTCGGGGCTGAAGGCCGAACTGAAGTTTTTGGAGTCCATTTTTGATCCAAACCACGAACGCTTCAGGATCATTGACTGGAAGCCTGACGAGCTGAGCTGCCAATTTAATGTAACTGGGGAAAAGCTGTTAATTATCCACTGTAACATAACGGTAAGCTTGCAGGAACACAAGTGCCGGGATTTATACACTTCCCTTGTTGGTTGTTAGCGAGCTAAAGTTAGCTGCTTCACCTGCTAGCCAGGTCGCAGGCTAACGTTACCTCCACAACTGTACAATCTGATGTTGTGCATAGTTTCGTAAGCCAGCGTCAGTGGGAGCTACGCAGTCTTTGTAGGGTGTTTGTTGGTCTGACAATCTGATATTAAATGGTGTTCATAAGAAACCTTAGCTGTTGACTGGCTAACGCTGCACTCTGAATGCTAATGCCGTCAACCCAAATATTACGTTGTTTAAGTTAGTCACTCGGTGTGTAACCCTACCACACGCAAGCATATATGTCAAATATATTGATGATACTGTCTCGTTTTTGCTGTGTTCTGCTATCTTTAGGAATCTTATCCATCTACGCCGCCAATATGGTTTGTGGACTCTGATGACCCGAGCTTGACGCAAGTTTTGGAGAGGTTGGAAGATGTGAGAAAAGGCAGTACTCTGGTATGTTTCGCTTATTTCACTATGCGTCACTGGGAGGGGGGAAAAAAAAGTTAATAACGATTATGTACACTTTGTGACAAACTGTGGACAGTTATTCAAATTATTCATTCATATTATTATTCACAGTAAAGGTTCAAACATCTGTCATCCAAAACATCGACTGAGCACACACACTGTGTCGTAGTGTCAGTGATACTACAAGCCAGAGAGTGTCTTGTGATGCAGCAAGTGACAAAAATGAATACTCAGCAGATCATTTTAATGATATCAGGATGCTTCTTGGAGTGTAAAACAGAGTTGATGTAGGCTACACTTGGACTAAACGGAATTGCTTTGCTAAACAAGTATTGACCAGGCTGCCTCTCAGCAGGAGGATTTTCTATGAATTTTTGTAACACAACCAGCCTGCTTAATCAGAAGGAGGGAGATAATTGTGGTGCTCTCCTCCTTTCTTTTGTACTTTAATTTATCGTGCCAGCTATTGTTGTAAAGTTAATTAGATTTTATATTGGTGTTTTAGAATATATTTCATAAAGTGTGTTTGGAAAGTATTTTGCATCATTCTTGCATGATTTTTGCTATGTTGTACTAGTTAAAGAGTGTTCACTGATGCAGGTTGAGTGTTGAATGGGCTTTAAGTGTATCATGGGCTTTCAAGCATAATCAAACAACTTCTGTATCTAGTAGATGGGATGAACGTACATAACTGGCAAGTACCGACAGACATGTTTTCAGTAGGCCAAATGGCCGTGTCATTAGATCACTGGGACAACCTTTGTGGTCAAAATGTCTGTGACTGACAGGTTCTTACCTACTCCTACGTGTGGTGTGACATCCTGAGCTTAGTTAGCCTACTTATTTGTCCTGCTTTGTTTGTAGGACACAAAATATGCTTTTGATGGAAGTGCTGTCAGCTTTTTTGTACACAATAATTTTTTTGCACCAGAATGGAACATTGTTAATTTTATGCCTTTCCCCTCGGAGATGAGTAAAGTATTTCTGATTCTGAAAGGACAAACCTCGCCTTCCTGTGGAAAGATAAAGATCAATGGGTTTTCTCACTGTTGCACAGATGCACCAAATTTGCTAAGGCAGAGCACACTAGCTGATGGAAGCGTTGTGACAATGTTGTCTTGTAGTACAAACAATGTCAATCTTCCTGCATTTATTATGCAGTGGTATTACAATGAGTGTTTTATGATTAAATCCGTATGGTGTCATACATGAGTAACTGGCCCAAACATTAATACTACATTTATAGATATTACATTATACCACATTTGCAGTTGCTTGGAGAATAATGTAATCATTCTTTGTTCTTTGTCTCAAACAGTTGTAAATTGCTAATTTTACATTCAGCAAACAATGATATTAAAAATCCTAGTTTAGTGAAGCCGCTCACATAATATACAGTATATTATCTACTCGCATAATAAAAAAAAATCTATATATAAGCAAACTGTATAAGCATATGCTTGCTATTGTGTTTCTGTCACATGTCTGCCATGTGGCATCACCGTGTAGCTGCATTTGCAATCTTGAAGAGTTTATCTAACTCTGTATCCCCTTCTCTATGTGTATTGTCTTTCTTAGCTTTTGCAGCAGTTGAAGAAACTCATTTGTGACCTTTGTCGGCTGTATAACCTTCCCCAACATCCAGATGTGGAGATGCTGGACCAGCCCCTGCCTGCAGGCCCTGTGGGACAAGACCGAAAGGCAAGGCTGCCTAGTTTGCTCTTTTCAAATGCAATGGCATGGCCAGTATTTAATTACGTTAAAGAAATATTCCTTGCATATTTCTATTTAGATTTTTAATTATGCACTTCAAAACCACTTTTGGTTTGGTGATTTATATTAAATTGCTCTCTAAGCTGATCAATATTCTCTTCCTGTGGTCATGGTCAGTAAAAGGTGGTCTTTAGTAAAATAAAAAAGACCAGTCCTCTCAGTGAGTCTCTTTTAAACCACTTTGTTCAGCTTGACATAATGCCTTGTTTGACGTGTGTGTGTGCGTGCGCGTGTACAGCATGGGACAGAGGAGGTTACATCTGAAGAAGAGGAGGAGGAGGAGATGGGAGAGGTAAGTTATCACCTTTGGTCTAAACACCTTATATATTGCTCTAATAGCTCTTAGGAGGTTGAGCTAGATTCTCAGTAATGAAACACTGGAGTATATGTTAGTCACATGATTTGAAAGAGGAGATGTTTAGGCTGTTGGTGTTACTTGCTTGTATGGTATGTGGTTTGGGGAAAGTCTCATCCTGTATATTGAGAAGCTTATGTTAACGTTTTCTTGGTTACAATGTTGTTCTAGTGAGCAAGAAACATTTTATATTTATTAACGTTTTTTGTGACTTGGCACTGGCTTTGATCCCAGAGCTGTTTTTTATGTTGCATGTATTTCTGGAGAACCAAAAAATATTTGAAATTGTTTAAAATATCCCTTACGTACCAACAGGACATAGAGGATCTGGACCACTATGAAATGAAAGAGGAGGAGCCTGTGGATGGGAAGAAGTCTGAGGATGATGGCATCGAGAAGGAGAATCTGGCCATCCTGGAGAAGATCCGAAAGAACCAGAGGCAGGACCATTTGAATGTAAGTCTCTATTCAGTAAAGTGAAAATATTTTGAGGCGCTAGGGGGCTTAGGGTTGACAACATATTTTGTCTAGTACCTAACTTCACATTTTGGCAGATGATGATGGGGCCTACATTTAATGTGTGTGTGTGTGTGTGTGTGTGTGTGTGTATGTGTATATATATATATATATATATATAATGTGTGTATATGTATGTATGTGTGTATGCTCATTTTGTCAGTATTACTTTTGTGAATGACACTTGGGGAAAGGTTTCTAAGAGATAAAGTTAAGAAACAAGGAGGTATATCTCATCTTCAGGTTTCTCTTGGTGTCTGCACCTCAAGGCAGCATAAACTTATATAAAGATTAGATTTTCTTCTGGGCAGGGCTCTCAACTTGCTCATCATCCTGTTTAATGGCTCAGCTGTGGGGCTGTCTTGGTATCTGAATTCTGCTGAAAATTCTGTCCTTCCCCAACTATGGAATGTTGCATACTTTACATGCACTTATTTTACAATTTAAAAAAAAATATATATTTTTTTTAAGGATCACTGAAACATTCTCTTAAGGGTTTTACTGATAGAAATATTGACGTCTTGTAGAATAAAGTTTCCTCTTTGATGGCCCACTTTAAGTACAGATAACAGATTTACCATCACAGTGAATTGCTAAGCACTGTGTTCTTTGTCTTTATTGTTACAGTTGTTGTTTTCTATTTGGCAGGGAGCTGTGTCTGGTTCCGTACAGGCCTCTGACCGCCTGATGAAGGAGCTTAGAGAGATCTACAGGTCTCAGAGTTACAAGACAGGTATGCACACTGTACAAAGGTCTGCTCTGGGTTGCAGGTCCAAGTGAAAAGAACACTTGCAAATAACTCTAGCCGGGAACTAGCGCACATACATACAAACCCTCGCACACAGTAATCATCGGTTATATCCTCTTGATGTGATAGATGGGTATAAGTAAACCTCAAGAGCCATGAAGTTTACATGATCTGAGAAAAACATTTGAAAGCTAGTTTAGTTGCGCAGAATTCAAAAGATATCTAACTCTTTGACTTGTTCTTATGAGGTCAGCTCCCCCCTCAACATGGGTGTGGTGGCAGCACTGTAAATTGCTACACCCTTTACTGTTTCTTGCAAACATCTCTTGTGTACTTTAGTAATGCCTATTAAGCACATGGACGCGCTTTCCACAGCAGATTAACAAAGATAAACGGTATTCTTTGAACAATAAAGTACAAACCAAATAAATATTTTTTGAAATCTTGAAAAGAAAAATTTGGTAGCAATTCCTCACCTTTTTTGAGGTTTAAAATTATTTGTAGCAGAGTTAGCTGACAGTGGTATGCGAGTGTAAGGGCCAGTTAAAACACATTTTATACTTTGCCTCACTGCATTACCTTTTGCTTTATAGAATTAAAAGGGAGATTAAATCGTTACAGTTTATACTAGACCATGCACCGGGAGACGTCTATGGACTTTTATTTAATCAATTTCTTTTGCAGGCATCTATTCAGTCGAGCTTGTCAACGACAGCCTGTATGAATGGCATGTCAAACTAAGGACGTAAGTAACCTTGAGATCTTGCGTCAAGTATTATTTTCTTTTTCTCTGTTAGCATAAACACAGACTGATAGCATAATCCATTTTCCAACAGGGTGGATCCAGATAGCCCCTTGCACAGTGATTTACAAGTCCTAAAGGAAAAGGAAGGAATGGATTACATTTTACTAAACTTCTCATATAAAGTGAGTGAAATAGATTTTGCATTAATAAAAATGATAAAAGTTTAGGACTCTTTGAAGTGTGTAAATTAAAATTTTTTACTTGTCATCGCTACAGGATAATTTCCCCTTTGATCCACCGTTTGTCCGGGTGGTTTCCCCAGTGCTTTCTGGAGGGTGAGTTAATTTAGCTGCTGCACTTTTCACATCTTTCATTCTCATTGACCATGTTCAAGTTGAGGCTGTTT
>NC_060155.1:19729187-19747107 GCF_021292245.1 Micropterus dolomieu
ACCAGAACAAAGAAATATGACCACATTACTCCTATTTTAGCTTCATTACACTGGCTCCCAGTATGTTTTAGAATTGACTTTAAAATTCTATTGATCACTTTTAAAGCTCTTCATGGCCTCTCGCCTTGTTATATTTCTGACCTTTTAGTCCCATACGCACCAGCACGTACCTTGAGATCCTCGGGCAGAGGTCTGTTGTCTGTTCCAGAGTCTCGACTGAAAACTAAAGGGGACAGAGCGTTTGCTGTCAGGGCCCCGAGGCTCTGGAACAGCCTGCCCGAGGAAATCAGGTCGGCTGAGTCAGTGAACTCTTAAGTCCCTTCTTAAAACATAATTTATAGGAGAGCCTTTCCCGATCTTATTTGACTTTATTTTATCCCTTTTATTTTATTGTATTTTACTAATTTTATATTAATTTTTCATACTCTTATCTTGTTTTGTTTTTTTTTGTATTATTCTTTACACTTGTTAAAGCACTTTGTAACTTGTTTTTGAAAAGTGCTCTACAAATAAGGATTATTATTATTATTAACATTACCCAAATTGCAAAACTGAAAGTAATTATTGACATTGTGTGCTGTTTGTGGTGTATCTTTGAGATGTATTTTCTAACAGCGGCCTCATTTTTTTCATATTAATTGCAGTACCACACTTGGCCACTAGTAAAAATTGGCATGATGCTTGACCCTGCCACTTATAATTTTTTTATACCATCAGTCACCTCAAATGAATAGTTTATGAGGATAGTTTAATAACAACACATGTATTAGTAGTGTGTTTCCTCAAATAAGTAACGCCCAAATAAATGTATGTCAAAGCAAACCACTTTGTATGTAACTGCTAAAATGTGTATCTATGTATTAAACCCAAGTGACCCAACCTTACAGCCTGCTATTACCAAATGGCGTTCGAATAACACTGCAATGTCTTAAGTTATTTGATGTCTTCACACATCACACATTTTTTTGCTTGTCATTTCACAGTATTTAGTCTCTATTGACATATATTGTGCAGAGAAGGCGTGTCATTTTACGAGCTAATGTCATAGAGAAAAAAAATGCCCGGTGACGTAGTATAGAGAACGACAATGTCCATGTAGAGAGTCAAATATGATTTATTTTAACTTACATACATAGTGTACCTTAACAGACTGATTTTAACCCACACCATGATTCTTTCTTGAACCTTACCAAGTAGTTTTGGTGCCTACTAACCAACAACCATCATTAAAATAGTATGAAATGGTGCTGAGGTGACAAGGACAAATTGAGAGCTATAACTTAATGCCATAATCTAGGTTAAGGTTAAATTATCAAATATTTTACACTGAATATGTGTGGGTCTCCATCCAAAGGAAAGATAAGTTAACCTCTTTTTTTTTACCATGAAAACTAACACAACATATTATATTCTATATAAACTTTATCCTTACAGAAGTATACTCAGTCACCTGTTTATCAGGTACACCTGGCGAAAAATGTACAAAGACCGGATAGGGCTGTTGAACATTATGGGTATTTTGAATACTAAACTTTTGTCCAACCTTTTTATGTCAGTGAAGGTAAACATTTTAACCTTAATGAAGATAGGATTTAGGATAGCATGGCTCTTGTATTAGCCAGATGTACCTAATAAACTGGCAACTGAAGGTATGTTTCAGCCAACCACAAAGCATTTTACAGCAATCATACAGCACATAATTAATACGAACCCCTGATCAACCCACAGTTTGTTGAAAGAAATTCTCACCTCCACACTGTAGTTAACCCCTGGATTGCTGCGATTTTAATGACCAAGCTAAATCCTTACAGCGCCTTGCTGGCTTCTTGTGCTAGTAGCACAAGAACCAATTTCTGGTTTGCCAGGCTTACACACACGTAGAGTCTTCATGTACCACCAGCAGTGAGTGTAAATAAAAAAACAATTCTACAGCAGGTATAGACACATTTGTATGCACCACCATGTGTGTCCATTTTCCTTCCAGATGGTTTGAATTTTTGTTGACTGTGTACCTCTACCTTCATGGTGTTGTGTTGATGGCATTGTTGTTTCTACCTTTCTGGAAATAACATGTTGCCAACAGTTTGTGACTAAAACAACAACAGAGCACTCAGCTTGTTTTTGTCTAAACTTTGTCTTTGTTCAGCTGAAAGCTTTTTACGTTATTGGGATGAAAAGTTTGTTGTGGAATAGGAGGGACATAATTGACAAGTCACGGCTGTAATTTGAAACTTATTTGAGGTTGAGCATGCCTGGTTGGGATTGTAGCATGTGAACTATGGTTCTGTGGGTGAATACATATAAACAGTATTTTCTTTCAAATACTGAGCCTGTGTCAAGCAGCTGTTGTACAGAGTTCAATGGACAACCTTGCTGTTTTAAAAGGCTTTTTGGCCTTTAGTCAGTTGTCTGACCCCTAAAATGACAGAGTCATACCTTAATGGAGGTCTTGTTTGCTCTTAAACCAGATAGCCATACATTAATTAATTCGAATTCTACATGTTTTCCACAAATTTTGCTTTGTTTATGTTTTGTTATGTTTACTCACTCATGTTTCCATTAGAATTATATTTGACCGTATAAATGTATTTTTGCTTGTCGATGTCTGAGATTAGAGGAGGTTCTGGGTTTTCCGGATTACTCAACAGATAGTAAATGTGTTTCTTGGAAGAGACCCTGTTCATTAAGAACTTAAAATTTCTGTTTTGTTTAGTGGTTTAAATCTGCCTTTTTAAACCTTGTTATCCAGTTCAGAAATTCTATAAGAGACCTGTCAGTCAAATTTTAAATAATCCTCAGTTTTCTTAGGCTTAAAATTGTCGGACTTTCTTTACAGTTAAGATTACAGGGTGTGCATTAAATCCCACCCATTGGCATTTCTGGGCAGGCCCAAACACGACTCACTCAGCTATTGATTCTGTTAACATTTCAACTATTTAAGTTAACCTTTAAGGTCTCTTACAGAGGACTGTCCCATAGCAATACGAACATCCATCCCCTGCATGTCCAAGTGTCTAAAGTTAGGCCAGCCCTCTCCCTGATGCATCTCCAGCAACCACTGTAATTCAATCTCAGGGTTTTAGTGTGTGCTCTCAACCGCATCAGCATATGGAAAGTAGGTCTTTACTTAAAGTAATCATGAGGTGTCTGTGCAGCCTTCTCACAGGGACAGCGTTTTCATCACGCTCTGATGGCTGTTAAATGTTTAGACTTGCTGTGACAGCTTCACCCTGAGACCAGAGTGACCTGTGACCTTTGAGGAATGGACAAGCCTGGAAACAAAAACAGAGGCCTTTTGTGCGGGTCAAAGGGAAAACATCTGCTGGGCTGAAGACACAGAGAAAAGTGGGGGGATTAACTCTCAGGGATTCATCGTTTGGCCTTTTCAGCCTGATGAGAGGTGTCTGATGGGAACATGCATAAAGCCACTGTACCTCACATCATTACGAGACGAATCTTCCTTATTTTACTCACTAACACCCCAGATGCCTCTTGGCTAAGCAGGAAAATTTGATTTTTAAAAAAGCAGATAAATACAATATGAGGGAGAATTTCTTTTGATATGAATGCTGGAGTCTCTCTTATCACATCACCACAGGAGCCACTGGTCACAGCTAGTCTTTCATTTTTAAATTAAATTTGAGCCTGAATAAATGATCTGAGAGGATTGCATATCACAGTGCCTGTTGAGAAAATTAATTTCAACAATTCAGGCTTTGATATCATCATACATTGTCATGATAAATGAGTGTCTGAATTTTTTTAACCCCACCAAAGCGATACAGTATCAATTAAATTCGGCCGAAGGGATGTTGCCCTCTCAGATAAGGGTCACAAAAGGAAACATTTCCATTTACTCACTTTCTCCACTTAAAACAAACTCTGCACATGCAGTTATTTAGCACCATATTGTTTATTTGTCTCTGTTCAGTCTGGTGGTTGACTCAGGTATTTACCGCTTTCCCTCTGTGCCGTCTATATCTGTAACAGAGACCTCTTTCTTCAGGCCGGCCATTCCATATAGCACATGGCTGTGATATTGGTTACCCGATCCTTCAGAGCAAGTTACCAATTAGCCAAACATCTCTGGACGGAACCCTCATGGTGTGATTGTACATGTGGAAAGAGTGAGAAGTGCTGGAATAAATAGAAAACAGAAATTGGATTGTTTTCCAAATATTTCATTAAAGGAATAGTTAGGCATTTTAGGATACACTTAGCAGTTGCTAGACAAACATCAGAGATTCCAGGAGGTTACTGCTCCCAGCCAACAAATAGTCTGGCAAATAACCCCCACCCTCCATCCCCCACCCCTTGTAAAACACCCACTTGTTGTTTTTAAAACATTTTTTTTACACATTACATAAATTAAAATGAATTCAAAGCCAAATTGTGCTTAGCTTAGCATAAAAATTGGAAACTGGAGGAAATGGCTTGCTTGGTTTTGTCCAAAGGTAAGAAAGCAGGAAGTTAGTGTGCACGGGCAAGAAATCGTTCGGCACCTAACCCAGCATAAATCTACAACTTCTTGTTTTTACTCTTCTGTTTTTGTACAAGGGGTAACATGATAATTAGTGAGCTTTAGAGGAGCTGGTAGGTGGATTTTGTTACCTTTGGACAGAGCAAGGTCAGCTGTTTCCCTATGTTGTGCTTTGTGTTAACCTAAGCTAGCCATCTGCTGGCTCCAGTGGTATCGATCTTCTCATCTCACTCTTAGTAAGAATGTGAATAAGGCAAGGCAAGGCCAGTATATTTGTATAAATACCCAACAACAAGGTAATTCAAAGTGCTTTACATAAAACATAAAAGCAACAGGGAAATATAAAAAAGTTTAAAAGTTAAATAGAAAATAAAAACAGGCAGGTCTCCCACCTTTGCTTATTTTACTCCTTTGATTCCCCATCTCCCACTCTATCCCCCCTTTAGTTACTTAGGGACTCTAACCCCAAGGGGATTATCCACAATGCAAAACTTTTCCTTTGAGAGTAAATTTACTTTGCCTTGGCCTGCAACTTGCAAAGACTGTCACACCTAGTGCATGAGAAAGAAATAGGCCTAACATGTATTAGTAAAGCTGTGTTCAAAGCAGCCACTATAATTACACATTTCAGCGAGATTCTAGGTTAGTTTACATTTTTCATACTTGGAGGTGATTGTTAGTTTAAAAATTCAGAAGCATAGGCAGTATGTGAGACGCAGTCCATCAAATATTTAATACAAATAATACCAGTAACAGTTAAAGCCATGAATAAGTAAAATACAACATTTTATCATCTACAGCTGTTTATCTTGTCCCCATTTACTACCATATTTTCACTGCTTCACTTAAGGATACTTTTCTTCTGAAATCTTCTACTTCATTCACTACTTTATTGATAAATGGTGTAGGTAGGTGATCTCCAGCAGCAGTTATATTAATTCCCCACTAGGTGGCAGTGTTCCATGACAATTAATCCACCATTAATGTGCTACCAAGGCCTCATTGTGTCAATGAAAAATTAAAATTCCAGATCTAATGCTGTTCATTCAAAGTATTCTGTGTTTTAAGCTGACACAAGCTGATCTCAGTGGAAACCCAGTGGATGTTTGGAGGGTTTATGATGTATTCAAATTAAAAAACATGAGCATAACAGAGTGAAGTGTGACTTGAGTGAGTTGAACAATTTGAACAATAACTGACACTTTAGCATTTTACACCTCAGATGACTTTGTTAATGCAGTTGGTTAAATGTTGGCATGTAGTTTATGCTCAACAAAATCACCCCAAACCACGCCAAGACAATCTCAACAGACTCCTTCAGCTGACAGGAAACCATCCCTCTAAACACTGTTTGTATGCAGATTTCCCGGCTCTGACTTGCCCTCAGCAGTCTAGACATGATCACCTGACAAAAGACTTGTGTACGCCAGCATCTTTCCATATCTACAGTAGAGTTCACAGTTTGCTTTGTGTCTAACAGGAGATTTCATACCCAGAAGACTGCCAACACAGTAGAGCTCAGTTCCTTCGCTCCCTGACCCAGTATGGGGTGTAATCTGACACCCAATTCCCCTCCTGAAACTGTAAATTCTGTTAAAGCCGTGTAACCTCAATAACAGTAGCAGATGCTACACACCTACAGTAACTGGGTGGTGTGTGGTACAGTTTTGGTTTGTTCAACCATGAGTCGTATGAGTCGTATCTGTATGGCTAAGCGCCTCTAGAAGTAATTGTGTAGATATGTATTTATGTCATTTGAGTGATCCCCTAACACCATTTTCAAAGCATCAAAGCATTTTACTGTATCAGCTCTCACTTGTTGAGACACACATTGTTAGAAGCTGCAGAAGTGCAGTAGAGCACAGATGGCATTCTGCAAAATTACAATGCTCATACCCTTTACACAGATACATTATCCAGACAGACACACCAATAAACCTTTGACCATACTTCTTGTTTTTGGAAGTAGCTCAAGGTGTAAGACATGCAATAACTGTTCCATGTTATGCGGATTTTTGATTTATTGATTGGATATACTGAAGCAGAAATTTTGAGATATATAAGCAGCACACTTAGCAGCAGTTTTACTCCACAGTGAAACAAGTCTGAATTTGTTCTTTTTTATATTATATTAAATTGTTTTATGTTATTTCTAACAATATTATAATATTAGAGTATAGTTCCACATTTTGGGAAATATGCTTATTCACTTTCTTGTGATAGGTGAGTAAATTGTCACACTCTCATGTAAAGCTACAGCTATTTGCTGGTCAGCTAAGCATAGCATAAAGATTGGAAAACGCTGGTGTAGTAGTTGAAGTTGCCAGGTATTTTTTACACTTCAGTTTTGTTCTAAGTAAAAAAAAAACTAAATATAATGTGTTGATCAGTGAACTTAGAGGGGCTGGTAGGTGGATTTTGTAACCTTTGGACAGAGCCGTTATCCCTAGTTTCCAATCTTTTTGCTAAATTAAGCTAACTGGCTGCTGGCTGTAGCTTCAGAGTACAGCATGAGACTGAAATCAGATCTTCTTAATTAACTCCCGTCCAGAAAGCAAATATGGTATTACCCCTAAAAAGCTCATTAGCCTATACATGAACCTCTGTTTCAGTTTCATGAATGCAGAGACATTTGTTTACAAAACCACTTTTGCAGTAAACTTTTTATTCTTCTTATTTAACTTCCTATTTAATTTTCGTCTGCTGGACATTAGTAGGCTAAGCTGAGTAGACTGTCCTCTCTCTATGAAAATAGCCTTTCTTACTGATTTGAAAGCACTGTGTTGGCAACATCCCATGAATGGATCCAAAATGTAATTACATCCAAAACAAAAAAAAAACTTCCATACCCGGTGTTTACAAGTGTAGATAAAAACAACCCACTTGAATCTCAATTAAATCAACACTGTGACTGTTTATGTCTCCTATTTCTGATATCCTGCGTTTCTTGGCACCTTTTATCTAGTCCTAAAAGTTGTTCCAGGCTTGGCCAGTTCCTCTATGAATTACTGCTTCCTTTCAAGATGAGGCCTGGCACGTCAACAATGCCTGGCAGGAAAACGTTCTGCCTGTTACTGTCATACTCTTGTATTTTTATTTTAAATTGAGTGTGTGTGTGTGTGTGTGTGTGTGTGTATGTGTGTGTGAGCATGCTATGAGACAGAGGGAAGCTTACCCACGTCACCATGTTGGACAGAGACTTGCGGCATCAAAGAGCCACTGAACAAGAACATCAATAGAACGACATGAGCCATTGTCCTCCTGGCCTGCTGTGCACAGGAAAACACTGTTCATGATCCCATAAAAAATGTTTTTGACACATTTATGGAGAAGCTTCACACAGTGAGTCCAGCAATGTTATGGCCTGTAGGTTTCCACAATAGAAAACTGAAAGTGTTGCCAATATAAATGTGACCTAATCAAAACACCAAATTGAGACTTTTCTTCTTTTTTGCATTGTTCATACTGATTTGCTCAACAACAAATGCTAATGAAAGTAGATTTTATGGTGAAGAAATCTAAAATGCCCTTTTGATGTGTTAAACACGAACTCGACAAACGTGTGGGTTGTGTGCGGCACCTACTGCACACTCATGCAAACTGGCTGCGTGTGTGTGTGTGTGTGTGTGTGTGTGTGTGTGTGTGTGTGTGTGTTGATAACCTATGCGTAGGAAGGGGCAGACAGTGCTGCAGGGAGGTATGCTGCGTTCCATTTACCTCAGTCGGAGGCTGGAGCTGGGAATGACGTCACACCCAAGTTAGCGGCGGTCCAGTTACAAGTGGTAAAATCTCGCTCAGCCAGCTGTTTGTACTAGCCAGGTTAGCTAGTGATACGCCGGTTGATTAAAAAACATTGTGCGGTATTTACTCACACTAAACACTGTAGCAACACGTCCACATACAGCTATTGGACAGCACTTTGTGTACGAACATTTATATGAGTCACAAGTACACAGAAGTGCTAATAAACAGTATAAACTACAGCTTTCACTAACTGTTAATAACCAATAGCTTACGGAGGGAGGGGACTGAGGCCAACCAACCTTCCTATGATGGGAAGTGTGTGGACAGAGGAGTTTATAAATTCCTGCCCATGCTTACACCTCACCCACAATTCGATCAGTTCTCATGCTATCAACGCTGCAGAAAGGAAATGCCTAGACCTCGTCTGTAGTGCTTTGGGCTTTGTTAGAGTAGGCGCACAACAAATGGACTGTGAAACTGAGTGCTGAGGAGGAACTTGACCGGCTTCTGATTTAGAGATGAGCCTTGTTTGAACTTGGCCGCTCATAGTAACCCTAAAGTCTTGGACTGAACTATATACTACTTCTCTCTGAATCTCTTTTGGCCATCAGTACCCATGTACAGCAGTGGCTACTCCGAGGTCTCCAAGTACAGTTCGGAGGCTCGAAAGAAGATGCAGCACCGCTCAAAGGGAAAGAGCTGCGGCTACTACATGCGGATTGTCTTCTTCTTCTCTTCGCTCATTCAGTCTCTTATCATAGTTAGCCTGGTGCTCTTTCTGATCTATGGTAAGAAGCAGGACTCAGCGTGCACGTCGCGCATCCAGGACCTGGAAGAGAGCTTCAGCCGGCTCTCCATAGAGAATGTCGCCCTGAAGCAGCAGAGGAAGAACCTGACCAACTTACTTAACGTCACCCTGACTGAAAAGGCGCGAAATGACTGGGACCTTGCCGTGACGCGCAACTACTTAAACATCTCATTGATTATTATTAAAGAAAGGGAAGGGAGGCTGGTAAGAAACTAAGCTAAGCCATTTGATTATATCTAACATACCGTACAAGTCCCTGTCTTTAGTGTTTTCATGGGCAATTTAACTTATTAGGAATAAACTCCGTAACCTTACAACAGCCAGAGAAATGAAGGATTGGATATGTTTGTGCCAGTATGGTTCACTAACTGTTGGTAGTGTGAGCACAGATAAAAGCAAAATACCCATCAGTACATCTGCAATGCATTAGTCAAGTTGAGCTTCAGCAGAAAAAAAAGGTGTGCTCTAAAGAGCTTTAATTGCATCATACTGGTTTCAAATACTGATATATATATATTCACACCACTGATTATTGTCTTAGTTTTTGGAACAAGAGGCAACACAACAGATTTATTGTTATTTTAATTATTATACATTAAAGCACCACTTCCGAATATTTGTATGACAGATAATAACCTTGGCTAAGTTAAATTCTACATGATCAATGTTTTTCCCTGTTTTTTTCTATACTTCTTAATTGGTCTAAACAAGTCACTAAAACACCAATGGCCTTTCTCTCACTAACAGCAACAGTGCTTTAGCGAGTTGACGATGTCCAAGAACACAGCACGTGTTTCTGGCCCATGCCAAACACAAAGTAAGTATGACATTTCTTCAGCGCAAACTCTACTAAATCTACTAAATAAATAACACATTTATCCTTTTCCACACTTTTTCTCTTTTGATTTTACAACCTTTAGCTGGCTGTAACTGTGGGCTGCTGGCTGAACAGCTGAAAGCCAGGCTTGAGTTGGTGGAGTCCAACTTCACGCAAACAAGGCAGAGAATGAGGATGGAAATGGACCAGATTGCCAAAGACAGGGACAACATTAACTTGGAGGCCATCAGTCTTAGGAGGGACAAATCCACACATGAAAAGGAAGTGGAGTTCTACAGACAGAAATGCAAAGATGACTTTGCCCAGTCCTTGAGTGGTGTCTCTAATGTCACTAAGGCTTTCCTACAGAAGGTTGATTCTCTCTTCCCTGTACACATCGCCTTCCAGCTCACCTGTGCGAAACAAAGGGAACACCTGGAGCAAATCCGCACCAATTGTACCAGCCTGTCCAGAGAAGTGGAGGACAAGTTCCAGCAGTACCTGAATAGTGTGGGAGACCAGGTGTCAGGCATCCAGGGCGAGAACAGCCGCTTGAAGGCAGAGAATTGGCGACTGTCTGAGGACTACCGCTGGTGCAGCCAGAACCGCACGGGCCTGATCCAGCAGAACAAACAGAACTTGGACAAGCTTCAGTGGAAACATGATGAGGACAAGGAAAGACTCCTCATGGACAAGATGAGGCTAAATGGAGAGATAGAAGTCCTGGGCAACAATGTCAAATATAAAAGTAAAGAGGTCGAGCACCTTACAGAGAAACTCAAGCATCTCAACATGTCCTGCATGTCTAGGGTAAGAAAACAAGTGCACTGACTGAGTACATGGACATGTTATAATCTCTGCAGGGGTGTAAGCAGCAGTATGGCCTCTTGGGGCCACAAGCTGTACATTTCTGTACCATTAACAATATTGTAAAACCTTCGGAACAATATTAATTGTTGTTTTAAGAGAAGCAGTTTGCCCGTGAAAGCAGGAGAAAAGAGTATCTCAGGAAGCTGTGAGCTTCATTAGAGACAGCTTCAGCAGATACTACAGTCAAGATATATTGATTCTGTAGTATAGTATAATGTAATGTGAGTCTATTCAAGTTATCACATTGCGTAGCTGTTGACTTTTACCAAACCCCTGTAATATGTAATGCTCTGTATACTTTTGTACAGCAATAAGGTCATTTTTTGACGTTCAAATTCTAGCTGTGTTGTCAAAAATATTCTCATCTAGATAAATTTGCTTATAGAAGTAGAAATACTGAAATACTGACAAAGCCCTTATCTCAGTGCTTTGAGATCTTAAGGCCTTACATAAGATGTATGGAATCAAAGCAGCCTGATAAAGTGCAGAGGAGGTGGTGGGAGAGGGTCTGCCAGCAAAGTACCAAAGGGCAGAAGGGTGAGAACTGGGCAAATATTTCCATCAGTTATGTTAAGTGTCTCCTGTTGTGTACAGGCAAATTTATAAACGAGACATAAAGCTTTATGATGTTATTCAAATTGAGAAATCAGGGGTTTTGTGTCTTAAAACAGAAAACGTAATTCAATACAATCATGTTTTGTGTGTTAATTTGAAAATAGTCTGATTGCATTGTATAGTGTTAATGATAATAGTTTTTAGAATAATTTCCCCCATATTAACATTGCTCTTATTTGATTTCAGACAGGGTTTGCATTTCCAGGGGGCTCGACCTCTCTGGCAGGCACACACAGTCAACCTGGGTTTAGCGGAGCATTCAATAAGCCAATATCAACTGGGGCGGGCTCTTCAAGCTCATCCTTCTTGTCGCCTGGGTCAGGTAGCTCCACTGGGTTAGGATTCAATAAGCCAGTATCAACTGGGGCGGGCTCTTCAAGCTCATCCTTCTTGTCGCCTGGGTCAGGTAGCTCCACTGGGTTAGGATTCAATAAGCCAGTATCCACTGGGGCGGGCTCTTCAAGCTCATCCTTCTTGTCGCCTGGGTCAGGTAGCTCCACTGGGTTAGGATTCAATAAGCCAGTATCAACTGGGGCGGGCTCTTCAAGCTCATCCTTCTTGTCACCTGGTTCAGGTAGCTCCACTGGGTTAGGATTCAATAAGCCAGTATCAACTGGTGCGGGCTCTTCAAGCACATCCCTATTGTCCACTGGGTCAGGTAGCTCCACAGGGTCAGGACTCAATAAGCCAGCTTTCTCAAGCTTTGGTTCAGCAGGGTCAAATCCAAGTCTTAGCTCAAGTGGAATAGGCTCAAATAAACCAGCAGTGAGTGGGAGAGGCCCATCAACCAGTGGATCATCCTCTGGGTCAACTGGATCGACGAGCAAGAGTGGGCCAAACCTCTCCCCATTTTCTTGGTTTGGGAACATTAACTCAGGACAAAGTAAGACAGGAAGCGGAACAGGGAGAGGAACATCAAGTGGGAATAGTAATGGTGGAACTGGATCGTCATTTGGTGCTGGAAGGACGAGTGGACCAGGAGGTGGCACAAGTAAGAATTAATAAATGCAGTATTTGCAGTTTTTTATCTGTTTACCCATTCTGGGACTTTTCATCAACTTGGAATGAATGATTCTGATATTTATAGCCTTTTGAGCACCTTAGAAGAAGTGCCAACAATGAGCAGTTCTTTAGTATTGTGAAGCATTAGAGCAGCTTGATTGATTACTTCATGACATGATAATGACAAATCAATTTTTCCTTATGTTTAACCAACAGTCAACATTGCTCATTACCTTCAGGATGTGCAGCGCCTCATCAATCCTCCTGGCCCACAGTGAGTAATAAGTCTCTTTAGCTTTAGTTTGAAAGTGAATGTGAAAGTGTTTTTGTTGCAGTCTGAACAGTGTGTGCACAGATGTAATATTCCATATTTTTGTTATTGTTAGCAAATCCACACAAAAACACATTAGTCTGTCTCAATACTTTGATTTCCCTGTCTGTAGCAATCAGCCCCAAATCCGCTGGTTCCTTATGGAAATGTAAATATTTAAAAACACACTGAAGGTCATAAATATATAGTATCCTTTTTTTTAAAATGCTAATGATTTTCTAAAAGACATTGGCACTGTAGTTTGTAGCAAATGTTACCCAAACAGAAGTAAATATAGAGCATTTGTTGGGGACTATTTTCAGGCGCGTATTAATACACATTTGGTGCTCTTGTAAGTTTTCACAGCAGCAGCATGGTGTATACAGGACTGGCTCAAAATAAACTAATGTGCCCATGTTCATTGTAATGATGGATGCATGTCCGTGCAACAGTGTGGCTCTTTGATGTTTTTTTTAATCGTTTTTGCTCAAAAATAGAGCCGACATGGCACAAAGGAATGAACTAAAACAGACTTTGACTGATCAATTCGTTGTTGGGATTTGTTGTCAATATGACAAATATAGAATATCATCAAAAGTAACTATTAACAAAAAGCTGTGATGTTTTTAAGTTTGATGCACTCACTCATCAGTATCACATCAATAAATAATGTAAGGTTTCTCTCCCGCTCTTTCTTTCTTTCTGTCTTTCTTTTCCCAGGGAGAACCAAGATCTCTCCAGAATGTTGGGTTAGACCATCTTGACTTGAAAATTATTAGAGATTTATCTTCCACTATATCTATTACACAAAGCTAAATACAAGCTTTTCATAGTGAGTTCACATATAGTATTTCAAAAAAAATTTACCATATATTATACTGTGACAGTTTATACTTAAATATTCATTTAAAGAATTTAATTTGAATAACTATTGCACTTTTGAATATACAATGTGAAGTTTGTGTGTTAATGTGTTCATGTTAATGAACAGTGGATAAGATACATGCCTTTGGTGTGAGAGACCCGGGTTCAATTCCCCCTGTCCATTCACCAATGTTTCCACTTAAGACCATGCAAGACACTTAACCCCTAGTTGCTCCAGAGGCATGCAACCTCTGACATATATAGCAGTTGTCGCTTTGGATAAAATGCGTCAGCTAAATAAATAAATGTAATGATTTGTATCTACACAGCACGCAACCTAGCATGAATAAGCAAATGTAGTATTTTTTTTACATTGTAAATACAGAAAAATAAAGCCTTTGTTTAAATGTAAGCAACTGTCCCTGTCTCTTCTTTGTAAATAAATCTGTTTATGTTAAGGTGTTACCCAATGCAGACCCAAAAATAACTTTTTGTCCGTGTGCGTCACCTATTGTGTGGTTAATGGTCTACAAATGACTCCCCAACCCCTCCTGTGATGTTTCATGCAATATTTACTGGCAATGCGATTTATGCCTCCAGCATGTTTATGTTTACCTGCCAACCTGTCAGCAGCCCGGTGGAGCCAGATGGGAGGAACCTTTGGAAACACTCTTGTAGGCCTACATGCTGTTGTTTAAAACAATGTGCCATCACTTAACCGTAGAGGACACGGATATCCATAGCCTAAATAAAATCCAAATATATCTCTTATAAAGAACACGAGGGGGGAAATACAGAGCACTTGGTATCTGATGAGTGTTCTGACCTTTCCCAAAATAAGCTTAAACACAACAAAAGCAGTCAGATTGCTTGGTTTACGAAACAAAGACAGAAATTAATATAAATACATATATAAACAGGGTTGTTAGCATGTAGAACTAAATATCCCATGTTTGAACATTTGTAAGATACGAGTGACACTTTCTTTATATCTTTGTAATAGCCTTTTAAATTATTGAAATGGATCATAGAATTATTTTGTTGCAAATTTACTTTCATTTGGACCAGTACAACATTACAATGGAGCCAAAATGGAGCAGGAGCTGTCATGAGAACAGACAAACATCCTGTTCGTTGCACTAGTAAAAGGATGGGAATGTTCTGTTAATTCAAGAACCACAAGTGTATTGTGTTGGTGCCAATTAATAAATACAGTACTTAGACTTGAGCGAAGGGAGAGCTCTTTCCCGTCTAAAGGATTTCCTTTGTTTAACACAAGTGTTTTTCCACATTTGGGATGTGCAGCTTACTGCAGGAGTAGCTGTGGGGATATTAAAGGTCAGCTGGTTGGATGCTGTTGTGAGTCGCTTTTTTAGACTGACAGAGATACAGGACGTGTTAAATCTACTCCACTGGAAAATCATCATGTTGATGCTGGTCTGTGTAAACACATTTCCTGTCATCTCTGTGCATTTTCCTGACGACTCATGTCATTTTATTGCATGTCCCTGTAGTAGAAGACAAAACAAATCACAGAATAGGTTCAGCAAAACAAAAGACATCAATGAAAATATATGGAATTACGTCAATAATACTAACCTGCTTGGGTGTCATTTTGTCATATGTGAAAAACTTGTTCAACTTTGGATAAAAAAGTCAAACCAACCAACACTAGACACTATCTGATCAATCTTTACATTAAGTTTATGTATAATGCCTATCCATACATGTCGTTATTTTTCAAGTAGGTCATAATTTAGGCCAAATGTGGAAGTGGGATCAGGATCATCCAGTACATGGTCATTTGGGGTTCAGCCCTGTGGACAACACTGAGACCGCTGACAAAGAGTTGAGGCCATTGTGTCGCTGCCTCCCCGGCCACCTCCCACCCCCTCCTGATGCAGGAAAGGGACAGGGTGCTTATGATTACGACCTCCTTCCTCACCTGGAGTTGCAGGACTGTGACCTCCTTTGTCTGTGGCTGCTAATGTTCCCTCTTTACTGTGACTTCTAATTGCATTTCCTATCTGCCTGGCCTCTCTCTGTCCCATTGCTACCCAAGCCGGTAAAGACATCAGGGGGCAAAAATTTTTTTCTCTTATGGAGATACTACAGTGTTGAGGGGGAGTTAGGTAAACACTGGAAACAGCTGGGAGAGAAGATGTACCGCAGTACTTATGTCCTTTTGTGTTGAAGTCCTTGGGTGCAACCCTGACTTTCACCTTGACCTTGAGTTCTGTAAAGGAAAATATGGGTCAGTTTAATTGCTTAAAGGGGATGTTTGACTTTATGTAAACTGTGTTTGAGCAGCTAGACCGAATGTATTATGGACAATCCTGCAGTCCTAAATACCGCAGATGCACATTTTCTAATGCTTACTTGTGTGGAAGCCTGTGGAACTATATTAAAATGATTATGTAAACATGAAAATTGAAAAATCTTGAAAATATAATTCAACAATAGCGTTAGTTTTCCAAATAAAAATGAAAATGCAATAATCTAATTTGCATTTTCTTTTTCACATACCTGTATGGGTGGTCTATGACCTTATTGAAATGAAAATGGAAAAGCTGTCATTTAATTTTCAAAGTCGTACCCCACTGTACAGTGGACAAAATTCAAATGTTAATTGAAATTTGAAAATTAAAATGTAATATAAACAATGTAACCTGATTTTCCATTTATTCACAGATTTTTGTGAAAACTGAATTTCATATATTTAGTTTGTCAAGTCCACAAATGAGGCAGGAATTAGGTTGGAAAAACGACAGACGCCCACTTGAAGTGTTCGTGGGGGCTGGGCCTTGCAGATGTAGTGTACAAAAACACAACTTTACACTGATTTTGGTAAAACATGATCATATTTTATGAAAAACATATATAGAGAGCCTAAGCCCTCCCCTTCAAGTGGACCACCATGGGACCTTACTTTGGAAAATATAGTATTGCATGGCTACGTGTGTAGTCTACGGCGCAGGTACGCACATAGACCCTACGCAGCAGTATAAATGGGCCGCCGTAGGCTACGCACGTAGCCATGCATTATACGTGTGCGTAGGTCTGTCCATAATTCAGCAATTACACCCCCAAACGCTAGTCGGCAGTAGCGCTACAGCGTCCACTGTGTTGACTTTTGCCGGCCGAGCAGGCTAACTTCCGGTTTAGCGCTCCGCTAACGTAAATGTGGGTAAAATTGTCTCCGTGCGGCTGGTACAGCCTTTTCAAATGTTATCGACCCAATGGATCACATTCTGATAGCGAAGCGAGTCATTTCGCTCGGGTCGCGACGGTCAAATATATTGATTCACTGTGTTACAGCCGCCGTTTTGGCGATAGTAAATGTTACTTCAAGCACGGGGTACTTATCGGCTCGGAGGCATTGCGAGGCCGTTTTTTATATAAATATGAAGTAGTGCTAAACGACGCTAACACTGGAACCAGATGTGCGCCGAATCTAGATGCTGAGAAGCTCGAGTGAAGATAAATCAACGTTGTAATCCCAAAAACTACAGTAAAAAGCCACATTTTCTGAAAGAATGCCTCATATTTTCAGAACTCTACACACAAATCAAAAAACACACACACTGGGCAAAACCCCTCAATTCTCCTGCAAAATGAAACTTTACATTCAAAACAATGTTATTTCTTCTCAAAATGGTATTTTGTTTTCAAATGACACAAACCATCATATGAATATACATTCATAAGAACCAGTTGAACACTGATGTGCTCAATGTAAAACACTATGATGAATGGAAAACACTTCTCCATTCATCATAATGACTTAAGCCTTTTTTTTGTTCAGTGTTACACTTACTACAGACAGTACATACATAAGTGTGTTGTAAAATATTTGAGAATATTGTTTTTATACTCAGAACACACAAATACACGGTAACAAATGTATTTTATTTGCACCACAAAAACAATGTACACAGTGTACATCCCATTCTCAACCAACACAAAGTTGCACATACACTACATACAAAACAGAAGAATTTAGTGTACACAGTTACAGTAAAAAAAAACAACCCACAAACTATGCTGCATCCTCTCTTCTGTTGCGGTCTGGCCACAGCACCTCATCCACATCACAAGCAATGTTTTCCCTGGCCAAGCAGTGGGGGAAATATCGCCTAGCATGGCGATTCCAGCCATGAAAAGCATCAGCTGCTATATCTCCACATGCATCTTCCATAGCTTGGAGAAGAGGTATACGCGTTTGTGGATTTCGGTAACACTTTCCATCTCAAGGCAGAAAAAAAAATTCCTCAATAGGATTGAGGAATGGAGAATATGGAGGGAGAGAGACAACTAAAAAGCGTGGGTGGGCAGTGAACCAGTTACGAACCAGAGCAGCCCTGTGGAAACTTACGTTGTCCCAAATGACAACGTACCTGTGCTGCTCTG
>NC_060155.1:19747207-19823593 GCF_021292245.1 Micropterus dolomieu
TTGTTATTATAATCATTAACATTACGATGGTTACCATTAACACTATTATAAATATCTGTACCATTTTTCATTTAGTCTATAGCAACATTACCTTCACTGTCTATACCTCTGTGTGTATATTGTGTAGGCTGCCTCCCTCCCCTCTCTCTCTCCTTACCTCTCTCTCTCTCTCTCTCTCTCACTCTCTCACCCCAACCGGTCGAGGCAGATGGCCGCCCACCCTGAGCCATGGTTCTGCTCGAGGTTTCTGCCTCTTAAAAGGAAGTTTTTCCTTGCCTCTGTCGCCTAGTGCTTGCTCTTGGTGGGAACTGTTGGGCTTCTGTAAATAACATCACAGAGTACGGTCTAGACCTGCTCTTTTATGAAAAGCGCTGTGAGATAACTGTTGTTGTGATTTGGCGCTATATAAATAAAATTGAATTGAATTGAAATGTTGCAAACTTTATGAGCTAACCTTTAGTGGCACGAAGCAAAGGTAGAAATGCAATAGAGGTCCTGATGCAGCCAAACAGGTTGATGTCGATCATGTTGCGGAAATCTGCAAAAGTGCTCCATTCGATCTCGGCCCAGTCGGATATGCCAGCGTTGTTCACAACTGCCCACAGGCCTGACAAAGTATGAAAGTGACAGGTTAATAAGTTATTCTTCAGAAAGAGATGATGGAACTTTAAAATGAAGGCCAAATATGTAAATGTGTATTGTGTAAACCATTAATTAATGCATTATTGAGCAATTATTTATTATTAAAGTAAACATCTACAACATTTGCATTCAGTGTAAATCCAATGCAATAATCTCTGCTTAGACTTATAAAGTTTATTTTTGAGATAGTAAGTGAAAAAGGTTGACTTTGTACATTAAAATTAGGAGATACAAAGTCAAAAACATATTTACTATCTTAGTACACCTACACATTACTGTTATGATACCCCAATCTAAATCAATAGGTATTAATATGGAGTTGGCCCCACTTTGCAGCTATAACAGCTGCCACTCTTCTGAGAGGGCTTTCTACAAGAATAAGTTTCTTATCTTATTATAGCGGCCCATTTCCAAATAAAATACTCATGGTAAATAAAACTTGTCAATAAAACTTTTAAAATATGTCCAAATTTTGAGTTCCTTACTTACTTTCTATTTTGGTATCTCAAAGTTAGAACTTAGTATCTTACAATTTTGACATTAATTTGAGTATGGAACCCCGTTTTCACCAGGAGAAAATTGTAGGAATAATAAAAATACAGTTACTCAGAGTAAGAAAACAAATATGACTATCTTAGTATCTCAAAATTAGAACTTACTGTTTAAAGGTGATTCACGTTTATGCATGGGTGGCCACTTCCACCAGGAAAAAGAAAAATATTATATTATATAATAATAAAAAGTTTAAGAATTATGAAAGTAAAACTACTATTATTGGTAAATCAAATCAAACAAATCAAAATTCTGAGATATTAAGTCATAATGTTGATTTATTAAGACAGAATTATAACATTCATAGCCAAAGTTAAGTATAACTAAGTCACAATTGTTAAATCATAAATTATATTTTGGCAAAAATTAGCTTCCGGATTAAAGCTGCTTGAAACTGGGTGTTTTTGTTTTTGCAGCGTGCTAAATTCTCACCTTTCACTGGCAGATTCTCCTGAACCGTCTTCTTCGCCTGCTGCACGTCTTCATCACTGGTGACGTCCAGTTTGAGGATTTTCAGATTACTGGAGCTCTGTCTGGCCAGGCGCTGAGCACCGTCTCCTTCTGGAAACAAACACCCAGCAAAGACCACAAACCCTTTGCGGTCCAAACATTGAGCCAGCTGGTGTCCAAAGCCACTGTCGCAGCCTGTTATCAGCACAGCATAGCCGTACCAGTCCTGCACATGGCTTCGGTGGCAAACCAGCTTGGCAAGGAGGAAGAGCAGGACGGCAGAGATGGGGACGATGCCGATGATTTGGCCGATGAAGAAAATCGTGTTCATGTTGGTCTGTGAACCACCGGGTCTGAGGACTGTCTGCTAGTGCTGTCTACTGCTCAATAAATGCCTGCTGACAACACTTTAATGTGAGGGCTGTTTTCTTGCCTCAAATGCATTAGAGGGAATTTCACACAATTTGTTCAGGTTTTCATGTGACTTTATTAGACACTGTTTTCCCTGTGTTTGGTATGTGAATGGTAATGATTCACTGGCTCCTGGTTACCTGTCGATTACACACACTTGGCTTTCATCATCCCAGCACTACTGCCAGAAGAATCACAAGAACTCTCTCTTTAGAGCAATAATGCTTTGTTTTAACCCTGGTGATTAAGAATCTTGTTTAATCTGATTAAAACCATGTTCTTGACGCCTTTCAGAGCAAAGAAAGTTTAGAACCATACCGCTGTTTAATTCTGTCTATCGTTGTGCTTCAGGACCACACTTCCCTGCCTAGTATGCCAAACCAACACCAGCCAACTACGCCTGTCTCTTTCATTCATTCATCCAGCCTGCTTCGGTCTCTCACTGCCATTGCTCACCACGCTTTGCCTTCTCCAGCACCTTCTCCATCTCCATTCCCCGCTTCACTTTACAATAAATAACTTCTGTTATACATTTAACTGCCTGCTCCTACATCAAAAACCGGCAATCCGTCACACTCTGTAGTCCAAAAAGTACGTCAACTGTGTTGTTCCTTACCGGAAACGTCAGGCCAAAATATTTGCTGAAAATGTTCAAATCATTTTTTTGAGAGTGAATGACTGATTGGAGGTTTTATTTGGTTTGTGGTACATTTAGTGCAATGTTGGACACAGCAAGGCCTAAGCTTTTGGACATTAACCTGCTGCCGAGTCAGAAGAAAAGCGCTGGTTGCCAAATGTGAAAAACACAAATATAGACAATTCAGACATCATCGATTTCCTGTTGTGTGCTGACCTGAGATGTGATGAGTATTCCTTTTAACACCAAAAGGCACTAAGCCAAGGTGAGTTGAGATCAGATTTTAGAATTAAAATATTCTATACAAATCAACAGTCACAGACAGCTACATTTTTAATTAGGACCCCAAAATCCAGTGCTGCCTATTGCACAAGCCTGTTCACAACACAGCAAGAGTTCATTCTGAGGGCTGTTTGTTTTTCCTTCTGATGCGCTACAGAGAATTTCCCACGATTTGTTCAGGTTTTCATGTGACTTAATAGTCTCTAGTCCAATAAGCAAGTCAACTGTGCTAATTCTTACTGGAAGTGTAGCCTAAACTTATTCGCTGAAAAGGTTCATTTTCACCAAAGTGAGCATGCCTCTGGCAATTTTCTTTCTAAAAGAAATTTGGGCAGAACAGGATGATAAGCATGACTTCCTAGCAGAAAACTTAAATTAACTACTGGAGAGCACACACACTCATTTGACGTCAGTTTGACTCTTTTGTGGACTTACAAGGACCCCCAAACCCCCCCCAAAAAGAACATTAGCAAAGGTGAGGACAGGAACTAGAGTGCACTGCATCAAAAAATAACCCATTTAGATTTCAGCAACATTTACAGGCTAACACAGATACTGGCCCATACGGAAGGTTGCACACTCAAACACAAGAAAAGCAATCTAGTGTTATACTGTCCAATGCAGTAAGGAATGCAAAGACATGTATAATGGGGAAACTAAACAACCACTACACAAACACATGGTTCAGCACAGAAGGGCTAACACCTCAGGTCAAGACTCTGCAGTTTATTTACATCTGAAGGACAGTGGACACTCGTTTGAGGACCACCAGGTGCACATTTTAGACAGAGAAGATGGATGGTTTGAAAGAGGTGTCAGGGAAGCCATTTAGATCTGGGTTGAGAAGCCGTCGCTGAACAGAGGAGGGGGTCTACGCCATCACTTATCACCCACTTACAAAGCTGTCCTTTCATCACTTCCCAGGAAAGTGAACAAACTTCTCTGCCTCAAGTGAAGATGTTTACGATGGTCGTTCAGACTTGGCCTTGGGTGGCTCTAACGACCATAACGACTGTCGTTACAACATCCAGGAGCACTAACAAACCACTTGATGATCTTTGATTAATATTGTTTTTTTCTACTTCCAATTACAGGAAATTGTAATGCCACAACATGCACCAATATTTTACAGTGTGCGTCCCATTTTATGGCAACCATTGGCCCTTTCCTGTTTCAACACAATTACCTTGTGCCCATTTAAATAATAAAGGTACAAGATACAAGTGTAAGAAAATTCACCAAACTGAGCCGTTTCAATACATTAACATAAAGGTCAGAATACGGGTGCACTCCAACTTCAGGGGTGGCTGAAGGATGCAAAGTTTGGATAATATAAAAATACAAATATTCTTGGTATGAATCAAAATTATTAAATAGTATGTTCAACCACGATATAACCGGTCACAATTTAAACTACACTCAGATACACAAAGACAAATTAATGACTTAGTATCTCAGTTTGATTTAGAAAGACAGATTTTTGACATTTGTACTCAAAATACTAGGTAACATTTTTTTTATATTATTATTTATACATTATTAACTGATAAGTCATAATTTGAACTTTGTATCTCATAATTTTGATTTACTACGTGTTACAATACAAGCTAACATTACTTCAGCATTTCAAGTAGCAGCAACCCAAATCTCACAGGTGTCTATAACAACATTAACAATTGCTGAACTCCATTTAGCTGCTTCAGTTTCAGGGTCCTGGTATTGTGCATGCGGACTTATCACACTCTAATGGTTTACTGGGACACATAACAGAGCCAGCCTTAATGTTAAACACCTGTGAGGCCTATAAACCTCTCAAACCTATAAACCTCTTATTTAGGGTAACTTTATGGACAATAGTAAGTGGACAGCCCTCTATATAGCTGTAACGTTTGCATGTCCACATACTTTTGGCCATATTGTGGAACTTGTACATGTTGACTTTGTTAAATCTATGTAGCGCCCTCCAGTGTTTACAAAGTGTTACTGCACACTCTCACTTAAATCTTTGTGTGATTATTTAATGCTATTTAATTGTTATTTGCATAATTATTCAAAACATGAAATTGAAAATTATTAATTGCATTTTTAAGAAAATCATCCCCTTTTCTCCCCACATATATAAATGCATTTATTTCCATTTTTCTTCCTTTATTTTCATGTGACAAGTTTAATCTATAATTCAAATATATTTATTTTTCTATAAATTAGTTAAAACTGTTTAATATCAACTTGAAAAACCTCCTTTTCCAAAACAAACACAAACCTATTTTACATTTATTTCAACATCGTTACAGCAACATTAAAACCTTCACAGATGTTTTCAAGTGTCAAAGAACTGACTGACAGAAAGTATTCTATTCTCAGTTACAATGCCAAATATACTACGCAGTAGGTTGACAGAACAAAAAGTACTTCATTGAGTTAAACATGTAAATACAGCAGTATGTATTTCTAAGTTGATTGCAGTAAGACTGCCATCAGCAGTGCATCTGACAGCGTGGTTCACCTTACAGTAAGATGCATTTCACTTAAGTCACCTATGATGCTGTTGAAATGGTTGTGAGGACTTCGCAGGAAGTGAAGAGCAGCGACATACATACATACAGGTCATTGTGGATAATTGGGCACATGGTCGAGTGTGCGAAAAACAATGACAAGTGATAAAATGCAAATAAACGTTCCTTTGCCCTCAATTAGGTTTAGTTGCTTTAGATTTGATTCATGCTGAAAGGAAGATGTCCTTTAGTTTACTTTATCCTTTATTTTTAATTTCAACAGCTTGTACTTGATGCTCTTGTTTGCTTTTAAAGACACAGTTCCTACAGCTATCCTCCCTTGTCTGTAAACAAGCTGTAAGGTTTCGTTGATCAACAAAGAGACTTCACTACAGTTAGACCAATTGGTTAGCAGTTCAGCAATTGTGATTCAATGTCTTGCTCATCAGGCTTTTTTTGCAAGATGGTACTGGTACTACATGTTTCTGGTCAGTGTGTTTACAAGATACATAAAGGGGATTGTATACCAATGAAATGATGTTTCCAAAGACTGAAATATATTTTTCCTCTGTGCCACACAGCTCCATTGCTGTCAAGAAACTATTAAAATAGGACCCAACAAATGCAATTTGCTCCAGTTAAGAGTAATGTTTGCTAAAAACTACAATGACCAGCTGTTTTTTTTATTTTAGAAAAATTAAATCATATTTCTGATCATATTTTAAAGATTTACTTTTCATTGAAGGACTTGAAGGGAAATGGTGTAAGGCTTCTGACACAGACCTGCATAATGTAGAGACAAATTTGTCCAAATACTCTGGGTTGACAATGGATAATTTTTTTTGTTTTTACACATTTTATTTCAGTTTAATTAAACATGGTTTAAACGGGTCTCTTGATTTCCGCTGTAGAACAAAAATATAAATGTTGGGATGGTTAATATTGATTACATCAGTGCTTGATCAGGGTGAGGCAGTGCGGCTAATGTACATTTTTATAATAAAAAATTAAAACCAAAGAGCTTGAAACATGTTATGCATAATATGACATAAGCAACTAATACAAAAACAGTCATTATACTGAGGAAATCTGGGAGTTTTTTTTTCCAGGAAGATGCAACTGTTTATTACTGTGACACTGCATCACTGAGTACACCTTCAAAAAATTATTTGGATCACAAAACTGATATGACGGTCTAATTAAACTGTTATCTTGTTTTTTCCCCAGTCTGATCTTGGCCTTCCCAAAAACACACAGTAGCCATACTGTCCAATAATATTCCCAGACAGAGCGCTCTCTGTGGTCCGATCAGGTTTCAACTTTCCCGTAGGTGCCATCGGGTGGTCGGTAGTGTTTGGGGAAGGCTTTGAGTTGCAAGGAGTTAAACGCATACTTTCGGCATCCAACGTTCTTCACAGTGTTTTCTCGTCTGCAGCCCTCACTGAGGAGACACGGAAGGGGGGGGGTCACAGACAGAAGATATTTATCTGGTGGCGGCTAATAAGTGATGACAACATATACCGGACTCAATGATCAATGATGTTTGGTAGGTGCTCAGACAAAGGCACTAATTTTATACTTTGCCATTGTTTCAATGAGGTACGATAACAGTGAACTCTAACTGCTGGGATCTGTAAACTGGCGATATTCAAAAAAATAAAAGGTAGTACATTTAGTACCCAAACTGACTTTTGTAAAAATCCACACTTTAAAGGCCAATTTCCAGGTTTAGATAATGTAGTTCAAACTGTTTAATCATCTGATTTCACCATGTTTCATGATCTCAGGACTTAATTTGGTGAGAATATTATTAAAGCTACAAAAACCGGACCAAAGCTGCAATAAACCAAAATCAGTTAAATTTAAATGTGGTTAAGTAAAAATAAAAAAGCAATAGGAAAGCAGTATAACAATAATTTCCAGTCTTTAACACAGTTTCCCACAATTTGCCTTCGATTGGTTATTTTGCATATTGAAATGACTAAACCTGCAACTAATTTCATCAAGACTTCATCAAGAAAAGTAGATTAAATGGCTGACGTCACTACTGACTGCGGTCGCAGGTAAATCTGGGATTTGTTAAAGGTTAAGTGTGTAAATTTCAGTGCCATCTAGTAGTGAGGGTTGCGAATAGCAAAAAAATCGCCTCTAATCGGCTATCTAAGCCCGTAAGGTAGCTACAGTGGCCGACGCAGGACAAAAGAGAGTAGCCAGTTAAGAAATTAGGTTTTTTAGATATGTTAAGAAAATATATTTTACCTAATTAATCAGTAAAACCATATGGTATTATGAATATTACCGCAGGTTGCGAATGTGTTGCCAATTACTTGTAGACATGACCGCACAAGAGAACTGCTTACATGGATCATCCACCATAAAAAATATCGGTGCAGCTGTTCTTATCAAATGAAACAGGCACTTCACTCCTGGTTTCATTAGTAAACCACCACATGAATGACACTTACCAACAAAAAAGACTATATTCTAAGCTGACACATTAAAAAAACAAAAACAGAATTCATGAAGTAAATATTGTATTTCAAACAAATAGGAGACGACAGGTAGCTTTTCAGAATAAGAGCGTTTTGCCTGCCTGATTTTGCTGACATGTTTATATTTTGTTGATTTAGTGATTAGTGCTTGCTTTTTGACCTTCTACTATGATTAAGTAGGCTACGTAGTTAAACTGTTTCTTTTTTGTCTGTTTTAACTGTGTTTGTTGGTTTGTTGTTGATATACAACCGGGGGTCTGCAAAGGGTATTTTATTTTGAAAATGGCTGCGTATTCTCTCCAGAGAGGAACGGAGAGACACTTCTGGTGTGAGCACAAGCATTGACTACAGCGGCTGTGATCAATACTCTGGCGCAATGGATAAAATGCCTTGCCTTTGGTGTGAGAGACCCGGGTTCAACGCACCATTGTGTCCCCGAGCAAGACACTTAACCCCTAGTTGCTCCAGAGGCGTGTGACCTATGTCTTTGGATAAAAGCGTCAGCTAAATGAATAAATGTAATGCTGCAAAGCTAACATGAGAGGACGACTATAAAGTAAGCTGTATATTCATGGGCAAATCATTTAAACAACACATCGTGGCTGGCACTGCTGGACAGTGTTGTGTGGCTCGTCCACTGTTTTTAATGCAAATTTCTTCTCCGTAATACCGACGTGTGGAAGAACGGGCCGCGGTGAAGTTAGTTTCAAGTTGGATATTAGTTTTACGCTGGACATTTGATAAACGTCAAATACAAAATGTAAAACTAACTTCACCGCGATGCAAAGCGACGTTCCCTCACCCAAATATTACGGTCAAGTGTGGAATTTGCGACACAACGAAATAAACGATAAGCTTAATTGTAAACGATAGACGTTTTTCTAACAAATGAAAGATATCGACAAATAGCCAGTGCTGGAAGTGGACCGGAACGCCCCTGTACGCCGTAGGCCTACCGGCACCTCGACATTTTGCTCTTTGGCGTACCGGGACTTCTCCCAAGCTCCTGGTACTCTCCTCCGCCCTCTCCATATCAGGTTTTCTGGGCGCTACGTGACGCTCACCTGTTCCCGTTCTTGCCTGCCTGCTAAACTCTATTGGCGGAGAGAGACGAGATAAAAGAGAAGCTCGGGTATCTTTCAAGCAGCCGTGTGCTGAAAGTAGCTCGTCAATGTCACCTGTCTTGAACCGACCAATCACAGCCTGGATGGGGCGGGATATTTAAAAGTGTTGACAGATAGGTGTCATTTACACTGGGGACAGGTCAGAATGTGAATACCTCCATCAATTTTGTAACGCTTCTGTTAAATATATTCTGATAAACAGCAACTACAAATGTTAAATAACAAATGAAACAATGTACAAAAGGAAAACATGCAATTGAAATATAGAAGAAACAAATTATCTGAATCATATTCCATTATATTTTGAAGTCACCTGTCACTGTAAATTAGTTTCCCTTCATATAAAGAAAGACATTCACGATAGAGCCGCAACTTGTTTTTCATTATCAATCCATGTCTTGATTATTTTTTTTTTATTGGGCAATTAATTGTTAAGACCAAAGCCCAAAGTGATGTCTTCAAATAATTCCTTGATTTATCCAACAAACAAAACACTCATTTCATTTCCAATTACATATTTGAGAAACTTGAATCAGTAATTGATTAATTCTTACAGCACTAATGTCTGATGTACCAAGTCCACTTGTTACTTAAATGATGATTAAATAAATCCTTAATGTGTTTATTTAAAAACAACTAAGTTGTGCAGTTCCAACTGATTGTCACTAGAAGTCAGTAAAGTTCAGAGAGCTCTTTCCCTCCTGAATAAGGAACCCACTTCTTTGGAAAATCAGTCCCCACAAATAAAGAAAACAAGCGACACCACACACACACACATAACAAACATGGAGGAAAAGCGTGTGCAAGAAAAACAAGAGAGTGGATGGACAAAAAAAAACAGACTGGTAACTTATTTTTCACTTTTGGCTCTCTTCATTCAAAGCACAATCAACCTTAAAGAACACAAAATGTCACCGGACTCCGGTGGAGGCAGAAAACATTTATTACAGCAGGAGTGTGGCGTTCAGGGACACACTGACAGGAGGCTTTCTTGGGTTTGTGGTACATTCAGAGCAACGTGGGACGCAGCATGGCTAAAGCTTTTCGACAATTAAACTGATGCTCTCGGAGGAAAAGCACCGACTGCCAGAAGGGGAAAAGAAACACAAATATAACAATTCAAACACCATATGTTTCCTGTCATGTGCTGACCTGGGATCTGTCTGAGGAATATTTTTAACACCTAAAAGCCTGTAAGTCGAGTTGACATTTTAGAAATACCTTTAAAAATATTCCCAAACATTTCCTAGACAAAGTACAAATCAACATTGACAGACATGAAGCTAAAACAACAATATAAATAAAAAATTTAATTACCCAAAACCTTTTTGGCATCATTAAAGGGAAACCTTTCTCTAGAACCTGCTATCATATCACAAATATTAACGCAATAACTACCTTATTACATAATAACGCTTTGCAGAAGATAATTAAAATCATAACATAATTCTCAATTCACTTGTTAAACGTGACCATTGGCAAATAATCTGTTCACATTATATAATTTATTTTGTTAACAGGAGGGCTGCAAATTCTTATTTTTCAAATTGTTATGTCAACAGTTTAGTGTGAGAAGTAATTAAATTAACAAAAACATAAATCCCCATATTATAACAAGATCACACAGGCATATTAAGTTGTGACAGCATGACAGTTATGGCACAAGCATAATAATATACACACTCTGCTCTGGGATAACTTAAGACAATATATAGCAAATGTTTAGGCAATACAAGCATTTAAATACAATTTATCTACAGTGATACAAATATATTCTCTGATACTGGATTCATTAGAATAAAAAAACAAAGAAAAGAAAAACATTTGCAAACTTGAGCTGTTTCTCTGTTAGGTCATAATGATTTTTTATTAAAAATTTAATGAAGCACTTAAGTGTAATTTCAGGTGTAGGCAAGGGGAATTAATGATAACTGTATTAGAAAATGAAAATTACTTCACTGTAACATAATTTTACATAAAATAATTCCCATGTCCTCACATTGCTGCTGCTCAGTGATTATGTCATTATATATTTGTATATTAGTATATTTGTATTTATATATTAACTCATTTTAAATAAACTATATAAAGTAACTTCTGTCACACAGAGGTAGTTCTAAAATGGAGCATCAAAAGATGACAAGATACACAATATTCATAAACAAATGGTAAAAAAAAAAAGTAGTGAATAATAACTTAGATTACTTAGATTTTAAGAACATTTTGGGAAATTTGCTTTTTTGCTGAGATTTAGATGAGAGTACATAGCTAACATAAGATAATGTTAAGCTTGTAAAACAACAAACTTTCTTTTCTACACTTTGATTTTTCTACAGATTAAACGGTTAATTAGTGAGTTTAACAGGTATTTGTAGGTGGATTTTGATACCCTTGAGCTAAAACAAGCTATCAGTTTCCCCCTGTTTCAACTTTTAAGGAATGATATGAAGGTACAGCTGGCTAGCAACCGGTTAACTTGTTATCTTAACTTAGCATAAAGACTAAAAACGGGGAAAGAGTTAACTTTTCTCTGTCCAAAGATAATCAAATCTGTCAACCAGCACACACATCTAAAGCTCACACATTAACTAATTATTTGTTTAATCTGTACAAAAACTAAAATGTTACAACAACAATTATGCATTTCTGGCTAAGCTAACCAGCTGCTGGCTCCCGTGAGAGTGGATCAATGTTTACTATTACAATCTAACTCTTGGCAAGAAAGCTAATTGTTTCCCAAAATGTCAACCTATTCCTTGAAATTGAAAGCACAAACTTTATTAGATGATTTTTATTATGTTTTATACGGTTTGTCGTAAAGTCTCACATAGCAGCATGCCTCCTTTCAGGTTTAAGCACTGTCAATATTAACAAATTTGTGTTTGTACTGACCAACAAAAACACAAATAGCATTGCAAACTGATTTAGGAATACAGAGAGATATTCTCAGTACCAGTTTAGAAAGAAAAGGGACAAATTACTGTATCGTAATGTGTGTGTTTGAGTGTTCAGGGGTCATGAGAGCAGAGCAAACTCCCAAAGGAGGCTATTTTGGTCTGATCTATTTCCTTACTGGGTCGATCTTAATGAGACGGAGCCTGGCAACTGCCGGGAAGTGACAGACGCTTTCGCTTAGCTTTACAGGCTAAAGTTATTGATTTTTTACAATGCAGGTTTCCAGTGTGTAAAGCAAAACCTGAAGACCCTTGGTTTTGTATCTTAAGGTTTTTTGAGGTGTGCTTAACACATTTTTATTTCTCTAAACCGTTAAGGAAAAGTCCAGCCTCCATTCTCTGTCACAAAACATTACTGAAGGTATTTAAAGAGCTATTTTCTGAGGTGATTAATGTTTACGTTTTTGATTTTCCTAATTTTGTCCATTTCTACTCTAAGGAATAATTTCCTAAATTGCCACACATGGCTATTTTCTACAGTCAAAACCAAACCTGTCCTGTACCAGCAGCTGCTCTTGAACAGTGTTTTAGTATTTTAAGGAGGTTTTTACCTTACATTTTTATACTTGGGCTGAAAATTTTAGGTTAAGTGTTAAAATTATTATAAAACTATTTCTAGGAAGCTCCATAAGAAGTTCATGCTTTGTATGCAGTGTCAAGGAAAAGCAAATCTTGAAATCTTCAAACAAGAGAAACACTTTAGAGTTGGTGTGCGATTAGAGCTGAAACTGATTTGTCTAGTTACTAATAAGTCAATTGTGAGAAAATGAATCTGCAACTTCTCAAGGAAAGTCAATTATCTGCTGTTTTCAGTTAATCAAATGTAACATTTCCTGCTTTTCTGTCTTATTTTTGTTAATAATCTTAATATCTTTAGGTTTCACTGTTGGTAGGGCAATTTCAATATGTCATCCTGGGCTCTGGGAAATTATATTCTCTTTTCAATAATTTTTAACATTTTATATACAGACAAATTAATTAAGTCCTAAATTATATAATGTCAGGTTATTTCCTACAAAAGTGACTTGAAAATTCTCAAAACAAGACAAACATCGCAATTTCTGGTGTATTTTTCACTTATTTCTAGGACACGTATATTAAACATGGAAATAGCTGGATTCAGATAAAGACATCTTTCCTGGCTTAAACTCTTTGCAAACACAGATCCTACAAACCTGAATTCACCTAGTAGAGACCTGACTGAAGCATTTGGCACAAGCATGGATACAGTCCTCATTCGCTGTTCGTTTGCAGCCTTAGTTGATTAGACCTGTACACGCCCATACAGTCCTGAGAAAAGGTCTAATCAGCCAAAGTAAGTGAAATCACTTGTGTAGTTTAACACCAGTGTATAAAAAGGGGAATTTAGGCATTTATCATTTAGGTCATTCATTTTCTATCAGGTCATTGTTATCTAGCCCTTCTTGTTGACTTGTTTACTAGTACAGTCAACATATGCCGTTTGTTCTTTTTATTGATTATGGGAACCTTATTTTTTGTGGGATCCCCTGCTGCAGAGGTACTTTACTCTTTTCTTGCTGACTTCCTATGATGAGGTCAGATATTATTTTTCCTTACATAATATTCCGCAAACAAGATATACAGATCATTTCAGAGTGCGAGTGCCCCTGTCTTGGTGAATAAATCAGCACAAGAAGGCCTATTTGCCTGAAATGTTTAGGCAAGGTATTTAAAACACTTTGGGCCAAGTGAGAGGTTTAAATACGTTTATGCACGCAAATTTTCATCAAATTGGAACCAGGGTAAACAATTTTAGTCTTGTTGATATACGGGGCTATAAATACAAAGTTTCAGACACTTTAGTCCTCAATTTATCCACTATTCTGGGACATACAGTATATAAACTAAATCGCTTAATCGACTAGACTGATTTCTTTTTTAAATTATTCTGTCTCTCTAAATGCTGTTGGTTAAAATGTCCAAATAAAGTTTTAATAATCTTAGTGGTAAGTCAGTGAGAAGTCATAACTGACCCTGATCTGCTGGAGTGTGTGTGTGTGTGTGTGTGTGTGTGTGTGTGTGTGTGTGTGTGTGTGTGTGTGTGTGTGTGTGTGTGTGTGTGTGTGTGTGTGTGTGTGTGTGTGTGTGTGTGTACACACACACACACTATTTGGCACAAAAATAAAAGCTTTTGGTTCCTTCACTTTAGCTTGTAAGGTACATTAAGTGCAAATGGAAGACAGTGATAAATGAAACAAGCTAGCTGTTTGTGCAAAGCTCTTATTATTACTCAATATCCTTTTATAATAGCTACTATCAACAATAACTTTCCTGAAAGCATTATTTATATATATAATCTGCATATTTCTATACATATTCACAAACTCAAGAGTAATTTGCGCCCTATACTCTCATAAATATATAAACTGTCATATTGTATTTTCTATGTGTCATGTTATAACAATTAAGAATAGCAGTAATAGCAGTCATACAGATCATAAAGGGTGGAACTAAATCTGCCCATCAGAGGGCACTGCCCGCTAACAGTGTGGATATTCCTTCAAGGTCTGATATGATTATTCTTATCACCATCACAAAGCACATGTGCAGAGAGGGATCCTGTAAACGCTTTCTTATAACCATCCAGACTTTTTACAGTGTCTTGACTGGGTTTGAGGATTTCGGCCTGTGTTCAACAGATTTATGCATTATAGCTGTTTGCTAGGCCACAATGTTTTGTATCATTGACATGATATTTGTTCACACTAAAGCGGCATAATTGAAAAACATATTTTTCTGTCTGTTTTTGTCTTTCTTCCACACAAACAAAAAAATGCTTTCTGAAAAGCTGCAATCCTGTGTTTCAGCGTGGATGGAAAGTTTTTGGAAAATGATGCTTCATCAATCATAGCTAGGGCTTGTGTGGCAGTTAAGCTTGGAAGAAATTTTGTCACAACACAACAGTTATCATGCGAGTTATATTGCTTAAGATTTGTGATTTAAAAAATGTATAGTTATTAGTTTTCATTGTTAGTGGCGGAGTCTGCCATTTCCAAGCCAGATTCAAATTGTGTTCAAAAAAATATCTAAATTTATCTCATTGATATTTGCCTTACTTTTTCTGCTTACTCTCCAGCAGCTGTATTAGACATGTTAAGTTACGGTTAATGCAAGCCAAACATTTTTCAACTGTTGCTGCTTCACTCTAAAAGCGTGCAAAACACGGGGTGGCTTTAATTGTGAAGCAGTAACAGGAAACCAGTGTAAAAGTAAGGACCTCTCTTCCTGTTCATTTTGTCATGCAACTTTGGGTTCATAAAAGCATGATTTGATTGATTTGCCTGGTTAAAATGTAACATTTATAATATATATTTAAATCTGTATTTTATGCCTGTTTAGTTGTTTTACAACAAAAACAAAATAAGACCAACTAAACCATTGTCTGTGAAGAGTCTCAATTACTCAGGCCATAGACCAAGGAGGATTAAATAAAGGGCAACTGGACTTTAAAGTACCTCCAAGTCCAAAAAATAAAAGATTTTGCAGACCAACAGTAGACCTGAAAACATGGCACACACATAAATTGTGTTATTTTGATTTAGCCAGCTTAGTGTGGATTCAGTCTCACTGTCAAATCTATGGTTTAGAAACTTATAAAGTAAATCAATATATCTATATTGAGACTTAATAAATATGTTTAAGATACTTTTCCAAAATTGCCAACCGGTTTTTCTAATCTGGGAACAAAAAAAAAAAAAAAGGAAACAGAAATTGTTCATTAACAAAAAAAGAAAAAAGGGAAAAAAAGAAAAAGCCAGGGCTTGATAAATGGGGCATCAGATGTGTAAAGCCCTTAGGTCGGAGGGGGACAGCGTGTACAGTATCACTGTGCATGAATTTCATACACACTAACGAGACAGTGGCACAGATTCGGAAACACTCCCGGGAGTCAGTGTGAAGTATTTTTCCAGATAAATGTATGCTATGTTTTGCGTTCTGTCAGTCAGTCACTACCAACAGAGAGCTGCTCGTGGCCACTCAGCTGCAACGGAGTTTGGCCAGGAAATAGGCCACGCTGAGGAAGATCCACACCACCAGGAGGTTTGGGCTGAGGGCCAGCAGGGGCAGAGAGTACAGGAGGCTGGGGTCCAGCCGGAAGTCACGCACTGGCAGCAAGCCGCTCAGGTTCTTCTGGATCACCCCCTCCCTCGTCCCAATGCTGCCGAGTCATGGGAGGTGGGAGTAGGAGGAGGAGGAGGAGGAGTAGGAGGAGGAGGAGGAGGAGTGGAGCAGCAAAAAAGGTTGGAGCAAGTAAAAGGTGATGGAGAAGAGAGGAAGGAAGTTGAAAAGGAAGAAAAAAAAAAGGACAAAGTAGAAGGGAGAAAATAAAAGGAAGAGGAGAAAAGAGATGGGAACAGAAAAAGTATAAAGGCAATTAGGGGAAAAAAAGACAGGAGGAAATAAAGATTGCGTGAAGGAAGAAGGGAAAGAGGACAGCATATGTTGCAGCAAAGCCAAAATAAACAGATGGCATGTATGTACACAGGTGAAATGGCAAATTAACAGGTGATACCGGGGAAAGAAGTCACAGCCACGAGGATAAATGGCAGTTTGTGTAGTGTGACGTAAAAATAAAATTTTAAAATAATTTCATTGAGGTCACAACAAATGGAAATGAATCACGAACCAACCAGAATAAAATAATCCCGCAAAAATGAACCAATTGTACAAAACAAAACATGACATCAAACACGCGGGAAACAGAGGAAGAGGAAAAAGAGAGAGAAAAAAGAGAAAATTAAGAAAGATATTCTGTCTTTCAGAAAAGGAAAGAAGATACAGCAATGGCGCTCCATGTTTATATATTTTGTTAGACATGGGATGAAGAAGGAGGATGGAATGGAGGCAAAAATGGCAAGGAAAACATCTTTGTTTCACTTGTGACAGATGGAAACCAACACGACTGCGTATAGAAGAAACACCCTTTAAATTTGAGGAATAAAGTGAAAGTTTGAAGTCATTTGCACTCTGGATTAAGAACTTTAAAGTTTACATTTGCATGCAAGCTAACGAGAGCATGCTGTTAAAAGCCTTTTTTTACAGAGAAATGAAGACAAAGCTAACATGCAGTAAGTACCTGCTGCAGAAAGGTTATAGACTTAATGACAAAATGTATTTTATGGGTGTACTGGACATTTACTTTATTAATTTTTAGCTACTTAGTATGGATAAAAGGGCAAAATGGGTAATGATGGGGACATTTGGAGAGATGAGGCACAATATCTCCAAACTTATTCCAATGTGCATCACAGCTAAAAACTATTCCAAAAATCAAAAAGCTATCTTCATGCTCGTCGGCTGAAGAGGGAGAGGGGGAGGAAAAGGGGAGAGATGTGAGGAGAGGAAAAAAGAGGGAAGGAAAAGGTGAAGAGATGTCATATCATGCATCTGTCGGAGTGCAACTTTATTGATCACAAGTACAAGACAGGTGTGATAACATCTTTTTACAACAAAGTATGTACAACATAAAGTCACAAAAAACTCCACTTTTAACACACAACTGTTCTTTGACACAAAAAGATACACTGGAGTATAAACTTATATTATTTTGTGTTGTTTCTGAGAGTTGCAGGGACTTTGTTTTTAATTTCTGTCCTCAGAAAATAAATCACATTTCCTGTGAGGCTGAAACACTGGCTCAATTCCAATAAAGCTCTGGGAATATAAATTCCCTTTATACCTTTACAAGTCTTCGGTCACTGTGTCTCCTGTTGTTTATGATATTGGTTATTTTGTTTCTGTTAGTAGATTACTGTGTCAGAGCATTTTAAATGTTTTCTCGAAACATTTAGTTTCCAGATGCTGGCGTTCAGCTTGTCTCCTTTTATTTTCAATTTATTATATGTTTATATTTAAACAAATAAAACCAAAACTATTTGCACCCTATATATTTACCAAAAATAATCTGTCATTGTCTTGTTTTTATTGGTTTTAACTACATTTTAAATATGTTCTTTTTAGTCTGTTTTACTGATAGATGAGTATGCTGTTTTTGCCATGCTGCAAGCCATATTCCCCATTCGGAAAACAAAGACACAAAAAATGGCTGAATACCAAGAGGCAATACAGTGCGAGAAAATGTTTTGTAAAAATACACAGCCTGAGGTGGTAACACGCACTGCAACTTTGCCTAAAAAGGTCAGCATTTCACTCAAACTCAATGTGTAGAGGTCAACTAAAACTGTCTTTATACCCACTTAACAGGCGGGGACAGACATAATTTGAAAATGAATGAAGGAGAGAAAAAATAAAGTAGGGATGAAGGAAAAGAAAAGGTGATAACGACGGTAGTGCTCTGATGATCCAAATAATGGAAAAATACTCTGCCAGCCTGTCTGCAACTTAGACTCTGAAACAGCGAGGGCTTGCTTCACAGACAGGAAACACAAGACAAGACAATACTGGGCAGACAGAGGTACAGACATAACAGACTCATAGACAAGAAGATGTGCAGACAGAACAACAAGCATCCAATGCACACAACTGAAGCAGGATTCACTTGCTTGAATATCAGTTAGGTGCCTATCTTCTAGACCCTTGTCTCAAAATCAACAATATCAACAAAATTTGAGCTCTTTTGACAAGAGTGTGTTGAAGCAAGTAACCAACTGAATTTCAAAAATATCCCCTCTGAGATGAACCAGCAACCATAGATCAGTTTGTTTTCACAGAAGAAGCAGGCAACTGTATGAGTTTTCAAATCGCACATGGGCAAAACATCCTACACATATCTGAATTCAATTTCCCATGCATTTGTTTCTTCACTAGTTTTTAAACATTTTAGTCGGTGTGATTTAAAAAAACTAATCTTTACAGCAGCATGTAAGAATCACTGGGTATAAATAGTGGCCACCTAAAAAAATCAAAATATTTCTAGATGCTTTATACCCGTATAAGAACCCTGACAGGCACTAAATGAAAATAATCTGCATCTCTAAATTCCCACTCTGGTAAAACAAAGTTAGCATTTGTTTCTTGCCCATGTATGATTTTTAGTGTTTTTCCATTCAGGACGCGTCCTACCTGCGCATACAGTCGAGGGCCTGCGTGAAGACCTGTGGCGCCATGCCATGCTCGTGCTGCAGGATCAGGCACTGCTCCAAGGTGACCGACATGGCCGTGCGGTCTTTGGCGCTTTTGCAGCTGGTGAAACGCACCCCGTTCAGGCGGCGACAGATCTGAGACAGAAAGGGGAAGAAAAGTTGTTGAGTCATCGATAAATAGGGATCTTAAAATAAAAAATAAAATTACCTTAAAATAATAATAATATATTCTGGGCATTTTTTGCTATTTATCCCCACAACATCTAACTTTTAACTAACTTCAACTCTATGCACACTCTGTTGATCATCTCCACAAATTTTCTCACAGTGAGCATGAGAAGGCACACCCCTACAGGTAAATGAGAAGTTTGGGACCTATTCTGGTAAACATAAACACACCTTTAACTCCAAAAAATAAATAAAACTTATGAAGAAAAATGTTTTCATCATTAGCAGATGTTTTTCAGCGGTTTAAAGAAAAGCACAATTCTTTAATTCAACACTAGATTAATGCCATCTAGTATTTGATGCACAACAAAGCAGAAACTTCACCTCGGCCGCCTGCCAGAGGATGTCCACGTTCTTGTTTTTCCTGGCGTGGACGTTCTGCCCCAGAAACCTCAGCAGCTCAGGGAGACAAGTCTGAGAACGAGACCTCGGGAGGCCTGAGGGGATTTTGTGGGAGATGATGGGAAATGTAGGTGAGGTGGAAGAACAATTAGCACAAAACAAAAAGAGAAAGTGAGACAGGAATTAAAAAAGATGAAAACTATTACCAAAAGTACTAATACACATGGTAGCTTTCTCTTAAAGAAAGTGTTGGAAGAAATATTCAGATCCTTTACTCAGGTAAGTACCACAATGTAAAAATACTCCATGACAAATAAACATCTTGCATTTACAATCCTACTACTATATACGTATTATAAGCTAAATGTGTGAACTTTTGAATTTTTCTGCAGTGATGTAGTTTAATCCAGTGGTTCCCAACCTTGAGGTTTTGGCCCCCCGAAAACGGTCAAAATATAAATCTGAAGGCTCGTAAGATAATTAATAAGGAAGGAAAGAAGAAAAATACACACAAGTTCCGACACACAAATCTCTGAAGCTTTTTTGTGAAATACTTGATAAACCAACCTCTGCGGGCTTCTAACACTTGAAATGAAACATTCTAAGAAGTTTAGAGGTTTAGTGGAACTGCTAACAACTCACAGACACCTGAACCAAGACAAAGACCCGGTATACTTTAGTACTCACAGTCCTCAGGCAGGACTTCTTTGAACTGTTCGTAGTATGAATTTAGCCTGGAAAGGCTCTCCAAGTTAATGACTTCCTGCAGGGATGTGTCTCCAAACCTGAACACATGAGAAACACACCATTTCCTTGCTTTAGGTTGTTGAGCAGCCAGAATTTAATCAGTAATGCACAAAAACTTGTTAAAACTTTGTAACTGTATCTCAAACATCTCAAAACTTCTCTTTTCTTCTCCTACTCACTCACTTCTCAGCCAGCGTCTGCTGCTCATTGATACCGACATTGAAGTGCACCGGCTGGACCCTTAGCAGCATGCCGCTCTGGATCTCCCGTGGCAACGCGTCAAACATGGTTCCCGGCAGTGGGATGCGGACGTTGAAGCCGTCCCGGTTCCCCGTGATGATCGGCAACATGTCAGGGGCGGAGCTGCCGGTGGCCTGCGTCACCTTAAAGTCAAGGCATTGACATTTAAAGACTTAACAGCAAACTGTTTCCTTTTTCCTGTATTATTTCACATATTATCTGCTTAAACAGACATGATATCATCTGTTATTTAACTTGACAATAAACACTAATAAAAAGATGAAAAGGTGGAGCGATGGGGTATTGCTTCTTAAAGGTGGGGTATACGATTTTAATCCAATACACTTTTTTTGGCAAATTGTGAATATCTCCTCACGGTCCACTAGCTGAGCCAATGATTGTTCAGCATTTTGACTTGAAAATTAACTTACAGATTATCAAAATAGTTCCAAAACAAACTGTCTAAATTATTAATCGTTGACAAAAGTTTAGAAATATCAGTGAAATTAAAATCAACAGAATGGAAAATGAAACGATACTAAATAAGGAATAAAAAAAAACACATAAGAGTGAAGTAACGCCATAATAAAAAGCATCTTTTTAATATATTTCTATTGAAGCAACATAACATTGCAGTGTCCTCATGGGGATTATTAAAGTTTTTTTTCTTCCAACCTTAAAGGTGACATTGCGAAGATCCATGATGCCGACACTCATGTCCTCCAACATGGCCAACTCCTCTCCTGGGTTCACACACACACGGTAATAGTGATCATCTGTAACTAACAGGACAAACAACGCATGACTGACTGTGTGTGTTTGTACCGTAGGTGCTGAGCAGGGACTCAAACTGAGCCAGCAGGCCAATGGTGTAGAGCTGTCGGAGGAATCCGTTGTCACGGAGACAGTTCCTCAATTTGATAATGAAGCCGCAGATAAGAGCGGTGAGCTGCAACACACACACACAGCTCTTAATACACTGTAGTTGTTTTAAGTGTGTGTTTGTGTGTCTCTGCATCAATTACAGCTGATTGAGATTCAAGTCAATCTTATCCAACATGTTTAAGCATCGCTGTTAAAGGACAGTTTTTATATAGACTTCACTACCTGCAAATAATGCAACTTATTTCAAGGTTTTTTTAACTGGTATAAGTCAAATAAAGTTTCCTCTTTTTAACTTTAGAACTCATCTGAAATTGAAGTGAAATTTGATAAAAAAAAAAAAAAGCACTTCCTTCAACAACTTTGTTGTTCTGTAGACTTAACTGCATCCATTATTAAGATGAAAGCTTGCTCATTAAACATGATGGCATGCCTCGCTCAAGCGTCAGTGTTTTTATCTGCACCGTGTTCTGGAATTCAAATCAACATATGGTTTTATATTTACACACAGTAAATTTTGGCTTTACTTATGATTATGCAAGTGTCGTTGGTTTCTGTGCATCCAGCGTGTGATGGAAATCCTGTGCAGCTCAGTGTGTGTGACGTTATATAACTGGCTGAGGGTATAACAGTGTTGCTGTTTATTTGGTGACATTACTGAATACAGATCAACCAAAACAAACACGATTTGTGAGTGTGACATGTCAGACATGTTGACATCAGACAGACATGGTCATTGAAGTTATCTAAGACAAAGGCAATTCAGTTGACCAATGCTGTATAACAGGCATTTAAAGACATACGTTTTAGCAAGTAAAAAAGTGTTTGCCTGATGAAATCTATCAGAATTGTCTGTAAATTAATGTTTTCTGTTTTTCTGTTCAGCATGTTTCTTATTCAGTGTGGTATTAATGTACACTGAAGACATAGCTGATACAATTGAAACCGAAAATAAGAACCATATTTAAACAAAATTTTTATTTAGACTGAAATTCATGAATATTTTCATTAATCTGCACATTATTTCCTTGATTAATTGTTAGGATCAATAAAATGTCAGAAAACAGTGAAAAATACCCACCACAATAAGATGACCCTAAGACATTGTCTTTAGATTGCTTGTTTTGTCTGACTAGGGGAAAAAAAAACCTGGGGAATATTTGCCATTTATGTTTGAAAAGTAACAATTTTGATTACATTTAATAGTAACATTTACTGTCAAATGACTAATTAACTTTTAGCTCTAATTCTTATTTGAGTGTTGAAGGTCCTTTTGTACTTGCTTGACTTTGAATGAATTGTATATAAAAACAACAAGTTGTATGAAAGAAAACAGACTACCTCTGGGCATACAACCTCTTTTTAACTGAAATGTCTCAGATTTTGCCGACAGCATAGGAGAGTAGGAGTGAAGAAATTCCTTCCCTGTCTGTCTCACTTTCTTCTATTGTTTTTGATCTGTTGTCTTTATTTGCTCTCTCTTTTTACTCAACAGTCAGATAAATACTGCAAATCCACTGAATGCTGAACCTCCACTCCCTCCAGTTTTGTAATATTTGCTGTGAGTCATTCTAAGATGAGCACATTAGCTAAAAACCTGCATGTTTGTATGTAAATGCTGATGTAAATGTGTGTGGGGGAGTAAATGTCATGTCTGTTTGTGCTGACCGTCTGGCAGAAGACAACATCACGGCGGTACTGCAGTGACAGGTCCATGGCTATCGTCGGGGCGCTGTCCTGCATCAGCAGGAAGACCATGGACTTTTTGGCCGTGTCACTCATCATGGCAACGCACTCTGTGAGCGTGGTGAGGAGAGGGTACAGTGCCTCGCTCCACTCACCTGGGAAACACACGAACCGAGTGTAAGTATATACATTAAAGAGGTTAGACAAAACAACACACAATTAAAGTTCCTCCTCTGCACCACTTATCCCTACACAATCTAACTTTAGCGCAGTTAGTGTTATTTAGCACGATTAATGCCATATTAAGTGAAATTATAAGTTAAATTTGCTCTTTCAAGACAACAGGATACAGATGGAACAAAGAGACAACAGGAAAAGCAAAAAAGCGCTGAGGGAGAACACAGTCCACTGGGTAAAGCTCCAGGATAAGTTTTGTTTTAATGTTATGCTATATTTCCCCACTGAACATTTTCCATGAATACAAGAAGAAAACTTCTAACAAACCATTTAAAAAAGAAGAAATGAAACCTTAAAAATTTATTTTATGGGAAATTACTCTGTTATAGCAGAATAAAAAACAAAAATATGTCAATAATGACATATCAATGCACAGTAAATATTATACTGGTCCCCGTCTGAGATTAGTGGTCATTTTAACAGCGGTTAAAAATATATAATAGTACATCAGTAATTCTGTCTTCTAGATGTGAATCTGTGGACCTTGTACTTCACACTCCTGAAGTACAAAGCAACGTCACATTCACTCCAATTTAGGCTATTCCCCCCTAAAAAACTGAAATTAACTCTCAACATATGAGAACACATGCAGGTATTAAATCATTTTCATGAGTTGCATTATGTAAATCTGGGTTTGAATGAGTTACTTGAAATATGTGATGGAGGTGTGTTCAAGCTAAAAAGGGGGGTTAATTTGTTTTAAGAAAGAAAAATAGCATTAAAATAATATACAGACATTAAACAAAAATGTGAAGATGATTAGTTTTGAAAATACGAAGACCAATTCAATGGGCAAATTGAAGGAAGCTGACTTATTCTCTCATTATCGTATAGTTACTGTTAAACCTTTAGTTACTGTCGTGAAGAGTTGGGGATAGAGGCCGAGAAGCATGAGTGACATAGCAGCTCTTACCTGGGTACGCCTCCTCAGCACTCGGGCTTCCATCTGGAAGAGGGGATGTAGGTGCAACATGCATGATTAGCGGGCGCAGTAAGCCACAGAAGGCAGCAGAGGCACACATAGAAAACACCACAGACCAGGGTCAAAGACCTATCCAAACATGAAGGCGCATAATGGCGGCCTCTATTTCCATCTTGCAGGCAGTTAAGGGATGTTTTTCCGTTGTGTTCAAATGCAAAACACAGTCGTGAGTCTTGTTTCAACAGAAAGAAGTCAAGGAAAACATGACAAAATGTTATTTTATTGTTTTGCAAAATAAAGCTATGTAGCTGGTTTTACTAACTAAGGGCAACTGGACTTGGTTGAAGATACTGGAAGACGTTTCGTCCCTCATCCAAAGGACTTCTTCAGTTCTGACTGACTGGCAGGGAAACTCAGCAATTTAACCTCAGTGGGGTCGTTTGCCAGGGTCATCGATACTGCTGGCCGTTAGTGTTCCTGGTTGCTGTAACGACAGTCGTTACAGTCGGTGGCCAAGACTGAACGACCATCGTTGGTATCTTCACCTGGTAGATCCTAACAACTGTAACGACTGTCGTTACAGCAACCCTTGACTTTAACCTTCGTTGGATAACTATGACCTGGATGACTAAGAATCTTCATAGACAATGTGGATAATGAAGTCCACCTTTTATATTTTTGTCATCTCAATAAAGAGCTCCAAAGCAGAGACACAAAATGCCAACCAAAATATTTGGTGGTTCTTTTTCACATCTTATTCCTAGACACACTAAACTGCCTCAGCTGTAGGCATCAAGTGAACGTTTGGATAGACATGTGAGCCTGGTCCAGTAGCTATAATAATGCTGCAACATTGTTGACATTAGACAGAGCAAAAAGACAACAACAAAGGCTGCACACAAGACAAAATGCTTCACATTGGACATTTTTCTCATACTAGGTAAGGAGGAGTAATTTAAAAACACCTACTTTCTTTTCAGTAAAGAAAAATTTCAGTTTATGAAACCGCCCTTTGTCGTGATTGTCACACCTTTAACCTGAGTATCCCTAACTAAATAAAATGATGCAGCAAAAAAAAAAAAAAAAAAAAAGCGCAGTAAAATTGGTTACAGAAAAGGCAAAAACAAATGAGAAATTAAATAAACCTACAGGATTCTTGTTCAGGGCTGGGAGGACATGCAGAAGAGAGGGCAGGCGGAGAGGAAGAGGCTTGTGGTGATGATGATGAGGATGGTAGAGATGATGGTAATGATGGAGATTCCTGTGATATACTTCCTGGGTTGATCCAGAAAGCTCTTTTTGCATCACCTTTTCACAGCCATACACAGCAGTGTTAATTTAGTCAATGTCAATTATAAAATAGTATTATTTAGTATTTGTTAGTATTATATTTGTTTTTTTTAATGCAGTTGTATCAGTTACATGCCTATGAAACCTTATTGTAAAATTTGCACATACTGTAATATATTTAGTTAATTTGTCCCTTTTTTTGTTAATTTACTTTTTTAATGTAATAATAATAATGATAAAAACAAATTAAAACTACTAAGGAGCAAGCAAAATGAAAAACGGATCATTTAAAAGATTGAAAGATTCATGTTTGCTTGCATGTGTAATCTGCAAATAATGCCTACTGTAGTGACTTCACAGAAAATTGGAGTCTATAGAAAACCACTTTCTTCAGCCAAAAACTGCACCCAAGTAAAGTATAACTATAAGTATAAATCTTATCACATTGAAGAGAGGTGAAACCAAAGGCGCCCCCCCAAGACAAGGGATTTCAACTCTGAACAAAAGATTGTTGCCTGAAATCAATGCCTAAACACTTATTACTTGTAAAGTTTCAACTCTAAAAAGCAATAAAATCCAAGATATTAGACAAACAAAGAAGAGAAACAAAAAAAACATTCTATGTGTGTGTTACCTTTCTTACTGGCACCGCCCTGCAGGTCAGTCTGGGTACTGTCCTGACTGCTGACGCTGGGTCTCCTCTCCTTCTGAAGCAGCTTGTCCACACGCTGGATGATGCACTCCAGAGACTTATCCACATTCAACCAAACTTTCTCCTGAAAAGAGACAGGAGGCACTGTACTTTTCAGTGCTATGTAAGAAAGGTTAAATGGCTAATAGAGGAACTACAGCAGGGAAAAGAATTAAGCTGGAGGGGAGAGACGATGCAGAAGAGATGAGATGAATCAGTGTGCAAATCAGGCAGCACCCCACAGTTTTGCTTAACAAAGATTTACGTAATGCAAACAAATCAAGAGCTTCGTTACATAACTACATACTCTTGGTTAGGGTAAACTGATAGAAATTAGCACTGGGCAATACTGATAAACTAGTCAAGATTTATTCTTGACTTTTGGGAACAAAATAATCTCCAAGTTCAAAGGTCCACTTACTAGCTTTTCAGAGCTTACCTCATCTCAGTCTTCTTAAAAAAAAAGAAACTTCCTTAAAATATTAACCTTGTGGAATGACATGTCCACTTCAAGATTCAGAATATAGTACAAAGTACAGCTTTATATGAAACGTTCAAAATGGACGCCATGAAATTGAGCAGTCTAAATAACCCTAACTTTAATGTAATCAGAATGACATCACATAACAAAATCTGATTTTGATATAAAACAGTTTTAGTTTATTTTTGGTGATTCGTTATTTAACATACCCACTCCTCTTCATGCCAGTCTACATGCAGCGAGGATCGGCTGTTGCGACCACTCCACTTGGCTAGCAGCGTGTCCTGGTCGTTACGGAGGACTACTTGTTCTGAGTCTGCAGATGGAGACGCTTTGGAGGCGATGTACTCGGGCCGTGCTGCTTTCAGGGCCTGTATGGCAGAAGCCAGCAGCTTACAGTCGCATACCGTCACCAACTGACGAGTCTGAGGGGGACAGGAGAAGGTATCCTATGTCAACATAAAATCATTTCCAAACATAAGTGCTTTAAAGTTACAGGTTGTGTTAAAGTAAAATACCTTATCAGCCAGAATAGCGAGCGTCCTTTCCAGTCCGCTGGCAGATCGATCTTTGGCGGCTCGGGAAAGCCTCTCAGCGTAGTAGCTGACCTGAGTCTTCAGCGTGTTGATATGGGCGATGATCTCTTTGGCTCGGACAATGTCCTGGGGTATGTAGACGATAGACTGCGAGCTTGACAGGGCGCTGCTACAGAAAAGCAAAGACACATGGTTTTAGCAGCATGTCTGTATCCAACTGTTTGCTGATGAAAGTCTTACATCCTCAAAATGTAAAAATTGATTCTGGGAGACTCATTCTCAAGGGCTAATCTCAAATGAGCACTTGGCTCACAAGTACTATTTTGTTACAGATATTACATTTATTAATTTAGCTGACACTTTTATCCAAAGCGACTTACAATTGCTATACATGTCAGAGGCATGTACTAGGGGTTAAGTGTCTTGCTCAGGGACACATAGTAGATGGGTCACAGTGGGGAATTGAACCCGGGTCTCTCACACCAAAGTCACAGTGAACCGCCACCACCAATATTAACATTAATAGACATAGCATTTGCATGCGCATGCCTGTTCTTAACAATGGTCCTAATTAGTGGTTTAAGAAAACACTACAGGTAAACACAAAGACAACATGAAACTGAGGTGGTGACACTGTTCATTTTACAAATTCAGATAGATCTTTATGAAAACTTAAGTAATTCTTATCAATGCTTTACATGTTTTCCAAGTGTAGATAAGTGTTTTTAATAAACAAATTTGCTGCATTTCAACACACTAATAACAAATGCATCCATCATGTGTCTTTATTTTTACATAAACTACATGATGTCTTATCTTTCAAGTGATTACAAATCACATTCATTTATCCTCAACATACTCACCATTTAATTCACAATGCTTGAAAATCCTTCAACTTTGTTGTTGACAACTCAAAGAATGGTGGTATTTTTTTGTGGTAGTACAAGGAAGTGAGAGGCAAACAGTGAACGAACAAATGAAAACAAGCAAAACCGCGCAAAAACTCACCATTCCTCCTCATATACGCTGATGAAAAAAGTAACAAAAGCAAAATTAAGAGGAAGCCAAAGAACTGAAATGCAGAATTAATGCAATAGTTGAAGAAACAATGCATTGACATTTTCTTTAATGTAAAAATGACTACAGGGCAGCCAAATCAAAATACATCTTTCATACAAAATCATTTCATATGGATCACATCTGTTGAATAACATAAAATATGAAACAATTCAAAAAGAGGGAAAAACGCAATGCAATTTTGTTTTTCTTCTAATTCCCTTTTGGATTTTTGGTCAGTTATTTTCCAACTTACTGTTTCTTTGCCTCTTCAAACTTCTGGATGAGTTTCCTCAAACCATTGTTTTTGAAACCCTGGCAGTGAGCCGCCGGAGCACCAATTGTTATCACATCGTACGTGTGTTCTGGAGACAAAATTGGTGTTTTGAATGATGAAAACCATTTGTGTGAGTAAAAACCATAGGCAAAAGCAGTGAGTGTTTTGTTTGTGTCGGTTTTCCCATGTGTGTTCCAATGTCTCACCGAAGCCCAGTTCATCCTGCACCCTCATCCTCTGAACGTGAAGGTTGGTTGGCATGAACTCAAGCTTCCTCTCTGCCTTCAGGTTACTGGCTTTGAACGACGGACCTGATATAGAGTGGTAGAAAGCAAGAGAAGAAGAACAGGGGGGTAAAACCAGAACAGGAAACATTGTTGTAGCTTGTTTTAAAACATATGATGGTTTTTACAGCTTTATCAGACCGCAAGAGGCGTCTGAGAAACCTCTAACCTCTGTAGTTGTTGAGGTCTGACAGGGTTTCCTGGTATGTGAGTATTATGGTCTGGTACTGAGAGACAATTTGTCGCCGCAGATTCTCCCAGCAAGGGGATAACTCTCCCAGCTCCTCCAGCTCACACACCCTGCAGACAGAAAAAGAGTTGTTCAGGAAAAGTGGGAAAACAAATGTGTACATAAAGCTCATATGTTGTAAGTGCAACATTACTAAACTTACAGTGAGGAAAATAAGTATTTGAACACACTGCTATTTTGCAAGTTCTCCCACTTAGAAATCATGGAGGGGTCTGAAATTGTCATCGTAGGTGCATGTCCACTGTGAGAGACAATCTAAAAAAGAAAAATATCCAGAAATCACAATATATGATTTTCTAACTATTTATTTGTATGATACAGCTGCAAATAAGTATTTGAACACCTGAGAAAATCAATGTTAATATTTGGTACAGTAGCCTTTGTTTACAATTACAGAGGTCAAACGTTTCCTGTAGTTTTCCACCAGGTTTGCACACACTGCAGGAGGGATTTTGGCCCACTCCTCCACACAAATCTTCTCTAGATCAGTCAGGTTTCTGGGCTGTCGCTGAGAAACACGGAATTTGAGCTCCCTCCAAAGATTCTCTATTGGGTTTAGGTCTGGAGACTGGCTAGGCCACGCCAGAACCTTGATATGCTTCTTACAGAGCCACTCCTTGGTTATCCTGGCTGTGTGCTTCGGGTCATTGTCATGTTGGAAGACCCAGCCTCGACCCATCTTCAATGCTCTAACTGAGGGAAGGAGGTTGTTCCCCAAAATCTCGCAATACATGGCCCCGGTCATCCTCTCCTTAATACAGTGCAGTCGCCCTGTCCCATGTGCAGAAAAACACCCCCAAAGCATGATGCTACCACCCCCATGCTTCACAGTAGGGATGGTGTTCTTGGGATGGTACTCAGTGGAATTATGACCAAAAACTTCTATTTTGGTCTCATCTGACCACATGACTTTCTCCCATGACTCCTCTGGATCATCCAAATGGTCATTGGCAAACTGAAGACGGGCCTTGACATGTGCTGGTTTAAGCAGGGGAACCTTCCGTGCCATGCATGATTTCAAACCATGACGTCGTTGTGTATTACCAACAGTAACCTTGGAAACGGTGGTCCCAGCTCTTTTCAGGTCATTGACCAGCTCCTCCCGTGTAGTCCTGGGCTGATTTCTCACCTTTCTTAGGATCATTGAGACCCCACGAGGTGAGATCTTGCATGGAGCCCCAGTCCGAGGGAGATTGACAGTCATGTTTAGCTTCTTCCATTTTCTAATGATTGCTCCAACAGTGGACCTTTTTTCACCAAGCTGCTTGGCAATTTCCCCGTAGCCCTTCCCAGCCTTGTGGAGGTGTACAATTTTGTCTCTAGTGTCTTTGGACAGCTCTTTGGTCTTGGCCATGTTAGTAGTTGGATTCTTACTGATTGTATGGGGTGGACAGGTGTCTTTATGCAGCTAACGACCTCAAACAGGTGCATCTAATTTAGGATAATAAATGGAGTGGAGGTGGACATTTTGAAGACAGACTAACAGGTCTTTGAGAGTCAGAATTCTAGCTGATAGACAGGTGTTCAAATACTTATTTGCAGCTGTATCATACAAATAAATAGTTAAAAAATCATACATTGTGATTTCTGGATTTTTTTTTTTAGATTATGTCTCTCACAGTGGACATGCACCTACGATGACAATTTCAGACCCCTCCATGATTTCTAAGTGGGAGAACTTGCAAAATAGCAGGGTGTTCAAATACTTATTTTCCTCACTGTACCATAATCATATGAGGTGTTACATTCACAAAACACCCTCTCCAACAGGCAGAGCTGAGGAAGAATTTGCCCATGTGTTGACATGATGATGGGAATCTGTGACAGGCTGACAGAAAATCCTTTTGTGTGATGGGCCCAGCAGAAGTTGTGGATGAATAATTGATCCCAAGAAATCAAATTAGTTTTTCTCTGACCTTGTTGGGCAAAACATATCCACACAACAGTTTTTATTCATGTTGTTGGTGAAAAATGAGACATGCACACATAAATACTGTACCATTTGGTATTATAATTACATTTTCATTAAATTCTCCAAGCTGTTTACCTTTCAAATGTTTTTAAGATTCCGTTGTGGCAAAGGGCGGGCTGACATGAACATGTTTATTGGGAATGTTGACAGAGAAATTAATTTAGGCATCACTTAACATGTTGCCTGCTTATACAATCTATGATTGCCTTAGCCTATGCAGAATATTTACATAAGTCTTTGTCTTCTGTTCTTAGAAAAAAGAAAGTAAACAGCTCCTGGGAGCGTGGCTTTGTACCTCTCAGGGCGTATGAGGTATGGTAAATATGGATATAACAAGGGTTATTCTATGAATTCTGCTGCTGGATTACCAACCATGCAAAGCAGTCAACTGCCCCAGTGACCCAAAAAGCCCATGTTCACAGCATGTCAGTTGGTTTTAATAAGTTGTACATTTGTAGGAGAATTTGCACCACTGAGGTATATTAGTAACTGTTTTTCAAGTAAATATACAGTTTGAGATTTTGAGAAATATGTTAGAGTTAAATTAGAGTTAAAGCTTACTTAACATGTTATATTGTTATATTAGTATCACTGTACACAGACTGAAGTGTCAAAACATCAACTTGTGGTTTTAATGGTGGTTAGACTATATGAAAACAAATCTATAGGTGGCGCAGTGACTTCCTGGAGTTTCCGCTTGTTGCCTGGCATCCTCACCTTTCGTGTTTACAGTTTAGTTTTTGTACCTGATTACACAAACAAGTTAGCGTAACAAAATGAGCATTAGAGGTGCTGGTTGAACTACTCTTAGACAGAGCCACGCCAGCTGTTTCCTCCGGTTTCCAATCTTAGTGCTAAACTAAGCTAACCATAGTGCCATCTGCATCTCAATATTTAACATACATGTGACTGGTATCAATTTAACTCTCAGTAAGAAATTGTATTTCCCTAAATATGTCAAACTAACTGTGTATACTAACTAAACAAACAGCATGGGGGCCTTTAACATTAGACTACATGGGCTCACCAGGTTAATCTGGCCCAGCAACATTGGACACTGTGTAATATTTAATATGAAAAGCAATAGGTCTATATGAACCGTTCTAAAAGATGCATTAAACCATTTTAGTGGCATACATTTAGAGCCATACAGGTATAGTGACATTTCGAACAGGCCTAACTTAGTCGACAAACAGAAAATATCTAAATATGAAAAGTCACTGTGGAACATAGTGCAGTGATGGCAGATATGTCTTCAGTACATCCAAGGCACGGCTGATAGAACCATGTGTATGAGTGAGTGTGAATGTTAGTTTCCGTTTGAGCACTTAGGCTCAGTGTATGAATGTGTGTGACTGGTGAATGCAGATGTAGTGTAAAAGCACTTTGAGTGGTCGAAAAGACTAGAAAGGCGCTATACAAATACGGAGCATATGTGCAGCGAAGACACCTATGCCAGTGTTTATAGACCTGCAGCAGCCTGCGTGGTGTTTCCCAAACTCTGTCGTCACCACCAGTCACGACTAGTGCGCGTGTAGATGCCATGATCATGTTCCTCCTCCTCCACCAACACCACCACCTCCTCCTCCTCCTCATCTATCTGATACACTAGGGCTTTCCCTTTACATGCAACGACCATGCAATAAAAACAGAGTCTAGTCCTCCCAGCCCCACCACCACCTGGAGTATTTGTGCACACCACCATGCAAGCGACGGACACCGGAGCATCTGACACCGACGCTACTGTAAACAGTAGCAGCAGCAGCAACACCGCAGACGTCGACGAGAGCGACGGGGCAGGGGAGAGGATGGACAGGACGGTGCCAAGCGAACAGCAGGACAGGACCAAAAACCACCAGCAGCAGCCAACGTCCTCAACGCCGTCCGGAGTGCTCGGTAAGTCACAGAAAACCCTGTAAAAATACTGTTATGTGTTCTGCGTGCGTACAGTGGAGATCAGAGGAAGGATTTGTGTTTATTTGGAGAAAAAAAAGGATGGGGATTCGGCTACTGTTCATGGGCAATATGGTGCAGTCACCGATGCTTGACACACTTCACCTCACTGTATGAGTCACGGGAGACTGAAGGGGTCAATCGATTGTGTTTGGGTTTTGATTTAGGTGCGTCTTCCCCATTCCCGCTAACGGTACATAGTGCGCATTCCGATTCACACAGGCCCGGGAAGAGTCCGGCTTTTAGTGGTCCACAGGTGCATGCAGGAGTCGTATGCAGCGGAGGTACATATCCCGACGGGCTGTGCTACACTATACTTTGAAGAGAGTAAAGATTGTGTTGCAGGCTCCGATGTCAGGTGTGTCCGTTTTGTCTCAGGTGTTGGAGACTTGAGGATTATACTGGAGATAACTGTAGTGGTGAGCAAGCGATTGGTGCTATGGTTAGTTGTGGAACTGCAAGATGAGGATTAATAAGCAGAAGCGAAAATGTGATATTTTATAACCTTCCTTCCTGGAGCCCCTGTCCATCTCAGGGTACCCTGAATTGTTGAGTTTTATGCCCATTCAGCATCTCTTGCGAGGAGGAGTGACTCAGGCCAAGACCTGGTCATCTGTATATGGTCATATACAGCTGGACTGTGACTGCAGTTATTGCTTTGATAATTTACCATCTAAGAACATTATTAACTAGAAGTGAGCGATTTCACAGCCTGAAGTAATCTTGAAATATCTTCTACATCTGTTTCACCAATATTAGTGTGACTATAGGCTTGGTGTTGTTCGTTTAGCTGAGCTGTAGAATATGAAGGTGCATCTGATCATGAAGTGGTGGTGCATTGATGCACTGGTGAACTAGACAGCGTAACCACATGCAGGTCTGAATGTGGCAGTCTGTCTGATGTGACTTTATGGCCTGAACCATATCCAGGCTGCCTACCTGCATTTTCTCCATTACATGCTGGGAAAGGCACCAAACTCACTGCCCCAGCTGCCAAATCTGTGACTGAGAAACAGATGTGGAAAAAAAGAAATGGTTATTCTCTTTGAATTGTTTATGAAAATGTATTTTGAGTCCTAACTTTCTGAAACAGTTGTGGGCCTTTGATTAACCCAGTGTGTTTCTGCCAACTTTGAGACAGGAAGTGAAGTGGAATGTACTATGTTGATTGGTATGACCTAAAAATATGCAGTATAACAATAATTGTCTTAGTTTTTGTAAAGATCAGTGCTTTAGATTGGGTGATTTAGGTCGGTTGTTGCAGCACTTGTCAGGTTATAGACATTTATTTAAGGTTATGACATGAGTTTTACTAACTTGAGCTCTAACCAAGCATGACTGAGTGAAATATATGTATATAGCCTATCTATATCCAAGATCTGTCTATATTGTTATGCTTATTAATGGCAAATTACATGTCAAGCTATATGGCTCACCAAGTTCGACTGTATTTCAGAGGTCATTCCGGAAGAGGTCTGACTTATAAATAGCTTTGTATCATTACGTTTGACAACAAAATCACGAATGATGATGATATTTCAAAAACAAAAAATACCACGATCCAATTACAATTGTAGACAATAAACAATTACTGTCAATTTATTACCTAGTCGAGGTTAGGAAGCCTCAAAGTCTATATCACTTACCGCAACTGTTTACACAAAAAGAAGAGTAAAAAATGTCTATAGTATATTCTAGTTTGTAAATCTATACAAGCTCTACTGCAGACTGATATTCAATCATCTTATCATTCATGGTAATGTTTTTCCGAATGGATAAATTGCCACTGCTTGGCCGAGAGATTTGCATGTCAGACATGTCTGGTGGCCTTAATGAGCAGTGTGTCATAGGTACAGTATACTGTTTCTTACAGTTACTGAGTGGGCGTGTTCAAAAACATCTATAACAGTGAGGTGACAGCAGCACTCACTGCTCCCCATAAGAGGGATAAAAGTGCTCATAGTAGGTGACGTTATATTTCATTTGGGCTGCAGAATGTGAAATGCTTATCACAGACACGTCCTGTGAGAGTGTCCCAGTGCGGTTCAGTGAACAATAAAGAGATCAGTCAGTTACTCACTATTGCGTGAGTCGTGAGACTGAGAATGTTACTTGAGAGTATCACTTTCACTTTTGAGTGTTAACCAACATGTGAAAGAAAAAAAAAAAGATGACTTCAGAGCATACACTGCATTGTGAATAAGTGCAAGCGGGACAACACCGCTGGGAAGGCCTGCTGCTATACCTACATCTATTTTTAAGAGACAGTCTTGAAAAGTTAGTTTGCTAATGGCTATTTACACACCATTCAGTTTACATATCATCTATTTGTTCACAGCTCAAAACGTTGGCTCATAGTCATATGACCAGTGCAGCACAGTCAACGTGTCTGCACAATTTCATTTATGTCATTTTGTCTTTCCCCCAATTCTCCATGACAGAGCAAAAAAATAGGAAATTATGGAAAAATATGGTGGAGAAATAACATCAGTGATGAGTGTCAGGGTGATACTAATGACTAACCCGTCAAAATATCACCATCTGCCCCCTGCACTCTGCCTAGCCCTCTTTCTCAGTCATTTTAAACTGTATTTTACCCAATTTGATTCACTCTTACCTTCTCGCCCTGCTGCCCCCTTTTTCCTTTTAGATAAATTGTTCGGGAAGCGCCTTCTGCAGGCCAGACACTACATTATGTCTCGCAAGTCCTGGCTCAAGATGGTGCCCACCGAAAACTGTGATATCCTGATGACATTCCCAGGTACTGAAGGCTCCGGCCTGTCCTCCTTGTTCGTCCTGTGATGAATCCCTCACTGTAGAGAGAACAGTGGATCCTCATTAAATGTTTTTGGTGATCAGCCAGCCACTCAGGACTTAGAATGGTCTCTGAGGACAATTAGATCTCATCCATTTAGTGTACTTGTATCTACAGACTAGTCCTTCCTGCAGTATTTTAAGGAAGCTGCAGTTGTGGGTAGAAAAATGTGAATTGGACGGATGAACACTTCATTGGGCTTTATCCTCAGGGGGGGACTGCTGTTGCTCTTTGGGGACACATATACTATGTTTGGCATACATTATCTTTTTGAGGCCTTCCTCTGTTATAGAGATGCACATTTTACAAAATAGCTCAATAGTATATGTTGTGTCATACATACAGTGTTAACTGAAACAAATGTAGAATTGATCAACTGCAGTAAAAGTGTTTGTTGTGCAAGCATCAACAAGGACTCCAACCTTCAAAAATGGATTTTCTCCAAAACCGCCATAATAGCTACCACAATTTGAACGTGAAGGGCATTGCTTTTTTAGATGGCTGTTAAGGTCAAAGTCAAATTTGGTGGTGTTGCTAGAGTCTGACTAGTCCTGCTGTGTTTAATACATCTATCTCGTGGACAAAAGTGGGGCAAGGTGAAATAATCCCAAATTAAATTGTTTTACTGTAATTGGTAATCAAAGCATGACCTACATATGTAATGTAAATTAGTCATGATTATGAATTTAGTCTTTGTGCATGCTGGATGGATCCAAAGTCTCAGTGATTTCCAATTTCATGTTTATTGTTTTCAGCTGTTCTTATGATATGGAGTCAATGGTAATGATACAAAAGGCACACAATTAATAGCTTAATTGAGACACAATGTGCTGCGTACAGTTGGCTGAAACAGCTGGAATCAGATTGGAATAAATACGAGTTAAGATTTAATTAGAGTGGCCTATTACAGTCAACACAGCACTGCTTCTTAGGCCTTCTGTCAGGACGGTGAATTGGATTTGGTCCAGCTTCTCTTTATACAGCAGTAATCTGATCATTTCCTGCATCTAGCAAACATGCCTGCAAATGTGTGAGTAATTAAAGTGAATGTAGATAAAATAAACTGTTGTTTCAAAATATGTATTATGATGAACATATTCACTGTTGATGAAAATGCAGTTGTCTATAAATGATGGAAAGCATGCTACCACACGTTCTCCCTTACAGATGCAATAGATGACCACACTCTGCTGTGGCTCCTGAATCAGATTCGTGTTGGAATCCCACAAGTCAGCATTCAGGTTCGGCAGCATAAACACACCCAGACACACGCCTTCTTCATCACGACAACATTTGAGAAGTAAGACCCCGAAACTCACATTCACACTGTGTGTGTGCGTGCATGCATGCATGTGTGGTCTTAGTTTAAACTTTTCCAAGTGGCCACTGAGCACTGGTGCTTTTTCCTGGAGTTAGAATAATGGTTAGGTAGGGTGATTTAAATGTTATTCCTATAGGTTATTGGTAACATTTTACTTCATTATTTAACTGCATATACAGAGGGTACAGCAAAATTGCTAAAATGAAGTCCAGGGTTCCCAAACCTAAAGTTGGAAATCTCTATTAGATTTTGCAAAAGACAGTAAAAAAAGAAAAGAAATGTAATTTCAAAGTAAGGCAAATTAGCACGTATGTGTTTGTATGCATGTGTATATGCATGTGTATGAAGATTTCTGCACCACAGCATCATAAAGGTAATACATAGAGTGATTAAGTTTGTTTTTAATTTTTTTGTTATGAATGTCTCTAATTTTTAGCCTATTGAAAATAAAGGAATAGGCCGACATTTGGGGAGATACACTTATTTACTTACTTTCCAGGAGTTAGGCGTACATGAGAAAACCGATACCACTCTCATGTCTGTGCATTTACCATGAAGTTAGAGCCAGGGGTCCATTAGCGTAGCTTAGCATAAAGACTGGAAGAAGGGGGGAAAAGCTAGCCTGGCTCTGTTCAAATATAAAAAAAAAAACATCTACCATCTAACTCATTAACAAGTTGAATCTAATTAGTTTAATTCATAAAAAAAACCAAAGTATATGTGTGTATCTCCCAAAATATGGAACTATTCCTTTAAGCACACGTTAGTTGTGTGCTTACTACTATCTATCAGACATCTGCAGTCCAGCCTGTACACGGTGTTTGTGCTCCATTAGGTTTAATCCTGCTGTTCATTTAGCCTGTGCTCTCCTCACACGCAGCTTACTGCGGGGAGCAGAGCAGATGGGCATGCACAAGGCCGTCAAACCACAATTTGGTGGCGGTATGCGGCGCTTTTCCTGCGAGGAAGACAACATCTATGAGAACATAGAGAGCGAGCTCTGCTTTTTTACCTCACAGGTTAGAGCTCAAAACTGTGGGCCATGTGATATGTAATATGCATAATGACACTTGCTACAAACTGAGTGTGTTATTAAAGATCTGTGTATTTATTTAAATTTCAGGAATTAAAATGATATGTCTAATAGTTATGATTGTTTTTCTCCTCATAACTGTGATGGTTTTCAGGAGCGTCAGAGCATTATAAAGTATTGGCTGGACAATCTGCGAGCCAAACAGGGGGAGGTGCTTCACAACATTCACTTCCTGGAGGGACAGCCAATCAGTATGCTGCCATTTTATTATGATTGAACTTTTTCAATACTGTTCCACATACCTTGTGCATTGCTTAGTGTTGAAATGTTACCTTAGAAACCATGTATGAGTTTCATGATGTCTCCTCTTTAGTTCCAGAGCTGGTAGCTCGGGGGGTGATCCATCAAATGTTTCCTCTCCATGAGCAGAGGATCCTCAACCAGCTGATGACATCCTGGGTCCAGGCTGTGTGTGAAAGGCAGCCCCTGGGTAGGAAATTATTATTGAAGAAAATTTGGCAGGACAGTACACAGCAGGCCTGGCTGTTAATGTCACATTAGTTTATACTATAAGATAGTATGAGCTTGTTGGTAATGTAAGTGATTGAGAAATTATGATTCTTCCCAAAGGCTCAATATTAGCTTGTTTACAACTTCATCTGCTTTATAGATGATATCTGTGACTACTTCGGAGTGAAGATCGGCATGTATTTTGCCTGGCTGGGTTTCTACACTAACTCCATGCTTTACCCTGCTGTCATTGGCTTTCTGCTCTGGATACTCGCAGAGGCTGACCAGGTACTTGAAACCTATTCTATAACAAGATTTGTTATACAAGATCTGACTTTTTTAACCACTTGGGATATTATGGAGAACCCCCCTTTAACTGTCACAATGTATGTGTACTGACGCTGATTTCTTTTTCCTTTCATCCACATATTAGTTTTATTTCTATGCCAGGAGTGTCAGGAATTTACTGAGGTGTTTATGTCCATTTCTGACCTCATACATTTTATATTATTTCCTGTGTGTGTTTTGTAAAAAAGAGACGTTGACAGCAAGCTGAAGCAGCGCACTGACACAAATTAATTAATGAATTGTGCGTGGCATAATCATACATTTAAAGGTAATATAAGTTTTCATTCTCTCATGCTCGTTCACAGACCAGTCAGGATATCTGCTGTGTGGTTTTTGCCCTCTTCAATGTTGTGTGGGCCACGTTGTTTCTGGAGCGCTGGAAGAGGCGAGAGGCGGAGCTGGCCTACAGGTGGGGCACCCTGGACACCCCCGCCGAGTCCTTGGAGGAGCCCAGACCCCAGTTCAGGGTGAGGATTGTTACTGAAGTTTGAGCATGTATGGAGGAAAAAGCTGCTCAGATCGACTATCAAATGATCACAGTCACTTGCTAATAGTCAAAAAGTTTCATGCAGCAACATTACAGAAAGTAAATTCTGTTATTTCAGTACACCAGTATCACTATGCTCAGGTCGCAGTATCAGTCCGGTTGAGTGGTTTATCAGCGAGCTCTTGCGTAGCTCTACGGGATTGGCACACAATACCAGGAAATGTGATCATTATGTTTACAAGAGGAGTGTGTCTAAAGACGCCACGTGCTCTCAGACAAAAGTGGGGCAGGTAGCCACTCCCCCACCCCCACCCCATCTCCTGTGGTATAGAATGAATGGAAGTTTTGTGGGTGACCTGCTTGAAAAGGCACGTGGGGGAGGGTGAGGATGTGCCTGGCTAGCTCAGTCGGTAGAGCATGAGACTCTTAATCTCAGGGTCGTGGGTTCGAGCCCCACGTTGGGCGGCAAAGCTTTTGAGGATGCACTTCTGGCAACAGCAGTGTGGTTACTCTGAATAACAGGACATCAGAATCAGCTTTATTGCGAGGTATGTGTACACATACAAGGTATTTGGCTCTGGATTGTACAATGCTCACGATGTGCTTACTTATACAATAACACAATAATACAGCAATAAAATCAAACACAGGCTACAGTATAGAAAACACATATATACACACTATAAACAAAACAAACAGATTGAGACAATAGGGCAATGAGCAGAGTGCAAAGGATGCAGGAGTAAATTATTATTAGCATTATTGTTACTGTGTACATGTCGGAGGTGGATGTGATATGCAGGTACACATACACATACAAGCATACATGTACACAATGTGATGAGTGCAAAGAATGCTGGAATAAATAAGTATTATATTCAGGTGTGAACAGCTCTGAAGAATGATAAATAAATAATAATTGGTAGCCAGTAAAGAGGTGGCCGATTAGAGACAGAGTTACTGGGTTATTGCACAGGAATTGTTCCTGACACTGTGAGGCAGAGTCAGCTGTTCATCAGAGTGATGGCTTGTGGGAAGAAACTGTTCCTGAGTCTGTTGGTTTTGACAGTGCTCTGTAGCGCCTACCAGAGGGGAGAAGCTGGAACAGGTTGTGTCCAGGGTGAGATGGATCTGCAGTGATGTTTCCTGACTCTGTAAATGAAGAAGTCCTCATTGGAGGGCAGGTTGGCACCAAGGATTTTTTCTGCAGTCCTGACTGTCCGTTGTAGTCTGCTCCTGTCCTTTTTGGTGGCAGATCCAAACCACACAGTGATGCATGTGCAGAGAACAGACTGGATGATGGCTGTGTAGAAGTGGATCAGCAGCCCCTTATGCAGGTTGAGCTTCCTGAGCTGGCGCAGGAAGTACATCCTCTGCTGGGCCTTCTTGATGATGGAGTCAGTGTTGGGCTCCCACTTTAGGTCCTGGGATATAGTGGATCCCAGAAACCTGAAGGATTCCACAGCAGACACAGGGATTGAGTATGGGGATGGGGGGACTCCTTCTGAAGTTTACGGTCATCTCCACAGTTTTGAGCGTGTTAAACTCCAGGTTGTTCTGGCCAGCTGATCAACCTCCCATCTGTAGGCCGACTCATCACTGTCCTGGATCAGACCAATGACCGTTCATCATCAAACTTCAGGAGTTTGACAGATGGGTCTCCTGAGGTGCAGTCATTGGTGTAGAGGGAGAAGAGCAGCGGGGAGAGCACGCACCCCTAGGGGGCGTCAGTGCTAATAGTCCGGGTGCTGGATGTGATTTTTCCCAGTCTCACCTGCTTATTCCTGTCAGTCAGGAAGTTTGTGATCCACTGACAAGTGGAAGCTAGCACAGTGAGCTGGGTGAGTTTGGTGCTGAGGATGTCCGGGATGATGGTGTTGAACGCCGAGCTGAAGTCCACGAACAGGATCCTTGCATATGTCCCTGGAGAGTCGAGGTGTTGCAGGATGTAATTCAGTCCAAAGTTGATTGCTTCATCCACTGACCTGTTAGCCTTGTAGGCAAACTGCAGGGGTTCCAGCAGGGGGCCTGTAATGTCCTTCAGGTGGGCCAACACCAGTCTTAATGATATGACATAATGATATGAAAAGATGATGTTATTACTTATGTGGTAATTGCAGTTCAGTTGATGAAGTGGTGTTTCATTTGTTTGACGTTTTCTACAAAAACCTGGTATAACAAATATAGGACATGCAATCAAGCAAGCAGTTACTATGAAGCACATTCTTCACAAACATTTCCAATCCAAGATGATTGCAGTCATGAAAAATAAGTCTGTAATACTCTCTCAGGCTGTTTTTATTGCTCTGCTGTGTCTGCAGGGAGTGAAGCGCTGCAGTCCCATAACAGGCTGTGAGGAGTTCTACTACCCGCCCTGGAAGAGAGCTCTGTTCAGATGGCTGGTCAGCCTGCCCATCTGCCTCCTCTGTCTCTGTTTTGTCTTCCTCGCTATGCTCCTCTGCCTGGAACTGCAGGTTTGAACAGATAACACAGCATGCAAGTCCAGTGAAGAGAAAAAGGAGCGTAAATAGTCTGGGGCTAATAAATGGGGATGATGAAGTGTTTAATTAATTTCTTGTAAGGACTTTAAACCCCTTACTGGAAACGTCACGATTAACACAGAAAGAGCTAATAGTTTATTTCATGATCCACAACTCCAGTTTAGTCTGATATTGTGTAATTTTATCATTTTTACAAACAGGTTAAATAAGGCCCAGTCAAATATACCACTTGCCAGTTTATATTAATTTATTAGCCTTTTAAAAATAGCTGTGGGATTTGAGAGAGTAGGTGTGAATGAATAGGACATATTAAATATGTATCATGCTTCTAATGCACCTTGCAGGAGGTGGTGATGGAGATTCAGGAGCTACCTGGTATCACAAGATTCATTCCTAAGATACTTCTGGCCCTTACTGTAACCGTATGTGACGAAGTGTATAAGAAGATTGCATACTGGCTTAATGACATGGGTAAGTCATTTATTATATATCTTTGTGATATATAATAGATGAATTGTTTAATAAGAAATTAAATTAAAATAGAATGTATTTGCCCATAGTTGTAATTTAGGATAGACACCCTCTTAGTATGCATGAGAATTATTTTATGCTACGTGAGTACTGAAAACTTTTAAGCTCTGAGGTTCCTGTCCTTTGCATTCAGGAGATACCATATGAGGTTGTTGAAGGTAAAACCTTTTTACTATCATTCAGCTGCCCTTTGACAAATGCTCCCTCTTACATTTTTTTTCTTCATTCAGAGAACTACAGACTTCAGAGTGCCTATGAGAATAATCTCATCATCAAAATGGTTTTTGTAAGTCATGTTTCCTTTGTCTGTTTGGCATAATAGAGACAATTCATCATTCTTAATTGACTTCCAGTAATGTTTCATTCCTATGGTTGTTTTACAGTTTGAATTCATCAATTCTTACCTTAGCCTTTTCTATATCGGCTTCTACCTCAAGGACATGGAGCGACTTAAGGAGGTAACAACTGTTGACAATAGAGTGCTGCAAGAATGAGTCCTAGAACCTGGAAATGAGTTAGTATTTTTGCACAACTGGTTCCCTCGTCTTGAAGAAGCTTAGAAGCTTAGTGGTGACAACACTGAAGTCTTGCGACCGTGGTGTAGTTTGTTTATAGCCTGACGTGAGCTTTTTACTTCTGGCGATTGCATTTAAGCTGCATAAATCATAAAAGTGGTGTCCATTTGTGAAGATTGTCTTGCTGAACAAAATATTTAAAGGTTCAGTGTGTAAGTTTTCGTTGGATCTAGTGGGTAGTGTTGCGAATTGCAAACAACAGTTTAGTCACCGCTCACTCCTCCCTTTCCAAGCGTGTAGGAGGGCTACGGCCAACACGCTCTGTCTGCTCTTGTGCTAAATAATACGTGTGGGCCTCCATTTGTCCAAATTTCACTTCTCTTCTTACTTCTAATAAATGACAAACTATTACCACTACTAGGGGTGGGAATTGCAGGGTACCTCACGATACGATACGATACATACGATAATGTGATGATACAGCAATTCTGCGATAATCGATATATCGCTAGACAATCCTAAAATGATACATCACAAAATACCCAGGAAAAAGTTCTCTATTTATTTGTTGCAAATCCAACCAGTTAGAAAACAGCACAATTCTGTAGCACCTTTCTAGTCTTTTTTCAACCACTCAAAGCGCTTTTACACTACATCTGCATTCATTAGTCACACACATTCACACACTGAGCCTAAGTGCTCAAACAGAAACTAACATTCACACTCACCACTCACACACTGGCGGAATAGCTGCCAGGGGCAATTCGGGGTTCAGTATCTTGCCCAAGGACACTTCGACACGCAACCAGGGATTGATCCGCCGACCTTCCGATTAACGGCCAACCCGCTCTACCTCCTGAGCCACAGCCGCCCCGTCGATATATTGCTGTATCGATGTATTGGCACACCCCTAACCACTACTACTTCCTTCTTCTTTGTACATTTTCAGCGTAGTGACGAAACACATTCTGTAGAGCTGTTTGTGCTTTTGGGCTACTGTAGAAACATGGTGGAGCAACATAACAACTTCCATGTAAGGGGACTCGTGTTATATGTAGATAGAAATGGCTCATGTCAATAGATCCTCCTAAATACTATGTACTAAATACCCTTAAGTAATAAAATTTAGTTTGTCAGAGAGCATATTTTCAACAATATGCCAAAATCCAATGGAAAAATCCTATTGTCGAGGGAAGGGATGCTAACTTATGGGTGGTTGGCCTACAAAAATATGTCCTCCCTGCAGCACTCTATATCACAAACAATAAGACAAAATGTTGGACTTCTGACAATATGTACTGTAGCTCTCGCTGAACATTGGCCACCAATGGTGATAATTGACCTCTCAAAATTCGTAGTCATTTGCAGGCTTTTGGAGTGTGTGCATGTTTTCTCTTTTGCACTTCTTAGATTCAGCCCAGTAACAGATGTTATCCTACTCCTCACAGATGCTAGCCACTCTACTGATCTTCCGCCAGTTCCTACAGAACATTAAAGAGGTCCTCCAGCCTTATCTCTATGAGCAGAACAAGCTGGGTGTCTTCACCCCAAAGGTGCTGTGGGAGCTACTCCAAGCCATCATGCTCAAGTATGGCCGCCTGGCTCTGGGAAAGGCCCAAGCCTCAATGACAGGCTATTCCTTCCTGGGTCCCAGAGGGATCCCTGTCAGTCACACTGCTAACGGTAACCCAGAGACAAGGAGAAGAGGGGATCTGAAAGCCGGGTTCAGGCTGACAGAGGAGGAGTGGGACATGAATGACAGCAGTCTGAAGCAACGTAAAGTCAGCTTCACAGAGAAGGTCGACTACCAGGATGTCACGACAGAAACACAGACGGTGTATGACAGCTCCCTTGAGGACAGTCCCACAATGGTGGAGGAAGGGATGGATCGGTCCAGTATTTTTGACAGTTGTGACGAGGACAGTGATTGTGAATCGTTGGCTCAAGTATGTGGTCTGTTTGTTATTATGACATATCATTCTGTTTGTAGATATTTTAGCTTTGTGGTTTTGGCTTCTTCTACTCTGACTAAACTCCCTCCAAAACAGTTCAATGGCATGGCAGTTTCATGAAGTTTTATGAATTAAGTCATATTATTTTTGTGGGGATTTATCTCATTCATCCAGATACTACTCTGACTGATCAAATTAAGCTATCCACTCTACAGCTGTAGAATTTAAGATGTCTAAGTTGTTACCAGAGAAAGTATCATAGTCCACTGTTTACCTTAGCAGGAGACCAAGGAGAATGCCACTGTGTCCTCTCCAAAGGAATCTGACTCTCTCTGTCAGAGAAGAAAGAATGTAGGTGAGGGGAGAAGAGAAGAGAATAAGAAGTCCTGGATTGATCCACCAGAAGAACCCAAAACTGTCACTCTGACCCAGGCTGAGATTGAGAGCTGCATGCAGACGTACGAGGTGAAACTCTTGATATGGGGCAAAGAAATGCTCATTTTACTTTTCTTTATACAAACTATCTTGCATCATACAAATTCTAATAGTGTTTCATGGTGTTTGACGGCCAAAAGGACACACTCCAGGACTACCAAGAAATGTTCATTCAGTTTGGCTATGTGGTGCTCTTCTCCTCTGCGTTTCCCCTGGCGGCCATGTGTGCTCTTATCAACAACATAATCGAGATCCGCAGCGACGCCTTGAAGCTCTGTACCGGCCTGCAGAGACCCTTTGGACAGAGGGTGGAGAACATCGGACAATGGCAGGTCAGTGTGTTTTGTTTTGGAAAATGTCAGAAAAGCCTTCCAGGCTACATCGTACATAGTGAGGGCATCTGATCAGATCAGCCTATAAACCTCCCCCTCTCTCTCTCTGTTTCACTCTCTCTCAACATCAGACTGCAATGGAGGCCATGGGCTTGATAGCCATTATAGTTAACTGTTATTTGATTGGTCAGTGTGGGCAGCTCCAGCGTCTTTTCCCCTGGTTGAGTCCTGAGATGACCATCATCTCCATCGTCTTACTGGAGGTATGCGCTGTTCTGTGTACGGTAATTGAAGGTTTGTCCATGAAGAGTTTTAAGAGAAATGTGGCTTTACTCCCCAAGTGACACTTTTTTACTCTTACCAGTGAAGTACAAATGTGCATGGCCTGCTATTCTTTGTTGTGACTGTAAAACCTTCAAAATCGACCCGTAGAAAAAAAAAAATACAGAACAAGAAACAGAATGTGACTGTGCCTTGATGTAACTGTGTGTTGAGCCTGTCCCTTTGTGGTCTTGGTGGTTTACAGCACTTTGCAATCCTCCTAAAGTACATCATCCATGTTGCCATCCCTGATATCCCTGGCTGGGTAGCAGAAGAGATGGCCAAGCTAGAGTACCGACGAAGGGAAGCTTTCAAGGTATAGTTGTATCATAGCTTGAAAGACCTTCGGCCTGCTGGCTGCACTTTGTGCAATTTACATCATATTTCTATATATTTACCCCTTTGTGTCACTTAGGCTCTTGGTGTGCAGTCTTTTCTGACTGTCCATAAGAAATAATTGTGTGTCTGGCTACATTTGTCTGTGTTGTTGTATCACATCAGTGGCACTTCTCTTGATGGTGTCTCAGATAAGTCTTGTCAAGAGATAAAAAAGCACCACTTTTAGCAAAAGTCAGTATATTTGGTGTGAAGTCCCTAACAGCTTGTTTGTGTGAACTAACTGCTGGATAGGATGACAACTTATTCGACAATGAAGCTGTAAATGAGGGAGGGCACACAGGCTGTTACTCCCACTAAACACTGACCTGAAGAAAGTTTCATCTGTTAGTCCTGTGCACTGTATTCACTGCTACCTCACATTAATTTATACTCTTCTTAATCGATTTTCTCCTCTCCTTCTGTTTCATTGTCTTTCTTTTTCTTTCTGTGACTCTTTCTCTCTCCTCTTCTCTGTCTTCATTTTAACACGCCTCCTTGTTTAGAAGCATGAGCAGCAGGCCCAGCAGCACTTCCAACAACAGCTCAGACGCCGACGTGAAGAGGGGGAGCTTCAGCGGCAGGCTGAGCTGCAGGCCGAGGCCCGCCAGGAGAGCGACTACCACAAGGCAGACACCCAGCACATGCACCAGCACCACCATGACAAAGCACCAGGCGGCAAGCCAGGGGACAAGCCAAAGAGACCCAGCTCTCTGCTGGGAAACAACAATGTCATGAAGCTAAAGCAGATCATCCCTCTCCAGGGGAAGTTTTCCTCCGGCACCTCACGCTCCCCAGCCCAGTCCCCAACAGGAGGTGAGGCAAAGCTCCCAGGATTTCTGAAGTTCTTGAAGTCGCCTGAGGTGAAGAAAGAGCCAGCAGTGGCAGTTGGAGCAACTCCAGGGTCAACAGTGACCTCCTCAGCTCCCTCTGGTGGCCAGGAGAGGTCACAGTCTCCCAACAGGACATTCAGTCCTGGGAAGCTGTTCAGTTTCAGCAAATCAGAAGGGACTGTAGTGTGTGTGAATGGGACACAACCAGCGACCCAGATTACTAACGCTCAGCCCAACAGGGCTGACTTGAACACCTCGCTGGAGGAATTACCCTCTAATGAGTCAGATAAAGGAGAATCAAGACAATTGACCGATTTAGAAAACTCTGTCTCAAAGAGTTAATAAATGTTCAACCGTACCAATGTAATCTCCTACCTGTGCTGTAGGAGAACACATTAGTCACAAAGACCACACGTAAGGTCAACGAGCGTTTAGACTTTCACTCTTGAGGCAACTTACTTCGCACAAAGTATTATACTGTATCTATTAACATTTGAATATCTAGCTTCCATGTAAAATATGTACAGTAAGTGTAACTCCCTGAATGGGGCTTGAGTAACCTTAACTGAAGGTTAAAATACTGCATGACTGCCTGGTTTTTAGCAGCACCAGAGCAGGTAACTGATGTGAAGGATCTTTTTTTCCAAAAACCAGCTGATCATCAACGAGCACTTGTGTCAAAGGACATTAACAGCAGCTTCTCACTCCAGGTTTGTTTCTCATTCTGATGCCTGTAATGCATGTTGCATCATGTGCATGCGTTACGTATCCATGGTGTCTTTTCAGTTGTGAAGCACTTTCAAAGCCATTGTATTCTTCTGCAATAGGTCAGATTATATTCACTGTGACCATAACAAATATTCTATTTTTCTTAACTTTGATTTTCTATGAATTATTTTACTACATAAATTAGTGAATGTACTTCTATAATGTAAATAAATCTCACTTGAATAAAACATCCATCAACAGATAACGCACTGGCTGAGTTTGTTAATAGCAAAGAGATAGAAATGGGTGGTAGACCATTTTGCTGGATAGGTTGGTTTCATGGAAATAGGTATGTAACTACATTTTTAAGGAACATTATAGAGACTTCAGAATTCAGAACAGAACATACACTGTTGTATAAACACATCTCTGCCAGAAGGCAATTACAATACAGAACTGCAGTATTTGCAGAAAAACCTAAATTAATGGAAGGAGGTGAAAAATCTGGCTGTTAAATATGAGTAACAACCCCTACTGCATGTCAAGTCATATGTGTAGAACAAGAGTGAGATCTGAAAGTGACAATACATTTATACAATAAACTCAAAGCAAACCATTTCACAACCTAACATCCAAAACCTAATCATGTGATGGAATACAGACCATATGAAACAAGTAGAATAAGCACACTCTTCTATGAAGTAAAATTAACTAAATAAAACACTGCATGTCTCTGGTTTAAAGCCATACTTGGGAAACTTAGTGTGTGTTCTACTTATTTTGACTGATATAAACAAGCATATACTGTTTAATCTGGAACACATATAAAAACATAAAATAGACTTAACTGTCAATTGTGCCAAACATTATTGAAAATCTGGCAAAATATTTCCAGCTGATTACTTTTTATAAATGCACACAATGTGATATTTCTAAAGGTGCAAACCCAATTATGTAAGATGCTTATGTTTATTTTGAACAAACTCTGGCTTGAATCCTTCCAGCGTAAAATAACTAATTGGCTAAACAAAATGAAATAACTATATGGCTGGTTTATGAAAGAAAAAATTGTCACCTGATAAAAGGGTCAGAACAATTAAAATATACAAAAAGAGCTGTGGAGCCTTGTGATGAGCTTTACTTACTTTATGAGCAGCAAACACAGACTATTTAACCCTGCTGTCAGAAGCTTGTAGATCCAAACACACATTCCCTCAATACGACTCAAATGATCAACTTATTTAAACAAATGTGAATGGCACATTTATAACAAGGATTGACAGCAGTTTCTTCAAGTCACCTATACGTCAGTACAGCTAAGTACTTGCAGTCGTCACCTATTCCATAAAATATTGTGCTAACCTTGTGATTACAAAGATACAAGCACTGCTTATAAAATGGTGATGTCATACTACTGAGCATCAAACTGGCTACAAAATCTGCAAGTCGCACTGTACAAAATGTTTGCTTCCTGTAGCATGACTCTATTGGCTTGAATGTGTCCTTATTTAAAAGACATGCTAATATCCATTCATTGCTCTTCCCCTGAAACAACATGTAAACCGAAGGACACTCTAAAACATAGTGAAAACACATTCACTTCCATTTAAGGCAATAAATCATTATTCATCAGGAGAAAACATAAAATTTCTTTCAGCACTTGTGTCTTCTTCTGCAACAGTCCATAACAAACCCTGAATGGACAATTAATTCTAAGCAACAAACACAATGCAGTTTTACTTCCTGTTACTGTAATGACAGCAATCACAAAGGTTGGGCTAAAATAAAGTGTTTAGGGAACACTGTCATTACATAATTTAAAACTAAAACATCCTAATGGAGGAGGAGCTACAAAAGATGGCATGTCACTTATCTCAGAGATGGTATGAACAACTACAGCAGTAAACCCTTAAATAACAGCAGGGGAGCAATGACTTTATGCCCTGCATAATTAAAAGAAAACTGATGATAAGTGAAGGGAAAACCAGAGGGGTGGAGGAATAAGGAGGTAGATTTATGCTATTATCAAACTACGAAGACTGAAACCTGAGGCAGAGGTGTCTTGGAAGTAAAGAAAATACTAGATGAGAGTAGTAAATAAACTGAGGAAACAACATTTTTGGTTAGAGGAAATCTGAAGTAAATACAAACATTAAGACAGATGTTTTGGGGGATTAATGTCATGCCTGCTGTAGTCTGAAATGTTATCAATCCTTGTGTGCTTCAGTCTCAAGGTGTGAGTTTGCAACCATGTATCCTGTATCTCTGTGTGCATTTTGTATGTAAAGGTCAGTCTCTGCTGTGTGTGCATCAATAGCACAGAAATCTACGAATCATCGTTCAGCTCCCGACTGTCTATTCTGGCAATTTTCCGTGGAGGGGCCGTGTTCTCTCCCTCTCCGTGTTCCTGCTCGCGCTTTTTAGCTGCATTCTAAGAAAGAAAGAAAGAAGCACATTTAACACACAATGAACCACAAAACAGAGGTCATCTAGTGCCATTAATAAAACAACAAGAAACAACTTTCTCCTCCATTACGTTAGCTATTTTTCAAACCTTTACCTTTTTGTCCCACTGCTGATGAAGATACCTCAATAGGATGTTTGTCTTCTCTGTGACTATGACTGAGGAGAAACAACACATACACTGATTAGATCATGAGACACAACGTTAAAAGGTGCAGAAAAGTAAAAAAGGAGTTGAAATCAGCTGTTACTATAGAGAGTATTAACTTAATAAACAGTGATCTGGAGGCAATTTCCTCTAATGTAAGTCTGAAACTAAGACAGTTAATAAGCAAATGAGTGCTTGGGGTGTACACTTACATAACTACTACATTAATTCAATTTTAACAGAAAATGAGCTGTAGTTCCCCTGCCCTGTAAACATTTTCAAAAGTTCATGCACTTACTCTGTTCTGATGGATATTCCCGGGTTGGAAGATACACAGATGGTCGACGGTTCTAAAACAATATCGGGATCCATGTTAATCTTCAAATTGCCTCGATTTACCTCAGATAATAAAAATAGTAGTACTACCGTGTGACATAATCTCTTGAATTATGAAGACATATGCAACACCATGAACTCACAACATTTTTAGATAAATAAATGACTTACTGATGCTTTACATACAGAGTCTGCATGGAACCTGCTGAAGTTATTTTTGTTGTAGACAGGAAGTCCCTTCAGAAAATCTCCCTGTTAACAGAACAGAAAAATATGAACAAAAACACTCCCCGTACCAACAGATCCAACGAAAGTAAAGTCCTCATTATGAGCGAGCACTAATGTGGTATTAATTGACAATTGACGTCGTTTGCCATAACGTAACGTTACTCAACGTATCTGTCGCAGCCAACTACATAAGCGAACACCTACAGGTTAATCCCAAAACGACAAAGCAAAGAACCAGCAGTGAACCTACCTTCTCCATTTCTGTCAGAGCTCTTCGTCCGTTGACTAGCTAACGTTAGCCAAGAACCGTGAGAGTGAAAACGAGCTACTGTTTCTGCTAGCTAGCCACTTAGCCTTGATGTCTTTGTCGTAGCTAAGATACCGGTTTGTTTACCCGTTCGACAGCTTCTTACGACTGCTATAAAACATGAACTACGTATGACTTCGATATTGTCGCATCACACCACTTCAAATTCAGTATCAACAGCAACCTTCCACTCGTGTAAAGGTAATAAAAACAAAAAGTGAAACTGGACGTTCTTAGGAAGGTAACTTGCTACTAGTTCGCAACTCCATTTTTGTTGTTCGTCTTTTCGGGGGCGGATACCTTTCAGCAGCGGGCGTACTTCATTGGTTGAGAAGAGGTCGACGCGTGACGAGACCTAAACAGCAGTGTGCTTATTGGCTAGAAAGTCATTATGTAAACAGACCTATCTCCCAATACAAGGGGGTTGTGGCATGAGGCTCAGATGAAAACACAAGTACCTTCTGCAGTATGCCATTCTCCATGGACACTATGTATACATGTATCTCTCAACTGCTGTTACTGCGACGGTGAAAGTACTGAGATAATAAAGAACAACAGCAAAGCAATCCGTACTCTAAAACTCTGAATTATTATCATTAAACTATAAATAATGTAATAAGTAATTACTAATCAGGCTGTTTATTAAAGTATATTTTTTCTGTCTTCTGTTTTTAAGTGTTCATATACAATGCAAACATTAGTAATAGGATATTAGAACTTCCAACAGTTAATACTTTAAAAATCACTTCATGACAATTAGTACAAATGTTTCAGCTAAAGCTGATGTTTATCTGTACATTATTATATGACTAGCACACAGTTGCAAAAATGGCAAATGCTGTGAAAGTGAGAATCCAAGAGAATGCTGTTTCCATTTTCTCTATTTTTAGTCATTACAACTTCACAATCATTTTCAACAATTTCTTGGTTGCTAGTGGTATTCTGGGCTACCCTGCCTGATGAAACGCATGACCACAAGGACCTAATCCTTTCCCCCCAGCTCCTAAAACTCTTTTCCTACTGCTTTTAGTTAAATAAACCTGAAACTCTAAATAGTAGATTGCAGTCAACCCTAAGAGATCAAAATTTAGTCTCTTGAGGGAACAAAGAAAAAACCTTTGTACACAAACTACCTTTGGGAAGCAGTGATTTTTTTGTTTTCAATCACAAATGCAAATACATTTAATTCTGCAGGGATGGTTTTTATTTAAAAGTCAACCAGAATTGGCACTTTCACTTGAGAACAACTAAGATGACGCAGTTTTTTAAAGACAAAAATTGTCTTTGAACCAAATGATTTCACACAAGCAAAGAAAAAAAAAATCCATAAATCTACTAACATTTAATGTTTATGACCAAAAGTTTTATGAATGACAAATAGGGTGAAACTAGAAGGCTTTCATTTACCCAAGGCATATGCAACTTGTTTGTTGACGGCCCGTTTTCATTCTCCCATTCATTATTAATGCAATGGGAGTACCAATGCCCAAACCCACACCCATTATCACCAGTTAACCAATACACAAGTTCTTTGCAGAGCCAATGTTTTTTTCCCCTCAGTCTCGCAAGTTTTGCAACAGGAACTTTTAGTGTGAGAGTGATTTCCGTCCCTTCAACATGCGCCGTAGAATCACCTCGATGCCGCCTTGTGAGCTGATCCTCTTGATCCATCCGTGTGTCCTCTTGCGTTTGATGTTCTTGGGCTGATACTCTGTGCCTCTTTTCCGTGTCCGTACCTGCTGGTATTGCCACGGAAGCTGTTGGAACACTCCTGAACCCTCAGCTTGTAATGAAAGTGGCCCACATCTGGAAATCTGGGCTCCTGCAGCTGCCCTGGGCACAATCCAGTTGCTGAATAATCTAAGGTGAGAAGTGCCAGTTACCACAAGGTTTCTGGCAGGGATGCTGCTGGAAGAGCACAGATGTTATGAATAAATGTTATTGTCTCGACATTATGCCAAGATAGTGCCGTGATTACACTCAAGTTGAAATACATTTATGGTGCTGCTACTTAGTGTGGAGTAGTCTCATGCATGGATGTCATGCCTTGGTTTCAGAGAAACCAAAAATGAAGTATGTAAAGACTGAAAACAAATCTTAACTACTACTTTAAATCTTTAAATCCTCTTCCCCTGTAATATGCTTGGACAAAACAAATTCGGAGTAATGTACAAGTAAATAACTGCCACACGGTTTTGTTTTTCTTTAACATATAGTTCTACAATTATTTTATAACTTGCATCTGTTGATTCCATATTTCTATATTTTTAAATCAAATATTGATGTCAACTGTAAGTTTATGTCTAGCACTTAATCACCATAGCATATTCCTCGTACCTGTAAAATACTACATGGTATTAAAACTCCTGATTCTGATTCTAAACCACATCAACATGTGATCCCACTCCTTCAATATTAAGGATCGTATTAAGATTATTCACATGACATGTTGTTCAGTCCTTTATAAATACACAATGTGATTAAATGGCTATTTAAAGTCTAGAAATGAGGACAGGAATTACAAAGTGTCAATCTCTTTATTGTAAAGATGTAAATCAATACCGTCGTACATATATTGATGTGAACATTGGTTTGATTCGCTATGGTTAAACTATAATTGAATAACCTAACTAAATATATTATCCAATCAGCAGGTAAACCAGCCAGCTTCCTGCATGATTAACTAGCCACGCTGCTAACGTCCTGCTAAGCTATCTTGCTAATGGTAGCGTTGTAAACAAAAACCTCTGGCTTTATCTCGCATGAGAATACGTGAACTCTGTTACCTGATGAAATGGGTTATTCCACGCAGTCGGGAAAAAGACGACAGCATAATGTTCATTTTTAGATTCTTTATACAGTTGACATGCGAACAGTGAATGTCACAAGTATGTCTCACAGCCTGTGTTTATGAATCAAAATGATTGGCTCACACCTTTCAGCCAATTGAAATGCTTGTTGCTGGAGTAAATCAATTATTATGCCCCGAGTACTGGCTTTCAGGTTAAACTCTTGGTTTACCGACCGACACACAATGTCTCACCAATAAAACGGTTAATTAGCAAGGATAACTGATCCAACTGTGAGGCTCAATTTTTGTGTTTAATGTCTGCCAGACGGGAGATACTAAACAAGGTAATCAATGAGATTTGTAAGAAGAATGTGGGGAAAACTGCCTGGCAGGTTATACTCGGGGTTAAAAGTATCAAAACTATTACCTCCGTTGTTTCACACATTTTATACAATTTATGCTTAACTCTTACAATTCTCAGTGTTTGAAACACTCTCAGTACTTTACTCTAAGTGCATTAATCACAAGTGAGTATACACCTCATTTAACTTGCAATAGGTTTCACTCAAATGTCAAAATCAAATAAATGTATTAATCACTGCTCCACTGCTACCACAATGTAATTCCCTAGAACAGGCGAAAGGCTAAATATAAGTGTGTTCATTTACTTAATTTGTCATTTAGACTTAGATTCAATCGCCCAATAGTAGGCTAATTTCAAATATTATTTTAAGCCTGTAGAAGAGAATCCATCAGAACCTATGTCATACAAACACCAGTTTCTACACAAAGCACATTTTCCCAGTTTTTTTCTGTAAGTATTCTTACATCATGTACCATTTATAGCTAAACGTTACAGTTACAGTAATGTCGAAATACAACCAATTAAAGCAATTTAACACTATTAAAAAACAACAACCTATGTAAATCCTTTCTGTCACCTCAGTGACCATTCAAACACTCCAGTGTTTCATAGCATGTTATCTGCCTCCCCCTTAATACCTCTGCCCGGATGTCCACACAAATGTTTGAAAGGTTACATTTGGATATCTTATTTTTAATGTGAGGATTGTGCGCTAATGTGGGAGTGCAGAATTCACCACAAGCTATTTGGCAGGGTCATTGGTCTAATTGAGTTTTGAACCATTTTATTAAAATACCAATGCCGTTTCATAAACAAAATGCAGTAATTGTCATTAACACTGGCTGCCAAACAATAACAGAAAGTAGGCTACACAGATGTTGGCTCAAAGGCTCTCCTCCCCATGGACGTCACAACTGTCTGTTCAGTGACAGGCACCGGACTGCCCCAGTACCATTTTCTATGCGACTTCAAGAACACCATAGTCTAAATGGTTAAAACTTAAAGGTCATTCCTTCAGTGATGCAGCAACCACGCTAACACCGTTTTCAGGTGTCAAATTATGATGATGCAGTTAAGGATGATTTAAACCCATGTATAGAATTGGAAATGTGGTCGCATGGCCATGTGTTAGAATATTTCGATAATTAGCTAGCTGGACTATCATATTTGATCATTTCTATCACTATCCTTGACCACACGCACGCGGCCACCCGCACGCATTTTGATATTCTATCAGCCTTGGCAACAAGGAAACAGGCTTCTCCCATTGGCCTCCTCTCAGTGTTCAGCTGTCTGTTATTCGCCCTCCTCACTGCCACTCAGGAGCGAAAATGCCCGGAGACTGCTGTGGCTGCTGCGGATGGAAGGGCAGCAGGGCTGGGTAGGGTCTGGTCTGAGTGCGCAGTGGATGGTGAGGGAGAAAAAACCCATTGGCGTTTGTTTTCGTGATGGGGATCATATTGAGATGCAATTGGCACACTTTTATGGATGCATGCTTTATGATCAATTCAAGCCCATCTGTGTTCAGTGATAGGAGCCTGATCAGGCAAATTAGAAGCGTTGACTTTTTTGTAGCATCTCTAGCGTAAACAAATTGTTGCACCAAATGCAACGTTTTCCTCAGTTCAGTTTCGTCGGCCCTTGACTGTCATCTTTTGGTGCATATTTCTCTTAAGCCTTCATCGTCAGTAACTCTGCAGGTAAGGAATCGATTTTTATTGCATTGCGTTGTCTAATTAGCCGATGTTTATTGTGCACCATCTAGCCAATCGCATCAATAAGCAGCTGCACAATGCTATTTGTCTTGTGACAGCGCAAAAATAATAGATCTGTCAATAAAAACCGTAGCAATTATGGCCTTACTCACTAGACTGCCACTGATTTCTAATCTTTTTTATTTGTGATGCGACACTGTTAATTGGGCCTATTTATGACAATAAAATGTCATTGGCTGTGCATTTTTATTGTGAAAAAATTTGATTTAAGCTATACATAAAATTATTACTAGGTCCTACTACTGCGTTTTATGGCTTGAGGATTCTGAGTAAAAGGCTTGTATAACCGCAAAGCTATAGGACGTCTGTGAATTAGGCCTTTTTGAAAAGACAGAAAATAGTTTATAATGGTCTCACGTTTAAAAATAAACGCATTTCACATGTAGATATGATATAACGACTGCTCCATACTGTACGGTGTGTAGACCCATGTTGTGGAAATAGAGCAGCACACTGTGTACCAAATGTGTGTCACTGTAAGACTTGGCAGACATATCAACCTAAATATTCTGCAATGCAGACAAAAATAAAAAAAATATGGCTGAGTAACCTTCAGCATGTTTGACTTTAGAATATTTCAGATTCTGGTCCACTTGTTACCCTCTGCCACATTTAAATCCGGGTTGACCTAATTGTCTATAGATAGTAGGTCATGGGGAGAATCCCTGATTTAAATGGCAGGGATGTTAGTGTGTTAATGAGGTGTAGTGGCATCTCTACCAGGGTCATCAAAATCTTTAAACAAGGTCTGGTGATGTCCTGCCATGCTGTCAAATGGGTTCAGAGGACACCTTTATCTCATCATGTACAACTTGTCTGATTGGTTCATAATAATAATAGATAGATAGATAGATGATAAGGACACACTGCAGAATTGATACTTTAATACTTTTGATACTGTTTTATGAAATAAAAAAAACACATTTTGAGACTTAAATGAAGCTCAATGCAGTTCATAAGACTGACAGCTGAGCTGCAGGTTGGAGTGTCTGCTTATTGCGCCAATGCTCCATTTTGATGTTTGCTGAAAGACAGTCCTCTGAGTCAACACTCACTTGGCTGCAGAGTGAAACTGAATAGCATTTGATGCACTGACCTTCAGACCATCCTTCCACCAACAACAACAGCATGCAGGCAAACACACACACACACACACACACACATACACAAGCGTTCCTCTATCCCTGTGGGGACATCTCATTGACATAATGCCTTCCCAACCCCTTACCTGTTACCCCAACCTTAAACCATTACAACTACATGCCTAACATTAACTCTTACCCTAAACTTAACCTAACTCTAACATGAACCAAATGTTAACCCTCAAAAAGCAGTTTCGACCTGTGGGGACCTCAGTTTGACATTGACTTTGACATCAGTCCCCATAGGTTATGAGTTTATAACATAATAATAATAATAATATGCATCAGAAGAAATTAGAATTAGAATCTAGAATTGGTTTCAATATATACACTTGAAATGACTTTAATTTGGAATAATTATTCACTAATAAAAATATGAAATCCCAGCATACATGATTAAAATAATCTTTATGAATGTAACATGATATGCAATGAGCAGTAATGTGAAATCTGCCCTGTGGACAGTAATGTGCATACTGCGCTCTGTTTCACAGTTTCTGTAACCAGGAAACAATAAAACCTCACCGTGTAGATGTGAGTTTTCCCACACTGTTTCCTAGAGATAACCAGCCTGTGTTTGTATGAAATGTGAGGACTAATGAAGCTTTAGTTGTCAACAACTGCCAAAATACAGTTTGGCTGGACCTGGGCTCATCTCCATTGGAAACAATATAGGTTGAAAATGACTGATACCATACCGTTATGAGACACACTGCATAATTTGCAGGCATGTATACAGTCATGCCCTATGACTGGTGTTTTCTATTTATGTATATCCTGGTTCTGACCATGTGAAAAAGAGGGGTTATTAATAGTAAACGTCTAGGTTGGCATGTGAAGGGTCAGTGTTGACTGACATTGAAACTGTAGTGCGGCACAAGTATTGTTTATGAACTTGGAATCCCTGAATGTTAAGCTGCTTTGTCACCCAGGTAAGTGTGCTAGTAGATCTTTACACTGGCTGTTGGAGCAGCACTTGTACTGACCATGGTATTTTGAATTTGCATAGAAGTTTGGAGCCTGTTAAACTGATAGCACCCTTGCTCTTGGTGTGTTCGCACTCGTACTGGCTGTGGTCTGATGAAAGGATAAAGAAGACCATTTCATTGTAACTGTGTTGCTAAAAAACACTGCCAGCCTGGACCCACTTTCTTCCAGTTGAGCTGTTGACATTTGCAAACACTGCAACAAATAAACCTGGAACCATTAATAAAGCATATGTTTGAAACTGTGTGAAAAAAGTTGTGAAAAGCTAGTCAAGGGTTATACCCCTATGTTTATACATTGTCTCCTTTTCCCTTTTTCCCTTTTTCCACTTTTCATAAACCTACATAATCTGTGTTTTTAATTACATTTTAAATTAAGCATCTGACTAATGATGTGCTTTGTTGTACCTGTGTGATATTGTTTATGCAGGAAAGCACAATGCTGACCAGTATCACCGAAGGGATTCTGTGCTGCCTGACTGGGAAGGCTGCCAGTCTGGTCTTGCCCCTGGAGTCATCAGAACCCTCTAATGGTTTTGAGTTTGTGGAGGTGAAACCTGGGAGAGTCCTACGGGTGCGGCACATAGTCCCTGAGCGTCAGCCTATAGTAACAGAAGAGCAAGATGCAGGCAAGGAGAAGACGGAAGGCGACTGTGATGATGACAGCTCTCCTGAGGATTCTAATAATGAGAGCAAGAGCAGTGTCCACTGCAAGAGGAAGATCACAGTCTACCGCAATGGCCAGCTTGTGATCGAGAATCTCGGTGATGTTTTGCACTCTGAGATCCTGCAGTGTCAGGATGGGGATCTGGAGCCTTGTAGCACTGTAGAGGTGGAGCTTGCTGACTACAAAGAAATGCCCTCTTCTCCAGACCCCAACCCTGTTCCTCCTCCAGTTCCTTCACCTCTTGGGGAACAGAAACCTGCTCCGCCTCCTCGCCGCCGCCGTCGTAAGCCCAAACGCACTGTGCTAATCGACTCAAAGAGGGTGATCTCAAGCTGCAAAGGGACACACTCAGACGTAGCGCTGTTCTTCATGCATGGCGTGGGGGGTTCTCTGGACATTTGGAGTAGCCAGATGGACTTCTTCTCTCGGCTTGGCTATGAGGTCATCGCGCCTGACCTGGCGGGACATGGCGCCAGCACTGCCCCACAGATTGCAGCAGCTTATACTTTTTATGCCCTTGCAGAGGACCTTCGTGCCATCTTTAAGAGATATGCTCGTAAACGCAACATTCTCATTGGCCACTCATATGGGTGAGGATTTGTGAGATGCCTTCATTAAATATCATTCACTACTGGAAGCAATTCTTCGGTTTCTTTGCTAGTTGTCTATCTAGTGTTGATAAACATGCTGTTGTTAACATGCTGTACCCATCTCATTATACCTTCTCCAGAGTGTCATTTTGCACCTTCCTGGCCCATGAATATCCTGATCTGGTCCATAAGGTGGTGATGATCAATGGAGGGGGTCCCACAGCTCTTGAGCCCAGCCTATGCTCCATCTTCCAGCTGCCATCTTGTGTCCTGCACTGTTTGTCACCCTGTCTGGCCTGGAGCTTCCTCAAGTAAGATCTGCAATTATATATAATAATTGCAGATTTATATATATAAATCTTTATATATATATAAATTGACACTAGAGACAGTGACACATCACAGTAACTACTCTCATTGCTAACCAAACAATCATTGCTAGAAAAACCTTAAAAAATAAGGGGCTTTGATCATCAAACTGTACACGTAACAGTTCCAAGTAACACTTTCTTTCTTTTTCTGACCGTTAGAGCTGGATTTGCCCGTCAGGGTGCCAAAGAAAAGCAACTGTTGAAGCAGGGCAATGCCTTCAATGTGTCTCCATTTGTCCTGCGAGCCATGATGAGTGGCCAGTACTGGCCTGAGGGGGATGAGGTCTACCATGCTGAGCTCACTGTGCCCATCCTTCTGGTTCATGGCATGTGTGACAAGTTTGTGCCCATGGATGAGGACCAGCGCATGGCAGAGGTATAGTACATCTTTATATGTGAATGAGTGCTGATTTATCGTGTGATGTTAAATATGAAATGCTGTGTTTGCGCTTAGTGTTGTTGTTGTTGTTGTTGTTGTAATGTAATGGTCTGCATTCATTTTTGGTTTCCTTTCTAGATCCTCCTGTTTGCATTCCTAAAAGTCATTGAAGAGGGCAGTCACATGGTCATGATGGAATGTCCTGATACCGTTAACACCCTCCTCCATGAGTTCTTTCTATGGGAGCCTGACATGTCCAAAAAAGATAGCGGCAAGACAGACACAGAGAAGACCGTTGCTCTGAGTGACACTCTCCACTCACTGAAAATCAATAAGGATATGGACAAATAATCAACAAGGAGTATAGTTTTATCACAGAACCAAGCAGAAGGCCTTTTTCGGCATGTGTTCTTAAGGCTGCTCCCAGGCTGAGAGCTGTTATTAGCAGGGCCGCATCTTAAGGATGTGGACAGCCACTGGTGCTCCAAGATAAAGCAGGACTTAGGCATGGTGCCAACCAGAGAAAGATGGAACGAACATAAAGATAAGCAGAATGGATACACAGTTTCTGCTTTGCTTTTTGATACCAGTTTGTGCTCCATCGCGTCATGTTTGCAAAATGATACAACACCTGGAGGTCAAAAGGACTATGTCCATTCATGATTTGTGTATGAAATGTTTCTGGTGAAGAACTGACTACTACAAGATGTGAAAAACCATGAAATGGTGTGCGAATTCCCTCGCCTTTATCTAAAAATATTCTGTAGTACTGCAGAGCTTCTGTCCTTTACAAAATGGTCTTACATCTACTTTCAATGGGAAACTGGCAAAATAATATGCAGTGAATTGAGGATTTACAGATCTGATTTTCCAGTATGATGGTGAAGGACAGCTTATAATAAAAAAGTGTTGATAATAATAGCTTATTATCAAATACTGACTGGATGGTATTCAGAAATGGTTTAAACACATTAAATATATACTGATGTACATGCAAAATGTAACTAAATAATTGCACCACATGCAAACATAGATCATATTATGCCAGAAGGAGAAACTTGATTGTTAATCTGCAATTTAGCCACCTATTAACCACATCCATACAGTGTGCATTGTACACCATCTGAAAAATGAAGACTCACAATCACAGCTATTGTCAACATAATTGGCTCATATATTTCCAAATTACAGCAATTAATTTTCCATATGTTGAACTCTAATGTAAAATCTAAATCCAAAAGTTTTGTGTGTCTTTGTAAAGCACAATGTAACCAATTTATCAGTTCATAGTTGCATGAAAATTAAGTAATATTCAATGACAGATTGTGTGTGAACTGGTTACCAAAACAAATGCAAACAAAAATGGATGCGAAAAGGTTCTACGTCTTTATTCTAGCAGCCATTTCCTCAATAGTAAATATTATCCTAAGGATACAAATTACCAAGACCCTGCATGAGTTCAGAATATGAAAAGGTATGAAGGTTGTTTTAAACAGTTGCAATATATTCTCATATTGAAAAAATTCCGGTGCACTCTTTCCTTACGAAATAAGTGTTATTTTGCCTTTATTCTGAAATAACAGCAACTGCCATAAATAATTGTGGTTGTATTGACCGCTTCAAGCTGTTGTGTCTCTAAGTTGATACATGCAAAACAAGAGTGTGTTCCCCTACTACTCTCCACTCCACCCTATTTATCTAATAGTGTCAGACAGAAAGAATGAGCTAAACATTATGCTCATTAATTCATGGGTGCTGCTTTGTCTCATAGTGGGACAGTAAGGTGTGAGTAAAAGCACAGTCTAATATTATGCCACCTGACAGTGCTTATCTGTTGACTGGAAAGTTAAAGTGTAAATTGGTGGATTTGTTAGACCGGGTGCAAAAAGCTTAAATTCAAACATGAGTCAGCCAAAAGAGAAAGTCCCCTAAAAAGAGGGACATTTGTTCTGACTATGCTGGTCTGTTATATATGCATTTTGACAGAATGTGGATGCAACATGACAGGCCTTATGCAACTGGAACAAAATAGAGAGAAATAGAGTGGAAACAAGCTGACCTGGCATTGACACCACAAAAACATTATAAAAACCAACAAGTGCTGCTGATGCAATTGTACTGTATGTCTCCTTTGGTGTAAAAGGTCATTAAAACGGTATGGACTACAGGGTGCACATGTACTTCCTATTAATGCTAAACCTGTGCATATACAAATTGTCAGTGCTCATATGTGCTAAATCTTTTTGTGGTTAACAAAATGTGTTAATGTTACTGTTGCATTTATTCATGGGAATCAACAATATATGCACTGCCTAAATGTAGATGCATATAACATTATATAGCCTATCAAAACAGTTGGATTCAGTGTATGAATGTGCCTTTCCTGGCATGAAATAAAACAGATGTTCACAGTCTACAGGTGATTTTGCTTGTTTGTTTGTTTCCAGTTGTACTGTCAGTGAACAACAGAATAACAATAGTGTCATTAGAAAATCTGAATATGATGCTAATGCAATTAGCTGCTTATTTCTTCATTCTGACAAAAGCTGAAGGCACAAGTGTGACTTGATGCAGGATACAGCCACATGAGTATGAGTATGATTATCTTAAAAAAAAAAAATTCTATAAATGCAGGTTCCTTGCCTGTCCACCTAATTAAATCAATTCCCCCAAAATTCCACATGAAAGCTCTTTAAAGCTTTTATTTCTTTCTTAAGTTTGTTATAATTCAGTAAGCTATTATTTAATTTACAGTTGCTTTAATTAAGTCAAAAATGACATGGAAAGAAATGGAAAGTAATTACCTTGGGATCAGTAAGACTAGGTGGTTGAGTATTACTAACATATTAATCTAATATGTTTAAAACATATAAGGAACCACTCTCTCTATGTATCATTTCAATTCAAAGCTCAGCAACACCGACTGATATATTGGTTAGTTAAGTTAATATTTAAATTCACTACAGAAAGCTTTTTTTAAATTAAACAATTTTATTATATTTAGTTAAAACATAGTAACAAACATTTAGGCATCATAACAGGAGATATCTATTTTTAATTTACTTAATGTACTGGTTTTATTGTAAAGTGTTTTGGAGTGTCCTGAAAAGCGCTTAAGAAATAATATGTATTATTATTATTATTATTATTATTATTATTATTATTGTTATACCACACAGTACACAGTACAAGTTCACCTTCCTTCATAACAGATAAAGTCAAAAGGGCATTATGACAGAGGTCGTTTGCCAAATGAATTGGAAGAGACAGACAACAAATGGATACAAGGAAATAAAGTATAATATAAAAACTAAATAAATAGATGCTAAGTACAAAATAGTCAAATAAATTGATGTAAAAAAAAGAAACAGAAAAAAGTGAGCAGGATCAAAAGTATATTAAAATAGAGAGTTCCTGTACAATATTAATTTGATAAGCATATTTATTATTATTTATAGAATGGATAGACTACTTTCTAGTCATTATTACAAAAAGCTGAAATATTAAACTAATGTTTTCATCCATCATATGACGCGCCATCAGAGCCGCCCTCTCATTGGCTGAGCGTGTCCCATGCGTGTTGTGGTAAACAAAATCTGAGGTGCGTGTGCTTGCGTAGAAGTGGTAATGGAGGAGGATAGTGATCTGCTCACAGGGGCTTAGTTAGCAAGCTGTCTTTTTTCTTTTCTGTTCCCAACTGCTGTTTGTCTTGATTTCGAGGTAGCAAAGGAACAACGTCTGAATCAACCTAGAGGAAGTGGTATGTATCTGCATCTCAAGTTAGCTTACGGCCGTCGCTGGTGGTTAGTTTCTTAATCACAATGCTAATCTGATTGCTAAACTAGCCGGAACTGCTGCACAGCTAATCGTCGATGCTAGGCGTCGGGTGCAGTCTATTTCCTGGAATAGATATAACTGACTTAGCGAATGGTATGTTCACAGTTTGTGTTGTCTGTGAAACTTATGTTAAGTCCAATATGTTGAACAGCGTTTTTATAAATAAGCCAGTTCAGTGTGGGAACGTTACAGCTAGCTCTATCCAAGTTTCCTAATGTGGCACAATAACGGTATACGAATGAGCTGCATAGACTGTAATCTAAGTTAGCGCTAGATTTATTGATTCATGTTATACAGAAGATAGTCCCATCCATTAATGGAAGCTAGCTAGCCAGCTAGCTATTTAGCTGCCTTGCGACTATTACTTTTTCATGTAAGAGTCCATGAGAACAATATGGCAAGTTTACTGTCGGTTGTATACGTTCATTTGTTCTGTTATATACGTGATCAGAACTTAGTTGCACTTGAATAACACTGAAAGCATGTGCGCTATCAGACCAGCTAATGCTGTGTGTCATTGCATATTCATTATATGAATTAGTTCATGTTTCTTTAGCGAGTTAGCAAGTGAGCCAATGCAAGCTGGCTGTGTTTCCACGCTGGGGCCGAATTAAAGAGACGCTGGTTTAACCAATCAGAGGCGGGTATAGTTTGTCCCAGACCTGTCCCTATTAGCTTGTCCCCCGCAAGAGTGAGGAAACATAAAAACACATCAAGTATGTAAGTATAATCAGACAAATGTACTTAAAAGTACTCAGTGCAGGAAGAAAAATACATTAAATCATTATTATTACTCATGCATTCATGTAAAAGCATTTAATGTTGTAGTTGGTTGAGGTTGAACTATTTTGTATTACACTGCAATTAATGACAATTTTCATTATGGATTAATCTGCTGATAATTTCCTCCATTAATCGATTTTAAAAATTACCGAAAATAATGATAAGTGTTGTCATAATTGCCCAGAGCCCAAAGCGACACCTTCACAATGCTTGTTTTGTCAGTCTAAACCTCAAAATGACTAGAAAAATACATTAAAATAATCAAAAGGAAAAGCAGCAGATCTTCACATTTGTGCAGCTGGAACCACAAAATGTTTTTTCAAATATTATCAAAATAGTTGCCAAATTTCTGTAAGCTATTAGCTGTACTTGTATAAACCGTGGGATATCATCGTATTTTAAATATTTTTCATATGTTTTGTGAGTGTTAAAATCTTCCTTTTTAAGTAATTAAATGAAGCTGTCCTATAAATGTAGTGAAGTAAAAAGTACAATATTTCCCTCTGAGAAGTAGTAAGTAGAAGTAGAAAGTGGCAAATCAAAAGACAATACTCAAGTATTGAGTAGTCATCACTCGGGTTACCAAGCAGTTGGTATGTTGAAATGTTAATCAGCAACCGCTTTGGCAAATCCTGAAAATTATTATAGCTATTAACTACAAAATCCTATTTTAATTTTATTTATTTATATATATATATATATATATATATAAAATCAATGAAACTATATGGATGCAGTCCAGTTAAAGATAAGTGGCGGTGGGTAGAATATTTATAGTGAAATAGCTGGTTTAAAACCATACTGGATATAAACCTCACATCATAAAATAATAATTTCCCTTTTACAATCCACAGGAGCTTCCAGTGAGTTTTGGGATGGCATCGGACGTTGTTTCCCAAAACCATGGCTCCAGGGGGATCATGACTTTTTACCCCACTGCTGAGGAATTCAAGAACTTCACACGCTATATTGCGTATGTGGAGTCCCAGGGAGCACATAAAGCAGGCCTGGCTAAAGTAAGTACTGATGCATTTCATGTGTTACCACAGACCATATTCACACCCATTGCAGTGTTTATGGGATCATATTTGGGGGGGGGTGATGAGTGAATGCATGATTTAAAGCTAGCCAATATCTGTTTTTCTGCTATGAAATTATTTTTATTATTACATGTTTACGCTAGCTTCTCAGAAAAAGTAATGCTTGCATACCCCCAAAGCTTTGCTGGTGAATAATCCTGAAAGCACACATGTTAAAAAAGAAAAATAACTCTGTCTATTTTCCTTCTGCAAGATTGTCCCACCAAAGGAATGGAAGCCTAGAGGCTCTTATGACGATATAGATGATTTGGTGATACCTGCACCGATTCAGCAGGTGGTAACTGGCCAGTCGGGCCTTTTCACTCAGTACAACATTCAGAAGAAGTCCATGACGGTCAGGGAGTTCCGCAAGATTGCCAACAGCGACAAGTGAGAAGTGCAGTAATTGAGGACTTTTAAGCCTTTTTCCCCTTCAGAAATCTGCAGTTGATCTACAGTCAGATGCACTTTTAACCTTTAGATGCTGAGCTTCATTTACGATGTTTGCACCAATTAACTATTGTTAATGCCTTTTTTTCAGATTCTGTAGTCCACATTATGATGACTTTGAGGAGTTGGAAAGGAAGTACTGGAAGAATGTGACATTTAACCCTCCCATATATGGGGCAGATGTTAATGGAACTCTCTATGACCCTGTGAGTTGACAGTATTCAGTATATCAGTATTGATGGGTTATCTGATTGCTGTGTATCCGTTCTGTCCTGTCAAGGGATGCTGATAACAATACTGATCATATTAGTGTTTATTACTGCTTCAGTTCTCATCTGTGAATCTTGGATTTTCTGCTGTACTGCTGCAGGAAGTAAAAGAGTGGAACATTTGCCACCTGGACACCATTTTGGATACCGTTGAACGTGAAAGCGGCATCACTATTGAGGGTGTTAATACACCCTACTTGTATTTTGGCATGTGGAAGACCACCTTTGCATGGCACACTGAAGACATGGACCTCTACAGTATCAACTACTTGCACTTTGGAGAGCCCAAATCATGGTAAAGACACAAACAATTCTTTTCTTGATCAGACACAGAAATGAGGCGTATGATTCTTACACATACTAGTGTAAGTATGTGTAAGAATCATAAGCCTCATACCCTGGTTATCATAATCTAAAAATGTTGTGATAGTGATTACCCACTGCTGCTTGAAACCCATAGGAATCGCAGTTAGGAATATGCAGTGTTTCCCCTAGGGAAAGACAGTTCAGCCTCATCCTCTCCTCAAAGTTGTAAACATTGGCACCTGCCTTGACACGAGGGGGAGGCTGGCCCTTGCATAATTTGCTACGCTACTAAGCGCATAGGGCCGCACGGCTCTGCTAGCCGCTGACAGAGAAAAGCAGGCAGGTGAGAACAGGCATGACCCAGGAGGCACTATGTGATGCTTATCTGTATAAGCATCACATAGTGCCTCCTGGATCATGTTTATTTATTACCATTATGAATCGCCCCGAGAACATGATATGGAGAGGGCAGAAAAGAGTCCCGACAGTGTGAGAACTGCTCACACACAAGAAATGGTCAGCACATACTAAAGTAAAAAGTGCCAGTACTGCGTACCTGCGTGCTTCAAGCACTGCATATAAAACGCCAATACAACATGTATCACATGTTGCAAACAAATTTGGATAAAAAAATAGTTTTAAAATCGTTATAGAAGTGGGGATAAAAAAAATTAACTGTTTACAGTGGAGTCAGCTATTAGCTAGCTAGCTGTCATTCATTCTTCCAATTCATTCCAGTATTAACTTGCATCACAACACCATTCAGACAGTGTTAATTTACTCAAATTTAATGACATTTTTACTGATAAAAAAATTGACTGATATATGACGTTTCCTTAAGGGAATCCTATCCAAATAATCTGTAACGTTAATATCGCTGTTAGGGCATCTGTCTGTAAGCCCCACCTCCAGGAAGAAAAAATATATAAATATATTTTTGTATCAAGATGGATCTTCCAAATGTTATTTATTTCACAGATATGTTTCCTTGCATATTATTATATTTATTATTGTGTTTGCCTTACTGTTACTGTGCGAAACTCACTACCCGGTGCTTGTGGTTAAAATCGTTACCCTGTCATTATCGGCTTAGTGCAAAGTATTTTCACTTATATACTTTACGGGTCGATTTGACCTGGATATGAAGCGAAATATAATGTTAGTTTCTAAAGAGATAAAACAGAGCTCTTCTCCTCTCCTCTCGTTAAAAAAAAGCAAGAGATCAGTCAATCCTTGGAGCAATGCAACATTATCTGATAACACACAGCGTAACACATACATACATGCATAATATCAGTTTACTGTGACTAAGAAAACTTATTTGAATATATGCAGGTACTGTGTTCCTCCAGAGCATGGGAAAAGATTGGAGCGTTTGGCTAAAGGTAGGAGAACGGTGGATTATTTTCTACAAGTATATAGTATAAGGCTGTTAACTCATGGAACATAACATCTGTCTGCTCTCTCTTCTAGGGTTTTTTCCTGGTAGTTCCCAAAATTGTGAGGCCTTTTTGAGGCACAAGATGACCCTCATATCTCCTTCTATATTGAAGAAGTATGGCATTCCATTTGACAAGGTAGGAGTAAAGTATTTTTATTTCAAATCCTTATTTCATACTACACAAGCCAAATGTATGAACTGCATTTACTAATTATTTTTTTTACTTTCTTCCTAAGATTACTCAGGAGGCTGGCGAGTTCATGATAACTTTCCCATACGCCTATCATGCTGGTTTCAACCATGGTTTCAACTGTGCAGAATCTACCAACTTTGCCACCGAGAGATGGATTGAGTATGGCAAGCAAGCAGTTTTGGTGAGTACGGGCAGAAAGCCATACTTTAAGTTGAATCAGGTTTTATCTTGTTAATAAGAATGTAAATTTATAGATGTACCTACAGCAAAATTACCTGCAACATTCGTCATTTGAACACAAGTTGTGTTGATTCATCAACGTTTTTGGAAATGCAAAATTCGGAAAACTTCCCGAGTTTCGCAATTTTTATGCTCGCTTAAGGTGGTTTTTGTCTTTTTTGAAAAAGAGTTAATGCACTAAATGGGAGATGGACACACATTTGACCAATAAGTTCTGATGTAGCGAACATTTTCCTCACTTTCCTGATCAGCTGTTTCCGCTGTCGACGTCTTCTGACATTCCCATGACATGTCAGGTAGCAACTTGCCCACTTGAAACACATTCCTGCAGACCCCTCTCCATTTTTCTCTGATCCATGGTCTTTAGGTCCATGAAATTGGTGTTGTTTCTGGTTTGCAACATACACTTTTTGTTTATTACAGCGTCTGACGTAACTGTGCTTTGCTTGGCCTGGTTTATTCGCTCCATACCAGTTGATGGAAACGTGCCTATTTGGCATTTTCTTAATTTGTTTGCAACATTTCAGAAGTTTGTATAAAATTCACTTGACAATTAGAAGGAAAAATGGCTAATGTCTTTTTCTGCCTTTTGTGCCGTTTATTCCTTAATTAGTGCTCCTGCCGTAAAGACATGGTGAAGATTTCCATGGATGTATTTGTAAAGAAATTCCAGCCAGATCGCTATGAGACATGGCTGGCAGGGCGAGATGTGGGACCCATTGATCACTCGCGGCCCACCCCAGAGGCTAGGGAGTTCCTGGGGGAGTCCTTCAATGACATCACCAGCAACAGTAACTCCATGGAGAGCTGTGGTGAGGACGGAGAGCGAAAGAGGTGGGTCGTTAAAGAATGTCCTAGTATATGTGTTTTTGTTTAAATGGTTAAGACCTTATCTGTAGGCTTTGTATTGCTCTATGGTCTTTCGCTCAGTCGAATGGCTTAACCACTAAGATTCCCACTATGGTGGTTGAAATAATACATATACGGAACATTTAATAGACTTTATCAGACTCTAACTGAAATCCCTGTGTTATTTTTATGTTTGCTGTGTTTATAACAATTTAGCAGATGCTCTTTTCCAAAGCAATTAAGCAATTAATAGTATTGGACGGTATTGATAATTAATTTGACATTTGACGGCAGTTGGAATCTACTCCACTTTCTAACAGAAAAGAAAATATTAGCTATTTGCGTTGGAAAATAGATATTAAATTTTATATTTAATATAAACGTGATATTGGACTAAAAATAATCTACTGAATCTGTAGTACAGGTAATCATTAAAGCAATTCACATAAAAAAATAAGTTATTCTATAAAAGGTAAACCATCAGAGCAGGGCATCCCTCTCTAACTTCAAGATGCTGTTATAACACATCTAACCCCTTACCCATAACATGCCTGTGCTCTTCTTCTGCCTCCTTACAATTGTTTTATGTTGATTGCAGTATTCGTTAACTCTTACTTCTTTCCTAGGTAGTTACCCCATTGATGCCGTATGCGCTAATAGTTCTTACTAGTTTCTCTTACTGCTCCTCTTACTAGTATCTATTGTCACTTGTAGATCTCCCAGTTTATTGATGCTTTTATGTTGTTCCTCAAATGTAAGTCGCTTTATATAAAAGCGTAAATGAATATGTCAATTATATATTATAGAGTAAGTGCTAGTCACAATTAGATTAAGGACCCATTTACAGCAGAGCAAATCAGTACTAATTACTGTAGACAAAGCAAATCACTGCTTTTATGTAGTAATTATTATCAAGAATTATTACGCGAACACACTTCTCCAGGAATGCCGTGCTCCACACTCATAGCAGCCTTATGTGTGTGCATGTGTTCACTCGCAAGACTTCACTCAGCAAAAAACTTTGTTGCTTATTACATTACAAGTTGTGGTGGATATTTTACAAGCACGGACCAGCTAAAGTAGCGGTGAAAACACAGAGTGCAAATGTTGGTTTCAGTTGTTTGATAGGTTACATAATTAAGAAGCCAGCATGCGGCTCACCTGCTTCTGTGATAACGGATTGTGGGTGGAAAAATATGGGGAAAAAGAAGAGTTCTGGGTCGTTTAGGTGACTTTATAAAACATACTGCTGATGGAGAAAGTGGAGTAGACGGGGGGAGAGAGACAGAGAGAGACGGGACAAGCCGGTGTGTTTGCAGTTAGATACCACAGGTGTAAGTTAGGTGTGTGTCTGAGTGTGGGGAGAAGAGAAGTCTGAGGCAGGTGCAAAGCAGGTTTATATAAAAATAATAATGTTTGTGGGGATTAAAATCTGGGTTACAATCACAATGGCGGCTCAACGTTTTAATGTCTGTCAGCCATCGCTGATGGACGATTACATCGTCTGTCGACCCAACCCTACTAACATGAACTCCTTAAATATAATCCACAAAATGTTGACATGATGGTTGGAGGTGGGGAAGAGCAGTCACTTTGAATCTGTCCTTGGCACACGTGATAAATATTCCAAAGATACATTTGCAATTTTACTGGACAGTTTTCTGAAATCAGAAATCAAAAGGAAATGGGTTGAAGTGTGTTCTCAACTGTTGTGTCTCTGTTTGGTAAACCGTATAGCACTACACAGAGGATAGAGACCAAGAGACACAGAGTGTGTCTGGAGGTGCCTGAGGAGGTTGTTCCCAAGGATGAAGATGAGGAAAATGCGGAACAGTATGGGAAGCGTCCCAGGCTAAGCCTTATACCTCCACGTACTATGTCACAAGATGGCAAGAGAAATAAAGGTATTGTCACCTGTGCGTTATCGTACTAGTTTCCTGTAGGGCAGCTAAGTCTGTAATAAATGTTTTGTGGTGAAAGAAAATTAAGTCTAATGAATGTGTGCATTTTTCACCCTCACCTCCTAAACCTAGACTTTTGATTTAATTTTCAGGCCCACCAAAATTGGTTGTCACACCAACGAAGCTAACTTTATTGGATCCATTTCACAGGGGCTTGACCCAAAGTAACAGTGATGTAGGCCGCCCCCCTCATTATACCAAGACTCGTGCACCGGCGATCTCGTCTCAGTCACAGCCCAGAAACGGACATCTTTCGGTTTCAGCGGCACCTACATGGACAGAAGCGACTGCTCAGCCTGCCCGCAAAATGGGAGTAGCCAGCCTGCTCTTCCACAGGACTCTGAGTCCAAAAGATACTCTTCAGGTGCACAGCTACACTCTAGAGAAGCAGCAGCAGCCTCACACTCAGCTGCAGGTGCACAGCTATGCCAGAGAGCATCAATCCCGTCATCTCCAGCACAAAACCTGTAAACAAAACCCGTCACACACACAGATTCAGTTCTCGTCTCAGGCACCAAGCTGTGAAAAAATGGAACCACAGCCAGAATCCAAGATGATTCTTACCAAAGTAACACTGAATGAAGCAGAAGCAGAGAGTCTTGTGCAGCCGGAGCAAAAGGTGGACAAACCGAAAATGGCAAAGCCAGTTGAAGCTCAGGATGATGAAGTGGAGAAGCCCACCAGCAAGTCTGCTTCCTCTCAGACTCCGACTCAGCCAAGAGAGTTGAGCAAAACAGAGATGGAGCCCCCCAAGAACAACAAGCGAAAGGTGTGGGGGGTTTTTTTGTAGAAAAATGCATTTTTCCATCAATTTAACATCAAATTATGATTCCAAAATATCTGTGAAGGTTCTCAGTCTTACAGGTCATAGTTATCCAAGGTGGGTTAAAATGAAGAGCAACTGGACTTGAAGACATTTCCCATCTCATCCAAGAGGCTTAGTCTTGCAGAGCTGAAGAAGCCTCTTTGATTAGAGGCAAAACTTCTTTAAGTATCTTCAAGTGCAGTTGCCCTCGATTTGAACTCATCTTGGATTATCCAAAACAGTCTGTATTTGCAGCTGAACAAATATAAACTTGTTAAGTTTATATTTAACACTCATAGATACGCATGTCTTTGCTTCATAATACTATTGTGCATGTTGTCACTAAATGAAAGAAACAGGTGTTTGACTTTTTGGTAGCTCTGTACTGGTGCACTTTCCTTGCATGATTGGTAGGATACTAATGTATTTGAGCATTATTACTAACTCTACTAACTCTAACAGAACAATTTGTGATTAGTGATCTCTGTGGTGGCTGAATCTACTTTATCAAGCATTCTTCCAAAGCCTACCATGAATGTTCAATGTTATACGTGCTTGTCAAACCGCAGAGTAACCAATGCCCCCTTGCGGATAGTGGCATAGTCATCCTGAAAGACACCATTCCCGTCAGGAGTCCCGTGCCTGATGAGATGAGGGTGATCGCTCAGAAGCATCACGTAAGTAGTTAGCTGAAAGGATAATTCTGAAAGGGATAAATGGACCTAATGTTTATGTGGAAATGTATGCACACTAGTACAGAGCTCCCAATGAGCCTTATAATTGGGAGGCTTCGTGGCAACTGATGTGTTCATTGCTACAGATTCAGTATAATCCCTGTTGTGAAGTTTTGCCTGATTATACACTTCTTACTCCAGCAGGTGTCAGAAGAGCAGTCATACTGCAAGTCAGTTGTGAAGAAGCAACAGCAGCAGGCACAGCTCTGTAAGCTGCCCCGTCATCACCCTCTAATCAGAGAGCTGCACAGTGACGACGGTACGTTTAGTTCATCTGCTTAATGGAGTAGTGTGTTGCGTGTGAGGCCTGTTTTCCAAGCACTATATTTACAGTAATATGAGGTCCTGTTTAAATGACCTTTTTTACCCATTTTATTGTATACCCAATACCTTTTTTTTCTTATGAACTCATGATGGCTGTAATGTCTCTTTCTCATTCTCTCACCCCATTAAAAAATAATCATAATGTGTCTCCCTATCCTTTTGCTCCTTCATTCACACTACCCGTCTGTCCTTCATCCAATCAACCTATCTGCAGATGTGTATGTAGACGTGGAGGTCGAACAAGAGGAGAAAGAGGAGTGGGCAAAGCCGCTAAGCCAGCTGTGGCAGTGTCGGCCGTATAACCCTCAGGCAGAGAGAGAGTACAACAAGAGGGTGGGCCAACAGGCACCATACTGCTCCATCTGCCTGCTCTTCCACACTTACCATCAGGTGACAGCTATAAGCATTGTATGCTTTTATGAAGTTAGTACTGTTATTATTATTCAATGTTATTACCACCTTTTTCCATTTATATAGAGCGGCCAGCCGTAGTTATCAGTACAAATAATTGACATTTATGGCAATCAACCTTTGAAGCAGACAGGAATTACAGAGAGAATGCTGTGATGAACTATCTATTCTAATGGGTAGTCAGTGTTCATGGCTGCTAGAACAGAAAACGGATGTCTTTATTAATGCTTTACTTAAATTTTGGCGTTCATGGCTTATTGTTGTTATGTATGTTGTAGGAAGTTAAATTGAAATTGAATTTCATTAAGTATTATATGCCTGTGTTCTAATAAGTTGTATATTTAAATTTCTTCCCCAAACTTTATTCCTTTTTAAAGAATAGCTTGCCAGTGTAGCTTCTAAGTGAAACATATTAATGTAATTTGCCACAGTAATAGTTAAGTTATGTTAACAATATACGTAGTTGTAACTGAGGATTGGATCCATCAAATATTCATATAAATGTGTGCAATTATCTGCTAACCAACCTTTGGAATTTCCCCCCCTCTTAAGTCTGAGTCCAGTAGTGGGAGTTCCTGCGTGACATTGGTGAACCGTCCGGGGGGCCGCCAGTGGTCCAAGCCACTTATCCCTGAAATGTGTTTCAACACCCAAACTAGCAAGACGAATGATAGCGGGGAGGGACAGCTTTCTAACCCTAATGTAGCAGAAGACGGGACCAGCCGGCTGGTCAGCTGTGCTCAGTGCTGCGTCCGCGTACACACCAGTAAGTTCCTTTTCTGTGATGAGCAAGTATCTCTTAAAGACTACTTAAGCATATAAATGTAATATTGTAAAAGAATGTGCAGACACACCTATTGCACAAGTTGGCCATAGGGATGTTTGCGCATTGTTTGTATATAAGCACGGTGGTCCAGTGGTTAGCACTGTGGCCTCACAGGAAGAAGGCCTTTCTGTGTGGAGTTTGCATGTTCTCCCTGTATCTGGAGATCTGGAGGTGGTCCCCGGGTGCTGCACAGCGGCTGCCTTAAGGGATGGGTTAAATGCAGAGGATGAATATTGCAACATGTATGTGTATGTGACAAATAAAAGTACATTTACAATAAATTATTGAGCCAGCAGCTCGTGTGACATCTTGTGTTCAGGTTGCTATGGTGTGTCTGGGGAAGAAGCGGAGCTGGACGACTGGCTGTGCGCCCGCTGTGAGGCTGATGCCATCACCGAGGTTAGTCAGTTGGCTCACCTATAGTAGATGTCATGAAAAGCCTACAGAAATATGAATAATGCACAAATGTTTTATTTTTGTAAAAATAACAATTTTCTAGGTCATTTTTCTTATGAAGCCTGCTAAATAATGAAAACAGTTGGTCTAGAAACTAGTTTGACTGAAATCCACATGGTGTGACATTAAGGGTTTAATAGAAGAAACAGCTGTATTCACAGTTCACTTCCTCATGACACACTAGTGCCAATGGCTGACAGCTACTGTGACCAGTATGTAATAACATAAACTATAATGATCTCATGCAGAGAAATAGAATTTTTTTTTTTTAACTGAAGTTGATTGCAGCTACACTGTGGCACCATTGGGAGCCTCCTGGTGGTTTCTGTGTTTTACCGCAGCTGTATTTTGGCATCAAACAAAATTGTATATTCAATTAAATTTTATTTATGTAGCGCCAATTCAAAAGAGTTATCTCAGCGCTTTTCAGCGACAGAGGCAAGGAAAAACTTATATGCATGTTCACCCTTTGTCACTCTCTTAAAGTCAGTCCTTATTTTGCATGAAAGTGCAATATAAGCCATTATCTACTACACCAGCACCACTAAATTAGCTTGAAGTGAACTAATTGTTTATTAAAATTGACAGCTACAACAGCCAGACTTGGCTCTCTGTGCTCCTGCTTCCTTTGTTTTGAGATAGTGAGGGTGTTCTCTTTCTTGGTGTGTTATTTGTTTTTTT
>NC_060155.1:19823693-19832983 GCF_021292245.1 Micropterus dolomieu
TGCGCCCGCTGTGAGGCTGATGCCATCACCGAGGTTAGTCAGTTGGCTCACCTATAGTAGATGTCATGAAAAGCCTACAGAAATATGAATAATGCACAAATGTTTTATTTTTGTAAAAATAACAATTTTCTAGGTCATTTTTCTTATGAAGCCTGCTAAATAATGAAAACAGTTGGTCTAGAAACTAGTTTGACTGAAATCCACATGGTGTGACATTAAGGGTTTAATAGAAGAAACAGCTGTATTCACAGTTCACTTCCTCATGACACACTAGTGCCAATGGCTGACAGCTACTGTGACCAGTATGTAATAACATAAACTATAATGATCTCATGCAGAGAAATAGAATTTTTTTTTTTTAACTGAAGTTGATTGCAGCTACACTGTGGCACCATTGGGAGCCTCCTGGTGGTTTCTGTGTTTTACCGCAGCTGTATTTTGGCATCAAACAAAATTGTATATTCAATTAAATTTTATTTATGTAGCGCCAATTCAAAAGAGTTATCTCAGCGCTTTTCAGCGACAGAGGCAAGGAAAAACTTATATGCATGTTCACCCTTTGTCACTCTCTTAAAGTCAGTCCTTATTTTGCATGAAAGTGCAATATAAGCCATTATCTACTACACCAGCACCACTAAATTAGCTTGAAGTGAACTAATTGTTTATTAAAATTGACAGCTACAACAGCCAGACTTGGCTCTCTGTGCTCCTGCTTCCTTTGTTTTGAGATAGTGAGGGTGTTCTCTTTCTTGGTGTGTTATTTGTTTTTTTTCTACATTATGGTCCTTAAATTTCCTGTTCTCTCTGTGTTCCTGTCTGCTCAGAACAACAGATTGTTTTGGGAAATGTGGCCCAAGTTTGGCACAAACACCTTTTGACCACCAGTGGGCAATGCTTCACTTTGTAATTCATTGTGACACCTCAATGCACTTCAGCTTCACATGGTTTTTGTTTTAAGTCGTCTGAGTTTTCAATTTTAGTATGTTTGAACTGAAGGATTCTTGTTTTTCCATCTTTAAGTCTCGTTAAGAATTATAGCCATTTATTTTATAGAAATAATACAAACTTTAATGCCGCAAATGTTATTAATTTGGCTAATAAATACATTGGTGATCAGGATGTCCCCATCAGGTTGTTTTTCCCCTGAAGAAAGACAATGGGTTGTAGGGATCAGCAATAGGTTGAGCTTTAGCTGATACATAACTATGTGATCCAGTAGAGGAGACTGCGTTATCCCCAGTTTAAGCTATAAATATTATACAGCAGAACATCATATATCCAAACATGGGGATTTAGATGAAGATAAAATAGTCAGTTGCCAAAGTTAGCATTTTTTTTTTGTTATGTGTTACTTCCTCCAGGACTGCTGTCTATGTTCCTTGAGAGGCGGAGCTCTACAGAAAGCCAACAATGACAAGTAAGTAGCAGACACCGCCAAGCTTTAATTTGTGGACCAGAAGCGGTACGGAAACTACCCACCTTTTGAAGTTGTATTGTACTGTACATGTTTACATGTGATGGAATTTTATAGGATGGCCAGAAAGGCAGTTATTGGTTGACGTTTTAGTTACACCCACTAACACAGCAAGATAGTACTGCTGAAGATGTCATGTTTTCTAGGAGGTTCCAAATGTAGAAAAGTTTTGTGCTTTCCCAGTGCCACATTTTTCTAAAAACATATGACCCTGTTCCTTTTTAATGAGAATGCCTTTGTCGTCACAGTCTTACACTTGTGAAAGTAAAGTCAAGAAGAAAATTCACAAGAAGGATTTATGAAGTTTACAAAACCGCTCAGGCACAGTGATTCTGACTGGTTGCTACAGATTATTGTGCCGCTCTCTTCTGACCTCATTAAGTCGATCTGTCTCTTCAGTCTGTTACTGCTAATATCCATCTGGTGGATCAAGACCCTCAAGCTGAATGCACTTTTTATACTTTTTATTGTGTGTTTGTTGTTACACACCCGCATCCTGTGGTTACGTGCTATCGCTCAGTTTAGTGCATGGTATTTGAATGTCAGTTGAAATGACGGGAAATGCATTCAGTCGGAAGCAACATATTCTCGTCATCTATATTGAACTGGTTTATGACAGATGAGCATCTACTAAGTTGTTGCTTCTTCTTGTTGTTCATAATAATCCACCATATCACATATGTGGCAATATCTTGGTATCAACTTCTATGAATAGGTGACCATAGTGCCTTTTTTGTGGAATACTTGTGGCTTGTCTAAATATTGTAATTTGCTGATTATTGATTTCCAATGAAATAATAATAGTTTATCAATAATTTTCTTCCTATATATGTATTTGTTATAATCTCAGCCCTAAATTGTATGTTTTGTTCTTCTATTTAGAAAAGCATTTTATAATGAATCTAATAGTTATGGATCAAATGTAGACATAAACTTGTAGTTCCAACATTAGAAGGGACCACACAAAATGTTTACTTGTTTAAATACCGTTAACCACATTGTTTAATACATGCTGTAACATTTCAATATTGAACCCTGAACATTGAATTGTTTGTCCAGAATCGATTTCATGTTTGCCTTTCACACAGGTGGGTTCATGTGCTGTGTGCCATTACTGTGCTGGAAGCTCGCTTTGTCAGCGTCACTGAGCGCGCCCCCATTGACCTCTCTGCAATCCCACTGCCACGGTTCAAACTGGTAAGACTCACTATGATAACGGGGGTCTGCTGTACATTTGGGATACAACAACAATAAAGTCATATAGTTTTTTACACAAAAGATAACACAGAAATGTTATTCAACACCATCATGCAGGAACAGAAGGGGAGATTGGGACCATCTTACACAGTTGGTCGGGCACTGAATAGGTACACTTTTGAGTCAACGGTCATTGAGACCTTAAAATAGGTCTATATAACTAGCACATTACGGGCTTTCCCGTCATCCTGTGAGTGAGTGAGTGAGTTTCACCTACAGCTCATAGAGAGCCTTCGCATCTAAAAATGCCAGGAGAAAGCAAATCAATCTGTGTCGCTATCTAGTATCCATCTTTACATAGCAATCAAGTACATGTGTACCTGTTAAGCCAATACATTATCAGTCAGTTTAACAATATAATCAATATAGTGTTCCTAACTTCCATTTAGCCAAAAACACTTTATACCTTGTCTTTTTCATGGATGTAAACTGCAACTTGTTGCATACAACTGCAGGGCAGTAATTCAAGATTCTAAATGTTGCATTGTATATCTCGCTATTATGATGCCTATTTATTTATTATTGGCATTATGAGTCAGGTCTATTTCCCCCTGCCATTCACTTTTGATACACAGATTGGAGGCTTTGTCAACAGAGCTGATGGCATCTGTTTCTCACACATTCCACCCTAATGAAACTAGTGTGGTGCCTGTTTGCTGTCCTTGCTCAGTTTCACTTCTCATTATGGCCCCTGAATGTCTCCCAATAATAGATGTTGTTTCAACTGCGTAACTGAGTTGTGTTACTCTGACCAGATTTGATGTAAAAATAAATAATAAAGTAATACCATTATGTTTTCCTTCTATCTTGTTTATGAGTCACGTACAACCAGTCTATTAGAAGTAATGCAGGACTTCCTGTGCAATAGTTGGCCTTGTCTCTGTTGTTCTCGGTCAGGATCTCAATGGATCGACTTCTAAATTTGTGCATGATGTCAGAACCTCTTTATTTAATCAAAGGGAAGTTGTTTAATTTCCTTCTAACATTTCCATGTTCCAGTTGTGTGCCTGTTTTTTTACTCCCTTTTAAACCTTTTTTTAATCTTTCTCCTTCTCATCCTGCCCACTTGGCTTGTTTCCTTTTTACTCCTTTCCTTCCCCTGTACTTCCTTTACTTTAACATGCCATTCATAACTTTTCCTCTTGAACCCAATTCTCCCCCTCTTTGTCACTCTGGTAGAAGTGTGCATACTGCAGGAAACGGATGAAGAGGGAGGTGAAGGGCTGCTGTGTACAGTGCTCCCACGGTCGCTGCTCCACTGCGTTTCACCCCACCTGCGCTCAGGCCGCTGGTGTCCTCATGTACCCAGATGACTGGCCGTTCATAGTTTTCATCACCTGCCACAGACACAGAGCGCCCATCATACCTGAGGTAACCTACCAGAAACGCTGGCCAGTTGTAATGGAGTAGATGCAACAGGTCACATCGTTTGGTGAGAGAAAAAAGGGTTAACTGGAGCGTCTCTTGTTTGAAGAAACAGCCAATCATGTGATACCCCACCCCCCACCCCCCCTTGTGACTGCTCTGACAGCTTAGCTTAGGTTGTTTAGCTGTAAGGCAAGCTGAAAATCCAGCACTGAAATGTCAAAAATTTCCACAAGCTCTTTCTCTGTTTTGAGAACAGATATGCATTAGGGCTGCACGATATGGAGGGGAAAATCATTGCGATTATTTTGAATAGACAGATACAGGTACAATTTGCGATATGATTCACAATTAGTGGAAATGATCAATTTTGCATCACTGTTTTCATTTTCACTGAATAAATCTTGATGATGTGACATTTGTTGGGGTCTGTGTACCATATAAACATTAGAATGCTGTTTTGTCACACGTTTTACCTTTTTTATCAGAAGATTTCACCTTCTGGGATTTGGATATTGCAGCTGGCCATTTGCGATAAGATTTCGATTAATTATGCAGCCCTGACATGCATGTTGTAGGAAAAAGACAAGATTACGCTCCTAACTTTTGAGAGTGCTTGAAAATAATGGCTTATATGGTAAACTTTTTTTTCCAACAAGTTTTTTCTCAGTTACTCATTGGAAAGGAAGTTCAGTGGTAAGGATTTTTTAGTATCATTTCCTGCCACATTTTAAGTTGAATATAAATATTTTTTTCCAATTCATAAGATGGATTAATGCACCCATCTTGGTGCTAAAATGTCTCTGTGTTATTGTAGATTGTTGACAAAGAGGATCTTTTATGAAGTCTGTCTAATTAGCCTTGCATCTTCGCTTCCAGTGCTGGTTTAGTCAGCCCTGCAGCACAGTAATAATTGGAAGATTCTTTTCTAACCTCACAAAAGGACAGGGATTCTTTACAGTACATTTTGTACTGCTTTGATTCACTAGTTGGGTGAGTCAGACATCTGTTTGGTCCTGTCAAGAGAGATTTAGAGACAAAACTATGCGAATGAACCTGCTGTGTGCGATTCTTTGTTGCTGTTGTCGTTAGGTATGGGTCATGATTTTTCAAATAGACATTACATTTTTTTTTTTTTAAATCACAGTTTATGCGACTATCTTCAAAAATTGTTTTTACCCATGACTCGTTGTAATGCGTCAATCGATCTTTGAAGAATGGTTGAATTGTTTCTGGTGACAAATAATATTTTTCCATGCCCGTCCCTAGCTTGGGCATTGAGCTATGTGACTACAAGTCTGAACTTGTTTGTGCAAATCCTCAGCTGTAATGCTCAGATGTATTTTGTAGCATGAAGCAGAGAGCTGTATGATTTCCTGATTACACGTTACTGAGCAAATATTGTTTGTGATTAGAGTAGCCCAGTCCTTGCTGAGTCATCTACAACCACTATCTTTGCAGTGCTGTACAGTGATAAGCTTTTAAGACTAATGATCAGTTTCTTTCCCCCAGCGCAACAAGGATTCCATGCGAGAGCTGTCAGTGAAGCAGAGGGTGATTTGTAAATACAAAAACGGCCGTTACTACCACAGCGAGGTGGTGGAACTGACCACAGCCACCTTCTACGAGGTTGTGTTCGACGACGGGTCATACAGCGACAACCTCTTCCCAGAGGACATCGAGGTTAATAGAACTGCTTGTAGTCGTTATAAACTCTGTCAAGTGAAAATATATTAAGGGATGAAGTGTAGTAACGCGCACACATAAACGTAGTGAGATTTAAATAACAGATGTAAGCTCATATAATTTGAGTTTCCTTATCTAACACATGGTTAACCATTCGCTCTCTTTTCAGAACCGTGACTGTGTCCAGCTCGGTCCACCTGCTGAAGGCGATGCTGTTCAAGTGCGATGGACAGATGGGTTGATATATGGAGCCAAATTTGTAGCATCACACTCCATCCCTATGTACCTGGTAATCCTCAATTTTTCTGACTTACCGGCATTGACATCTAACAGGCTTTTTCAAACCACATCAGAGGATGTTGGGTTACATTCACCAAGTTCAACATGTGTTTTGAGTGTTTAAAAGTAAAAATGTTGAGACGCATTAAAAAATAGATAGCTTACTCATCAATATGTCATATTTTAAACAAAGTGCTTTTATCTGGGTGGCAGTTTGTCCTTTAATAATGTTACTGTAATGGTGGGCAATTAGAGATCACAGCCATATTAAAAAATAACTATTTAAAGCAGCATTCGTGCAAATACAGAGATACATGAAATGTTCATGCTCATTATGTATATTAATAGTTTCACTTACTACATGCTTGTGTGTGTACAATCAGGTGGAGTTTGAGGATGGATCACAAATCTCTGTTAAGCGGGAAGAAATCTACACTCTAGACGAGGATCTTCCCAAACGAGTCAAGTCACGAATGGTAACATAATATCCCCCATTTCATCAGAAGGCCAGAAGCAGGTTATTTCTTGTTTGAGATCTGCAGAACCAGCAAGCACTAATTTCTATTTCTGATGTTGTGCTTGGTCCACAGTCGGTGGCGTCAGACATGCGCTTCGAGCTCTTCACACAGAACGACGTCAAACAGAACTCCAAAAGGCAACGGGTCATCAATTCCCGATACAGAGAGGACTACATCGAGCCCATCATTTACCGAGCCATCATGGAGTGATGTCTATTTCTTTCTCCTTCAGCTTTCCACCTTATCTCAGAGAAATGCAGCCCCAGGTCTTTGTTTCTTTGTCTGGGATCTCTGTTTCTGGCTACTGCTCACAGGAATGACAAACCCCCATTTTCTTCCTCCTCCTCCTCCTCCTCCTCCTCCTCCGTCATATTTATGAACTACGGCTGGGACTTGAAATGACTTTTGTGTGCATTGAAAAAGATTCTTAGACCTGCATTTTCCCATCACACTCTGTGGATTCTTCCTCCATTTCATTATGTTTTTCTTTTTCTCAGGAAGAAGCCATCAATGAATTATTAAATATAGAAAAGGTTGGATTATCTAACTGGGGCAAGATGTTTTGTTTTTCCTCTACCACCACATTTAGCAGCTGTATGGGCAGTTACAATGGACAGTTTTTCTACTTTAGTGATATTCTTCTATAAATGACCTTTTGCTCTTGACATGCAGTTATTTTCATTATAATTTATCAGAATAAATTTTCACAATAAATATTTTGCAGTGACAAATATAGTGCTTGGGAGTCAGGTTTTAAAGGAAGCATTATCTTGGTTCAGATTTTTTTAACTCATGAAGTTAAACAAAAGCAGAGCTGTAAACTTTGAGCCAATCAGCTGTTGACCATGATAATAATTCAATTCGTCAATTTTAATAATCAACCCAAAGAAATTAAATAATGTCTCTTTGACGCATCTTCAGATAGTACCTATAACTTGCATTACATGGTTCATAAGTCTCCTTATGTGTGTCAGCGTGCGTCTACTGTGAAGATCAGAGAAAACTAAACTTGTTTTAATGGCCCAAGCCTTACATTTCAAAGGGCCAAGCGTGCTTTGTTTTTTCTAAAGTTTAAGGTTTATTATAACTATTGTAATTAATGTTATTATTACACTTTATTTATGTAAATGCATTGAGTTTGAGAACAAAGCTATTTTTGTCATGTCCTTTTCACAATCTGTAGAAAACCTCAGATGTATTTATATTTATTATATTGAAAGGTTTTCAGACATCACCAGTCTAAATTTTGAGACTCGCTTTTCCTGTATTGGGAATTGGAAGGTGTGTGAATCTGGCTCAACTCCCACTCTAAGCAAAAAGCACTTATTGTTACCTCTAGCCAAGGGACTTATACCATTTTGTAGACAGATGGCCTCCATTAAGTTTAGTTTTCTGTTTGTTTCTGGTACGAGCTAGTTCTAGAGGTGAACATTGTAATGAGGTTATAGTTTGATCCAAATAAACATAAAAGTGGTAAGAGGATAATTTTTACACTTGCAAGTTTTCTTTCATGTTGAGTCCTTGATATCTGCTTTAAAAAGAATTGTAAAAAGGGCGATGTTGTGTGCAGAAACCTTTTTTGCTATGCCCGTTCCATGGCTGCTGTTGTCTGTTTGGTTTCATTAGGCCTATGTCTAAAGCAGCATTACATCTGTACACCCTTTGTAAACAACTGTTTGAGTAAAGTTTGGAGTAAGGAAAATAACCTTTTGAAGTTAACTTTCTCTAGAACACACTTTAAGAGATCAAAGTGCTGAGATTCAGGCACTATTTCTAGTGGACCCATGCCAGTTTTGCAGCACGCTGGCATCTACATTTTTACCCCACGTGTTTTTGAGCTACTGGGGTTGATGTCTCAGCCACAGGGCCAGCAGCTACACCCAAGCATGATGAGTCTTGTGAGGTGGAGCCCACTGCAGGAATTTTATTAGATAAATAGTTCCTGGCTCTCCATATCACAACACTCTTATAACCTCTATGGGCGGTTCATACAAGAATATTATCCAGCATGTACAGTGGGTACGCAAAGTATTCAGACCCCTTTAAATTTTTCACTCTCTGTTTCATTGCAGCCATTTTCCAAAAATCAAAAAAGTTCATTTTATTTCTCAGTAATGTACACTCAGCACCCCATCTTGACAGAAAAAAACAGAAATGTAGAAATATTTGCAAATTTATTAAAAAAGAAAAACTGAAATATCACATGGTCATAAGTATTCAGACCCTTTGCCGTGACAGGTGCTGTCTATTTCTTCTGATCATCCTTGAGATGGTTCTACACCTTCATTTGAGTCCAGCTGTGTTTGATTATACTGATTGGACTTGATTAGGAAAGCCACACACCTGTCTATATAAGACCTTCCAGCTCACAGTGCATGTCAGAGCAAATGAGAATCATGAGGTCAAAGGAACTGCCTGAAGAGCTCAGAGACAGAATTCTGGCAAGGCACAGATCTGGCCAAGGTTACAAAAAAATTTCTGCTGCACTTAAGGTTCCTAAGAGCACAGTGGCCTCCATAATCCTCAAATGGAAGATGTTTGGGACGACCAGAACCCTTCCTAGAGCTGGCCCTCCGGCCAAACTGAGCTATCGGGGGAGAAGAGCCTTGGTGAGAGAGGTAAAGAAGAACCCAAAGGTCACTGTGGCTGAGCTCCAGAGATGCAGTCGGGAGATGGGAGAAAGTTGTAGTAAGTCAACCATCACTGCAGCA
>NC_060155.1:19833083-19855900 GCF_021292245.1 Micropterus dolomieu
GTCAGAGCAAATGAGAATCATGAGGTCAAAGGAAGTGCCTGAAGAGCTCAGAGACAGAATTGTGGCAAGGCACAGATCTGGCCAAGGTTACAAAAAAATTTCTGCTGCACTTAAGGTTCCTAAGAGCACAGTGGCCTCCATAATCCTCAAATGGAAGATGTTTGGGACGACCAGAACCCTTCCTAGAGCTGGCCCTCCGGCCAAACTGAGCTATCGGGGGAGAAGAGCCTTGGTGAGAGAGGTAAAGAAGAACCCAAAGGTCACTGTGGCTGAGCTCCAGAGATGCAGTCGGGAGATGGGAGAAAGTTGTAGTAAGTCAACCATCACTGCAGCAATCCACCAGTCGGGGCTTTATGGCAGAGTGGCCCGACGGAAGCCTCTCCTCAGTGCAAGACACATGAAAGCCCGAAATTTTGTCCAAACATTCTTGGTCCTACTACTTCTGACTGTAGTTGACCACCCTGACTGGCCTTACCAGGCCGATGATCCACCCAATGAAGGCAATGCTGTTTAAGTGTGATGGACAGATGGGCTGATACATGGAGCCAAGTCTGTAGCATCACACTCCATCCCTATGTACCTGGTAATCCTCCTCATCTGTCTCTCTTTCTCTGACTTACTAGCACGGACATCTAAAAGGCTTTCCATTTTTTTTTCAAACCACATCAGAGGATGTTGGGTCATGTACCTCAAGCTCAACATGTGGATGGTCTGTATGGTCAAAAGTGAAAATGTGGAGATGCATTAAATCAGAGGCTGCAGCCTGTCGGGCCCGTCGGTACCTTGCAACCGCCTCCGGACTCCTCCAAGACAACAATCCCGGTAGGCCTCCTTCTTCAGTCGGACGGCTTCCCTGACCACCAGTGTCCACCACGGTGTTCGAGGGTTACCGCCCCTTGAGGCACCTAAGACCTTGAGACCACAGCCTCCCGCTGCGGCTTCAGCAATAGAGGCTTTGAACATTGCCCACTCATGTTCAATGTCCCCAAACTCCGCAGGGATGCCAGAAGACTTGAAGATCTCACGGACAGGGGCCTCATCCAGACGTTCCCAGTTCACCCGCACTACACGTTTGGGCTTACCCGGTCTGTCCAGAGTCTTCCCCCACCCCTTGACCCAACTCACCACCAGATGGTGATCAGTTGAAAGCTCCGCCCCTCTCTTCACCCGAGTGTCCGAAACACGCGGCCTCAAATCAGATGAAACGATTACAAAATCGATCATTGATCTTCGGCAAGGGGTGCTCTGGTACCACGTACACTTATGAGCATCCTTATGTTCGAACATGGTGTTTGTTTGTTATAGACAATGCATGACTAGCACAGAAGTCTAACAACACCCACTCGGGTTCAGATCAGGGAGGCCGTCCCTCCCGATCACGCCGTTATTTCTAGGGAATGCAATTTGCTTTGCTTTATCTGTAATTTAGCTATTTCTACAATTCTATTTCTACAATTATTTTCCTTTTTATCTCCATGAAGGTGTTTATAAGATCACTTTAAAATATCACTTTTGCTGCCCAGCCAACTATTGTTGCCTGTGCCTTTTATTGTGGAGATGTAGCCAACCAAACTTCTTGCTTTGCAGTAGCACAGGCTGCCAATAAAATCTGATTATTCCTAGGGCATCTAAATAATCTTCACAACGCAAAGAATTATTGTGGCAGTAACACGGAGCAGCTAGTTGCTGAAGCAGGTAAACCTACATACAGAGGAAGCTATGCGTCATGCGTAAAACCCAACAGGACTATTTTATCCACCATATTTTCTCTCTCTCTGTGCATCTCAAAATAAATAACAGTTGTTAGCTGCTGAGTGAAAGATTAGTTTCACCGGCGACATTCTGTTTATGGATTCACCGTCAGACATTGCTACAAAACAAATAGTAACCAATGTGTATTAAAGAAAAGAAACAGGCTAATGTCCAAAGCGATGCTCTGTTCAACATCAAGAGACTTTTCATATATCTCAATAAATACAGTGATCATCTGACTTAGATGTTACAGTGTGAAGTCTTCATTTGCTCTGCAGAGACTAAATACGCTTTTAATGCGCCGTTAATGGAAAGGCTTGTGAAAGAGCGACGCAGGCTGCTTTCCAACGCGGTCACCAGTGCCATGGTGCTCGCTCACTGGATTTCAGTTGTATTAGTAGAACAATAAAGCCTTAAACTTGAAAAGGTATTTGCCTGATTTTCTAAATGTTTGCATCTGCCCAGGTCATTCATATCTGTGATAAGCGCCTGACCAGCGCCTTACTGCGTAACTGCGCGCACACAGGATGACTGCTCATTTCGGTTGATGAAGAAAAATGCAGATTACTGATTGCTTAAGTTATGAAGGTATGAATGGAAAATTTAGCGAAATTAAAAGTACATTAGATGTACCCACCCCTGCTGCAGACATAATCACTACTGCCTTCAGCTAGAAGTAACAGCAGCAAAAAAGAAAAGTCTGTAATATTGAGGCACTTTGCTGCACCATCCTCGAGCAACTACTTTTTTTCTCCCTCAACATTTCTATAGGCAACATTTTGTCCGCCACTGATGTGTGAGTGATTGACTATTCACTGAGTAAACTACCTCCTGTATGAGCCAGCTCCAAAATCGCCAGAGCCAGGAAGGCAATGCCAAACTTTACATTAGAAAAAAAAAGGGGGGGTGGTGCCAAACATAGATTTTGAAATGAAATATGCATAACGGCTCCTACGCCTATCATGTGATTAACCTCACCACAAATCCACACACGTTAATTTCAGCGCCTCTGATAAAGTGCAGCTCACAGCCGCCTCAGATGGAGCTGAGAGGACAGACACAGAGCTACAGCTGTATCATCTTATTCTCCATTAATTTACAGGAGAATAAATAATAACATTAATCTCTCTCGCTTGCTCACTCACTCCCGCGCGCATAATCGTTGATAAGCAAGTAAAGTTCAATTTTTGGCCTTCTGCTTTTTTGTTTTTTAAAAATCCTTCTGAGATCTGGGGCTTTTCAAAAAACATCCGGCCCTGGATGCACAGGGCTAACGATGGTGCTGGTTGGAGTCATAGCATTTCCCACCAAATCCCTACTCCAGCTACTATTCAGGGTCAGCCAGGTGAAGAACAGGTTGGTCCCTTACACCAGTACTTTCCAAACTTTTTCATGTCAAGGATCCCAAGTCTGACACAAATTAGACCATGGACCCCCATTTGATAGGACTTTTAGATGACACACACCTGGTCAATCACTGTATGAAGATTTTTGGTGTCAAGATGGCTGCATTGGCTAAGGTGGCTGCACATTTGTCCCTGAAAACAAAACCGCCTCCAATGCCATCCTCCAAACCTATTTAATTAAAGAGGTGGTAGCTCATTTGTAGTCCAGCCGTTTCCTTTTCATTTCTATGATGTCACATCTTGCTCCAGTCTATGTTGCCAAGCTGGTCGGCAACATGTTTTGCTGAACCAAAGCCCTGTTTACCGCTGACCAGCCCTTCTCTGCTTCTGATTGGCTAGTAGTCCTTGACTAGGAACTGCACATATGCAACTCCCAACAAAGATCTTTTAGAGACAAGATGTATCACTCCATAGATAAAACGAAACGTTCAACACACAGGTTGAAAAGAGGAGCTGCAGCAATGTGCATTATGACAAAAATATGGTGTTTTTTGAAAATTAAACTATGTAAACATCTTGTGGTACAACCCCTAAATACGATTTTGAACCTGAAAATGAGCATAATACCACCTCTTTAATCATCTACTTTAATCGCCGGCTGGATAATTTGTGTAAAGTGGTGAAAGTTCTACTAAAACATTTTTTCCAAGCTGATTTTTGCTTGCTCATGCCACGTGCAAAACCAGTTTTAACGCCATTGACGCTGCACTTGACAAACATTTCTCCAGAGCTGAGGCCATTTCTCAAGAGCGATGTACTCGGATTGAGCAGCGCTTTGACTCTCTCCAGTCAGATATATTGTTACTAAAAGAAGAAACCCATGCACTCCATGAAGATCATGCAACTTTAAGGAAACACACGGAAAAAGTAGAGCACACCTCAACTTCATTCTCAAGCACGATAAAGTCGGCTGAAGCAAAGTTAGCAGATCTATGTTCATAGACTGCCTGAAGGAAGAGAAGTTGTATTATGAAAATGTTGTGGACTACTTTTAATGATATTATGGGCAGAACAAGCAAAAACAAGCTATTCCATCATTTCTGGAAGCAGAAGGAAAATTCCTGACTAAACCAGTTAGATATTGCTAATTACTTTAAGAAGTATTTTAATTGAAAAGAAAACAAATATAGGAATGAGATGGCTGAAACAAACAATAGGCAATCATATGATCTAATAACAGATCACATCATGACATATAAAAATTGTAACTTTGAATTCACTACTGTTACTGTGAGCTATGTGAAAAAGCTGTTATCTGGATGTAAAGACAGACCATCTAGTATCAATAATATGGATGGAAAACTACTAAAATTAGTAGCAGACATTATTGTTGTACCTATTTGCTATGTGTTACATGTATTTGTCCACAAGCTTGGAAAACTGCAAAGATTATACTAAAGTCCAAGATGTACCATTTTCAGGCCCTAATAGTCATCCAATTAGTATGTTACCTGCTTTAAGTAAGATCATGGAGAGAATTGTTTATAAACAAATACAATGTTATTTTTCAGTTAATGATTTGAAGACATATTATCAACATGCTTACAGAAGGGCACTCCACTGAAACTGCGCTGACTCAAATGTCAGATGATTGGCTCAGAGAAATGGACAGTAACAAATGAGTAGGTGCTATATTATTGGATTTCAGTAAATCTTTTAATATAATTGATCATAGTTTGTTAGTAGAAAAACTTAAATGTTGTGATTTAATCAGACTGCAGTTCTTTGGCTGCAGAGCTATTTGATCAAAAGGAAACAAATAGAAAAAAACTTTCAATAAATGTTTTTAAAGTTCCTGAATAAATCCAAAATTATAACCCTAAACCTGGGTCATCAGTGTGCATGTGTAGGCGTAGCGTGTGTGTGTGTGTGTGTGTGTGTGTGTAGTAGCAGTGGTGGAACAATTGCTGAAAACAGGGAGTGGAAGCCGTTTTTGGTTTTTGTTTCTCGTCATACATGGTTTGGAGGAAGTAATAGCAAGGGCAATGCAGTATGAAAGCGAAGATGGCAGGATGTTGTACTCATTTCTCACTACCAGCCTATAAGTGAATGACTACATGAACCTTTCTACAAATTTCTATTGAACTTCAAGCTGAATTTTAAGGTTACATTAATAAAGGGGGTTTCCATCAAGGGAAATGAAATGGCACTCCTGGGGCATTTCCTTGAAACTAAAATGTTGAAATGTTCCGAAAGCATATCATTTCCTTTAATACATTTTCCATGAACTGCGACTTTCTTGAACCAAGGTCACACCCTTATACAGTGCATACTGTTCCCATGGGTACAGTTGTACCCGTGTGTGTGTGTGTGTGTGTGTGTGTGTGTGTGTGTGTGTGTGTTAGAAGAGAGAAAACAATTCCTCTTTTCCTCAGCTTGTAGAGACACATACTAGATATTTTAGCATTGGCATAATGTTTGCTTCACTGCAACCTATGGTCAATTCAGTCCATCACTCTATGTTTTTCTAAATATGCTAAATCAGTTAACATTAGCTGTAATTTGCACTGTATGCATATCATTTCCTTTTTTATTCAGTGTTGCATCAAACGTCACCAAAAAAATACCCAGTCTGTAATTGCTTTAACTTGTGAGAGGGTGAGTGAAAACCAGCTCTCACCAGTGGCTCAGTCAGTACCTTCTTTGGGGATATGAAGGTCAAGGATTAAAGTCCCCAGGTGGCCTACTTGTACTTGCCAACAATGGGGAAGTTCACTCATGTGGTGTGTTTTTAGTTGAGGTAATATTACGTCGAAGACTGCCTATTGTACTGGGACCCTGTGAACATTTCTTCTTATTTTTCTCTGCTAAAAAGTGTTTGTGCAGCAAAAACCTTTTAAATTGGCAAATTTCACCCACTACTGAGGCAAATGTAATGACACTCATTGACCTTAAGGTGAGGCTTTAATAATAAAGTTTACGTTTTGACTGAGAGTCAAAATTCTTTCATCATTTCAGTCATCTGCATCTGGTATGCTCTGTAGATCTCAAATTTTGCATTTTTGACCAATGCTTGGACACCGATCAGCGTCTACATTTAGCTATGTTCTAGGGTGAGACAGATGAAAGTTTGCATTCTCACATATAGTCAGACAACTTTAATAAATAAAATACAATACATGCACAGTTTCTTTTCTTAAATAAGAGTGTGGGGCTTTTCTTCCAAAAAGATATCATTATTAGACGTCAAAATGATGAAATAAAATAAAAGAGTGTAAGAAACCGACCTGTACTTCTGGGCTGACACTGACTAGGAGCTAAAGTAGGGATTTAGTGTGAAAATAATGTTGAGCTGTTTTCCCAGTAACAGTTGACACAGAGGCTGTGCTGTTTGGAGTGCAAACATGTTCAGACATATCTGGATAAAAGATTGTTCAGATATTTGATCTAAAGCTTTCTCTAAAAATCAGAACATTTGTGTTGCAAAAATGTTGAGATATTAAGAGGATGGCTGTTGATTACATGAAGCATACATACATTATGCCCATTTCCTGTAATATATTGTTTGATCAAATAGGCTTATAACAACAGAGACCACCTTCCTGTTAACTGTATGAAAAATCAGCCAATGAAAGCAGTGTTAATGAAAAACAGTTATTAGTGGTCTGTAAGTGAATGTAGACACTAGTGCGGTTGGCTAATGAAATCTTCAAAAATATGACATCAGTTCGAACAAGACCTCATATCTTAGCAAAAAAGTTACCAGAATGTATACAATTTATTGTCTGTATTAAAACAAATCTACATACATATCAAATGACATAAAGCAGAAAAATAATTTATTACACATGTACATTGCAAAAGTCTGCACAGACACCTGCATCACCTGTCTGCCCTGAATGTTGTTATGCAGCGGTCCCTAATGTTACTTGCTAGCTAAGCAAATGATAATTATTGTGCCATTACATACCTTTTACTTGGAGAACTTGACCGCTAAAATAGTCAATTTCCTACAGATGGGAATAATACAGAAGCAATCGATGGTCGCTTAGGGCTTCTGTAGCTTAGGGCTTATATAGAATGTAGAATATAGAACGTCAAACTGGTATGTTTTCAGATCAAAAATCTTTATACATGAAATTACGAAAATAGCTTTATAGCCCTCCGTGTATATTGCATAAGCAAACATCTGTCTGAGATATCTTAGTTTGGTGCCTTTCTGCTATTGTCTCCTTGAGGCGATTGTCTTTATTGCTACTTTCAGGGCTGTAATGCTACTTGGGAGGCACAAATTGATTAGGTTAGTTAGGACTAGAGAAGGCTGTGCACCTTGACTATCGGAGCTGTCATCTGGCAAAAAATAATTTTTGCTGATTTTGCATTACATGTTGGTGTGTTAAAAACAAGGGCGTAGAATTTAATAGGGACAGTACAGACATGTCCCTACCAATATCTAGCAACTACTGATTGTCCCTAGCAATAATTGTGATCCAAAAATGGTTGTTTTTTATTGTTAAGTGGAGTTTGTGTTGGAGTCTGTTGTGCTGGGAGCCGGGCGTTTTTGTTGTTGTTAGTGCACTCATTTTGTAAACTTCTGTGTTGTCGCTGTGCTTACGGTTCAGAATCAGTAGGCAAGAGGTTCGGGAGCGCACAAGTGGAAAATCAGACCCAATTCACATAGGACGCAGCATAATGGCTGTTCCAAGGGGCAGAGGAAGCATATGTGTGTTTTAATTTTTACATGAGGTTACAACCCCTTCACAAATAGGCAATAAAAAAAGATAAATTCATAATTGATTTCAGTAAAAAAAAAAAACCTGCATACACTATATCCCCTTTAAAGGAGAGTTCAAGTCAAAATAAAGTTTCCTTTTGTGGAATCTGCAGCCTCGCTGTTTCCCTAATTCTGGTGTCTCATGTCCAATATTTGATGTCCATAGTCTCCAACCTCCAATTAGGTTATACCTAAGATACAAGAAGTCAAACTGAGATATGTAGATCACCAGTCCCCTAAATGACTCCTAAAATGACAGCGGATTTTAGATTTGTGATATCAGATATTAGTTTTTAGCTTATATAAATGTCTAATTTGGGTCTATCTGAAACGCTTAGTCTATTTCATGGCCCATTTAGTATTGATGATTCATTGTAATAAAAGACAAAAAAACCCTCTGTCCTTGTATGGAAGCACAAGAGCTTTCAACACTAATGAAGGATGGAGATTTGACAAGACATTCTGTAGAGCTGCTGTAAAAATATGGTTTCAGAGAAAATAATCACTCCATTGTCTTTATTTTCACACAGTCAGAACTTTCAAACTTTAAAAGAAGATATACTGTACAAAATTATTTCAGTGGAAGTTGCAGTTTCTCAACTGACATGCAATTCAGATGCAACTTTCACCTGAAGCTTACAGTGTTCCAGTATACTGTTTTGTGCCTTTGATAAAAGTCATATTTTTACTTTATATGAGTTTGAAAGAGAGTGTAATTCATTCTTATTCGGGTTACAAAACAGAAATCCATGACTCAGTGCTAAATGCTTATTTCCTGCTTTGCTGTGCTATCGTTTTCACCAGTGGCCGTTTTCAATGATTCCATGGGAGCTAAAATTAAATGAAAGAGCTACTGTGTGGTTAAGTACTACTCAACAAATCTGATGCGCTGAAGTTGATCCTCACAAAGAACAAACTGATTTTTATGTGGCGTAACAGAGAAGGGCGTATCATGATTGAACACACCAGGGTCATGTGAATTCATCTGACAGTTGTGCTGGTTCCCTCGGTACAGCCTGTTCAATTTGACTTGTAAAGAAGCTCAGCTCAGATGACACTGCACTCATAAATTGTACTATATCATTACTGTTCTATATTTGATTTTGTTGGAGAAATGCAATGACTAATTTATGTAGAAATATTGTGAATTTTGTAGTCTGAAATGTCCTCAATATTCTGTGTGCACCACATCTTTGTATACCTTATTAACCTCCATTATTTGCTCTCTCTCTTTTGCATTGTCAAGTACTTGATTTTCTATCTTCTCGAAAAAGGCTACAATAATCATTTTTTGATAACAATGGGTCTGATGACTATGTGTAATAAGGTTTTACTCAAACCCACAGAGAATTATCACCTGTCTCTGCAGTGTTTTATCATTTTTCAGCTAATTGTTTTTAATGGAAACTTAACAGTTATGGTTCAGTCTTACTGCTGTCATCACCATTATTTGTGGTTTCAAATTTTGTAATGCTTACCCTCAAAACCCTGCCCTCGCTCTCATATATCGTCGCTTGCACAGATTTTCTGGCTCCAGCTTCAGCCCTTCTCCTGATGTGCAAGCAACAATATATCTGAGTGCAAGCATACGGTTTGAGCAGAAATAGAGCAAATCTAAGTGCAAGCAGGGGCTGGTTGAGAGCAAGGGCAGTGTTTTAAGGGAAAGCATTACACAGTCTGAATGTGAAACCAAAAAGTCATGCTCTCAAATTGAAAGGCCGTGCTCTTGAATAAAGATGACAAAAATAATCCCATAATAGCCAGGTGTTTAACATGGTCATCATATCAACTCGATGAAGTGATAATGTGTCAGAGTCACAACATTGATGCAAAAGTACATTTTGTCATGCAGACATGGAAAAAGAGCAGGCACATCAAGCAAATGGCTCACTTATTGTTTTCACCCCAGCACTTTGTCTCAGGAAAGCCATATGTAAACTCTCACCCCTATTTGTCACTTGGCAGCTGTGACTCCTTCAGGTCCCTCTGTTAGTAGAGTATTATTGTCTACAACCTCCTCAGACCAGTCACATGTGAGTCAAATGACAGAGCTCAGGTTCTTTTGTTCTAGTGAGGTTTGATTATCAGACATTGGTGTTAACCAATTGTTTACTAAGCTTGCTTTAAAAAAAAAAACCGCAGTAGTAATAGTTTACTGTTTAACTGACTGTGTAATTTATTGATGGATGTAGTTTTATTTTTGACTGTGTTGATAACCTTTTACAGCCTTTCCCAAAGGGCTGCAGGTAGCAGTTTAATAGATTTGTCTGTATGCACACTATTAATATGAAGTGTAAGAGTTGCTTGTGCACAAGGATGTTGTCACGTGTGGGGGTTTGTGGGTATTGGTTTCATGAAGTGAACAGATGCAAGATATGCTGGTGAGATTAAGCACTACATACTGCTGGTGTCAGAAATATAACATTTGACAAAGTAGATCCTTCTAAATGCCTACTCTGTAGCTAGAAGGCTACTGCAATTGCAACTGCTGGGTGAAGATAGTGTATTTGTATTGGTCTTCTTTAGTCAGATAAGGCCTTTAACCACACAATGCTGGTGCTGATAATACTACATGGTCACGGGGTATGTTGCTTGCAAACACAGGAAACATTACCCTTCCTCCTCAGTGAAAGTAGTTTAAAGGAGAGATGCATAATAGCTGATAAAAGACATTAAGAATCCACTGATTGTATCTTTCATGTTCAAAGCATGTCATTAGTGAAAAACTACAGTGGCCCTGAAGTGCAAACCACAATAGCAATTTGCCACAATACCACAGCAATTTGCCACAATACAACAGCCACAACATGAAAGCATTTTGTTGTGGCAAATTGCTGTGGTGTTGTGGCGATTTGCTGTTGTATTGTGGCAAATTGCTATTGTGGTTTGCACTTCAGGGCCACTGTAGTTTTTCACTAATGATGTACTTATTTTAACCTAAACCATGATCTTTTCCTAAACCTAAACAAAGTGGGACCATTTCACAACATAAACCATGTGTTTACCAGCATGTTACTTACGTCATGTACTTCTGGTCCGGTAGCCTGTCGCTGGACAAGTACTTTCAAACAGTCATACATGTTGTTTTGGGAAATGTAAGGGTATGTATAATTGTGGGACAATTGACAATCTCCACATTTTGTCGTTTAGGCATGGACGTGTGTTTTTTTTTCTCCTATTTTGTGAGTATTATCTCTTACATTTTCTACTTCAACCTCAGATCCAGTTTTTCTGGAAATATTAACCCCATCCGTAATTTGTTTTTAAACTGTCTACAATGGTCTGAATATGCCGTCGTACATTACTGTGGAACAGCAAACTGACTGTAAACTTTTACCTCTGGTTTCACTTACAACTGATTTATCAGAGGCAAATGTTTTACTAAGAACTGGCACCTTACGTTTGGGTATTACTGTAAAGTAGTTCCCAGTATGATTTACTTTCCTTTTACTTGTATCCATTTCTCCTCCTGCTTACCCTCATGAATGTTTTTCTATGTCTAGAATTCATTGTGCATATTTCATCTTTCAGGATGTAGACCTGTTCTATATGTTTGTAAAAGCTACTTGCATTCACATTATTTATTAGCATGTTAGAGACAGTGGACTTTTCAAAAGCCAGTAATAAGGTGAAGGTCAGAGACTTGCAGTGTTTCACACTTTGTGATTTAAGGCTGTTGAGAGCGGAGTCCTTATTCAGAGACCACTGTCATCGTTACATAGCCTAGACTATACTCTGAACCATGTTGAACTGCATTTCAGTGCAAAAAGGGGTGACTGTGAGGGGTGTTTTTGAACATTTTGCTCTACATCTTTCTTTCTGCCTTCCTGGACGGATAATGCTTACTTTTTGTCTGGCGCAAATTCTATTAAGCGTGCATTAAAGGGTGATTCTAATCAAAAAATCAACAAAGCAAATGGTATTAAAAGGTCAGTGAACAGGAGTAGAAAATCTTATTTAATCCGTAAGATATTGTAGTCTTGCATGTGTTGTGGTGGCAGCCCAGCTGACGGTGAGTGTCCTGGTTTTTTTCTCCTTTCTATCAGATATTCTGCTTTTTCCTTGGTTTTCTGTTCCCTGCCTTCCTCCCTGTGTTTTCTCCCCTGTGTGTGCTCTCTCTCCCTCTGCTCCTGAGCCCAGCCAACGACCCACACCTGCACCTCATCAGCCACTTCGTCAGCCTGCCACACCTGCCAGTAGTCAACCTCATCCCTGCCTGTATTTCAACCCCGGTTCTCCACACCACTCTGGCTTGATCGTTGTTGCTCCATACTCGGTGCCACCTCCACGTTCAGGCTCTTGTGTTTTTTGTTTTCTCACATTTTCCCTGTGCTTTGTATCTGTGATCTCTAACCCTGTCTGTTTTCCTCCCAGGTACACTCACCCTCGTCCTCTGTTCAGTCGGCTGGGCTCATCCACCGGTCCTCTCCTCCTCGGACTTCCCCCACGGCGTCCTCCCTGTTCTCCCTCGCCTCCTCCCTTCCCCGGCCCCAGTGTTCCCCGGCTCCCTGGTCCCAGTCTCCTCAGTTCCCCGTGCCTGTGTTTCCCCGGCATCCACCTCTCCCTCCACTCCAGTCCCTCTACCCCTCTTTCCCCTCAATAAACCTCCTTCCCTCTGAGTGCTGCGTTTGGGTCCTCTCTGTCTCCACACCACACCACCCTCCTAACAGAATGATTGTTTCAAAAAAGCTGATATCATGTTGCCTCACTTCTCAGTTTTGAAATATTCACATATTATTCACAGGAACAAACTAAAACAATAATGCTTCTATGTGGCTTTAAGTGAATCCGACTACAAATTAATTTATTTGCCAAGCACAATACCATACAAAGTATTTTCAATGACAGCTACAGCACCAATGTCACAACCCTTCCTCCGTGACTTGTGCCTGTGATACATATAATGGGAGTTTGTGTGTCTTTGTTTTTTTTCGGCCTTTTGGGAGGCCTGTTCTACGAAGCGAGGTGGCTTAACTTTGTGACGTTAGGTGTAACTTCCCAATTAACCTGTACTACGAAAGGTGAGTTAAGTTTTACCAAAGCTATGCTGTCATGGCAATTTACACAGCATCTCTAAACTGCTCCAAGCAGGATGTCTTTGTGGTTGACTACACACCGCTCTCTACTTTAACTTCCTGAACAGACACAAATCTCCTAAACCAAGTCTTCACCTTAAAATTGTAATGATTTACGGTGTGGGGACTTGCACAATGTGACTGTAAACAGATTTATGTCCCTACACCATTAGTAATACCCGCCCACTCTCTTTCATATCTGTGTCTGTGTGTTTGCATTTGCATGACAGAGACAGAAAGTCTAGATGTTTGAATGTGTGTGTATTTGTGTGACAGAGACAGAGAGTCTAAATGTTTGAATGTGTGTGTATTTGTGTGACAGAGACAGAGAGTCTAAATGTTTGAAAGTGTGAAAGCGTGAGTTGATGAATATAAATATTAATATAGCAAGCATTGTTTCACCTACTTATCAAACAGACAAAAACTTTCCTCTTCCATGTACATTTAGTCATTTGGCAGTTACTTTTATCCCCCCCAAAAATTAAAGAAGGTTTTCATGTCCTCATAATCCCTAGACTTGCTGCAATGACAGATGCAGTAAGTGGAAAAGGCAAGAGTATTGACCGCTGTACTATGGATCCCACCCCAGTACGTATGAATGTGCAAGTGAATATGTATGTATGTCCATGACAGTATGTATGTGCGAGCATGTATGTATGTATATGCAAGCAAAGTATTCAATTTTGGCCTAGGTGGCTTCTCATATTATTCTGCTGCTCACTCTCTCTCATTCGCTTGGCCTCACTCTTAGGATACACAGAGATCTGCCAAGCATTGAGTGTCACCATGCTTGAACAGTTGTGCGAGTTAAAATCATTGCTTGCGCTTAAGATTGAGTGACATTTAAGTAGGGTGGTTATTCATTCCGCAGGGGTGGTATGCCGAATACAGGGGAACACTGGTTTCTCTGTTATGTGCCCGCCACAGACAGTCTCCGCGAATTCCGCCTTTTGCGTTCTGTCAACATTACGTTATCAATTAACATAAATAATTGATTTTATGACATTTGTTAATCGAGTCAGAATCTTCCACGTCTGCATCGCAATAAATCTAAGAATAGATTTTTTTCTTCCCCCCCCTAGGATTAAAACATCAAAAGAAGACTGGATGATGACTAGCTATGTGCAAGTAACTTAGCTGCCAGTACATAGAGTAATGGTTTGAATTTGCAGTTTTATAATACAGATTTACTCTATGCACTGTATATCAAGTATATTCTTCTGTTACTTTTTCATCTTATCTTGGCTTAAAGAATATCAGTTTTTTTAACATTGCTCACTGCTCATGATGCTGAAATCATGTACTGTGCTGTTACTGCGATCATCAGAATCAGAATCAGCTTTATTTGTCAGATATGTGTACACATACGAGGAATTTGACTCAGGATTGTACAATGCTCACGATGTGCTTACTTACAATACAATAATGATACAATAATAAAATCACACACAGGCTACAGTACAGAGAACACATATATACACACTATATAAAAACAATATAGACAGATTGAGCCAATAGTGCAATGAGCAAAGTGAGTGCAAAGGATGCAGGAGTAAAATTATCATCATTATTATGTACATGTCGGAGGTGGATGAGATATACAGGTACACATACACATATATGCATAAATGTACTCATGTGACACAATGTGATGAAGCATAGTGCAAAAGATGATGGATTAAATAAGTATTATGTACAGGTGTTATGTACATGAGATAGGTGGATTTGGTATACAGTATATACAATATACAAAATGACAATATGAACAATATGAATAGCTCTGAAATAGAAAATGATGAATAAATAATAAGTGGTAGCCAGTAAACAGGTGGCTGATTGGAGACAGAGTTACTGGGTTATTGCACAGGAATTGTTCCTGATACTGTGAGGCAGAAATCAGGTGTTCATCAGAGTGATGGCTTGTGGGAATAAACTGTTCCTGAGTCTGTTGGTTTTGGCGTACAGTGCTCTGTAGCGCCTACCAGAGGGGAGAAGTTGGAACAGGTTGTGTCCAGGGTGAAATGGATCTGCAGTGATGTTTCCTGCCCGTTTCCTGACTGATTTTTTCTGCATGCCTGACTGTCCGTTGTAGTCTGCTCCTGTCCTTTTTGGTGGCAGATCCAAACCAGACAAACCAGTGGTGAACGTGCAGAGAACAGACTGGATGATGGCTGTTTAGAAGAGGATCAGCAGCTCCTTAGGCAGGTTGAGCTTCCTGATCTGGCTCGGGAAGTACATCCTCTGCTGGGCCTTCTTGATGATGGAGTCAGTATTGGGCTCCCACTTTAGGTCATGGGATATAGTGGATCCCAGAAACCTGAAGGATTTCACAGCAGACACAGGGCTGTTGAGTATGTAATGGGGTTAAGAGTGGTGGGGCTCCTCCTGAAGTCCACGATCATCACCACAATTTTGAGCGTGTTAAGCTCCAGGTTGTTCTAATAGCACCAGAGAGCCAGCTGATCACCATCCCGGATGAGGCCGATGACTCTTGTGTCGTTAGGAAACTTCAAGAGTTTGACAGATGAGTCTCCTGAGGTGCAGTCCCTGGTGTAGAGGGAGAAGAGCAGTGGGGAGAGCACGCATGATGGTGTTGAACGCCGAGCTGAAGTCCACGAACAGGATCCTTGCATATGTCCCTGGAGAGTCGAGGTGTTGTAGGATGTAATGCAGTATCAAGGTGACTGCATCATCCACTGACCTGTTAGCTTTGTAGGCAAACTGCAGGGGGTCCAGCAGGGGGCCTGTAATGTCCTTCAGGTGGGCCAATGCAAGTCTTTCAAAGCACTTCATGACTACAGATGTCAGGGTGACAGGCCTATAGTCATTTAATCCAGAGATGGAGGGTTTTTTGGGGACTGGGATGATTGTGGAGCGTTTGAAGCAGGAGGGATCTTCACACAGTTCCAGTGCTCTGTTGAAGATCCGTGTGAAGATTGTTCCTGGCCTAGTTAGACAGGTCTCCACTTCTGAAGGCGTCTTCTTTGGTCTGACAAAGCTGCCTGAGTTTTGCTGTGAACCAGGGTTTTTGTTTGCTGCATGTGCGGAAGGTTTTAGTCTGCACACACATCCTCACAAAAAACTGATGTAGGATGTCACAGTGTCAGTTAGTTTGTCCAGGTTAGTGGCTGCAGCCTCAAAAACACTCCAATCAGTACAGTCAAAGCAGGCCTGTAAATCCAGCTTTGACTCGTTGGTCCATCTTTTCACATTCTTTAGAACAGGTTTAGCAGATTACAGTTTCGGCTTGTGTGTCACGATAAGATGACCCAAACAGTGATCAGAGAGTCCTAAGGCTGCACGGGGAACAGAGCAATAGGCGTCCTTTAATGTAGTGTAGCAGTGATCCAGTGCATTAGTGTCATGTACAGCATGTACAGCAGTATTTCTGTTTCATTCTAACGGGACTTCCTGTTGTTGTCACCTCATTAAGCTGCAGACAGCAGCAACCTAAGCTTATAGGTTTCCCCAAGGCACTACTTTATCACATGATGGATCAAGCTCATAATCGTCTGAGCAATCTTGTGTCTGCAAGCACACAGTCATTCCCAGTACCAGAGCCACCAGCTTTGGTTTGGAATGGATGGAAATATACTGTTTGATAATGTTCCTGCCACAAATGAAAATGCCAAATTTTCAAGATCATGGTGGTTTGAGAAAGAGGTGCTGTTACGATTTCTATTCAGTGATTATAAATTTAAGTAGAAAGCTACTGTGGTTAAAATGTGGTCAGCATGACCCAGATCTTTGAACTTATGCTCTCTGTTGTGCTTTGTGTGATGTGGGGTTATGGATGGGAGGTAAAATACAGTAATTACCATTTTGCAAATGTCATGCCTCATGCTCAGTTTTGGCTAGTGAAAACGAATATTTATAGATTTTTGAAGATTTTGACTTTTGTAACAAACTTTTTGATAATGAAATTCAGTAGCTCAGATAACAGGTCTGTCCAAACAATATTTACATGAATAGAGCATTTTACAGTCTTGCAGTGTCTTATATGATTAATTCCCTAGAAAAAGATATTTCCAATATTTTGAGTTTTTCACAAAATCTTGTTGTTTCGACAAATATGGCAGTGATTATACAAAGTGTCCAAATTCCAGTGGGATCATCCATGGGACCATTTTTTGTCATTCAAATCCTCCCTGTTATTGGTTAGCTAGTGTTTGCAGTGTGCACTAAAAGGACAGTGACCTGATCAAATTGTGTCTTTCATGTTTCCTCTTACCTCTGTTCTATGCGAGCATTTAATCAGTCAGTAGGCGGTACATGTCTGTTTTGTACGAATACTCTGGCTTAAGGACTTCACAGCCACAGCTGATGAGGTAATGTCTGATTCTACTTTTGGGGTAATTTAACGCCATAAACCACATATTCCATTAGTCAGAATGATTTTGTAAAACATGTTGTTTTAAATTTGTACGCAAATGTTTTACAGCGCAATATCTCTTTTAAAATAATTGTACCTAAAAGTTGTATCTTCAGCTCAGCTGATCATATGCCGATAGTCTTGAAATATGATAAAAATTAGGAGTGTAAGAAACTTTTCAAATCCCAAATGATTCACAGATTATTCAAAAAAAAGTTTACAGCATGATGTAATGTTTGTTTCTCTGTTTCCAGGTTTTTTTTTTATATCATTAGTCTCCTAAGATAGATAGAGGCTTCAGACAAAAACAGGAATTATTTTTGTGCCATGACCTTGGCCTAGAGGGGCTTAAAATAAGCTCCCTGGTGCACCCCAGGAAGGTAGTGACTCTGTAAGCAGCTCAGTCAGTGAGAAAGCCATGTATAGTCTACATTTTATGTCCAGTAATTTAGTTCAGTAGATATTCTACAGATTTAAGATGTACACTTTGCTCATAATTAGACATTTATTTGACAAATCTTACCAGCTGTTTGCAGGATTTTTACTAACTGTTTTATTAAAGGAACAGTTCCGTATTACGGGAAATATGAATATTCGTTTTTTTGCCAGTAGTTAGCTAGCCATCAGCACATTAAAAACTAGCCAGTAAGCACTAGCTCGTGGTCAGTGTTGCTCATCTGGGATGCTGGGTTTTTACTAGCTACTATTTGTAATTATTTCTAGTTTTTCAAAAGCTTCTTGTTATGGTCTAGTTATGTGAGTTTGTTGGTAACATTTCACTTTGTTATATATCACTTGTTGCTGTAATCTCATCCGATCTCATCTCAATACTTAATTCATGGTTCTGATTATGTGGATTGTTACGTATAGCAAGGCTGTAAAGTAACGTATTACAGCCTTCTTCTGGATTGCAAACAAGACTTAATGCTTGGAGCTAATCTAACTAAAAAAAAGTTAAGAGCTTAATCTTGTCCTTACACAAACAATATTCATCATGCTTCCTACCTGTTTTGTTCTCCCTTACTTCTTTAATAGTTTTCTTGCTAGCTTGTCAAGGCCGGTGCAAGCAAATAACAGGAATATATGGGTAGGACCTAAAAGCAGACGATTGAGGGGCAGGTCTGGTGCAGTTCGGGGATTTAATATGCAAAAAACAAGGGACAGGGATGTAGGGGATGGTGAAGCAAGAAAAGGTCATAACCAGAGACCAGTGCAACACAAGACAAAAAACCCAATAAGGTGCAAATTCAGTTAAGAAGAGGCAGGAATCCAAAGTAACAATGCAGGTAATGCAGGCAGAAACAGGAACCCAGGACAGTACACAGCAACTTAACATACTATCTGGCAAGGAACAAAGGTTTACTGTATGTGGTATATGGAGTTGCAGGTGAGGTGTGGGCAGAGTAGGCCAGAGGCACATTCAATCTCAAAACGGTGTGCACCTGTTTGCCACAATTCCGGGTTGAACGACGTATTTCCTCGAAGTGGTGTGCAATAGTGCTCTGGCTCTGGCTCTGTAGTTTGGTGAGTGTGTCTAAGGTGTTACCCAGTCAGCAGTGACGTGTACATAAACACTGCCACATTAAAAAGGCAGTGAGGTGCGTGTGCTTGCCTACACAACAGGGTTTCCAAGGCTTGGTCATGATTCATTAGGCTAAGTGTTTTGACTCTCTGACTTTAATTGTATCCATAATAAAAGTTAATGGGGGAAATAAAAGATCATGAAATCTTTCTGATAAATGAAGAAAATTGTTTGTGGTCATTTTATTTTTCAGACCTACAATGAACACGTATTTTTAACTAGATGGACAACAAATCTAATATAAAGCTTGAGAGTGGTACACTTGAATTTAATCAATCTGTCTTCACATTGTTATGAAACTCCAATAATGAATGAGAAAGCACTTACTGGGTAACTGATATGATCTAACAATAATTTGTCAGTCATAATTTCTGATTCAAACCCAATTCATACCACATCTTGATCCACATTTATCCATCACTCATCCTGAACATCTATGACTGTTAACAACTCAGTTTTTTTGTTTTAACCTGTCCTGCCCAGCAGCCTGGTATAGAGTATGATGATCTGGATACCATATTGTGCCAGACAGATTTTACTTTAACAAGAGAGTATTAATATAATCCTTTGTCTGTTTTATTATTTCTTTAATTATGTATTGATTTGTCACCGGGCCGGACAGGGGGGCAGACACGGGGATGGGGGGGCACAAACAGACAGCACAGAGAAAGGAAAAGACCTGTAAGAGAAGGGGGATGAATGTGGGGACAAAAGGGAAAAGCAGTGGGAAACACCAATTGCGGAAAGCAGCGAAACCTGCAATAGAACAGAGAGGGGGGCTTGGGGAGGAGAAAAATAACAACAAACAAACACAAACAAAAACAAACAATAAAAATAATAATAATAGTAAAAGACAACCAGCCGAACAGCATCAATAAACAGCTGACATAGTATGACAACTAAGAGAAAAATGAAAACAAGAAACAGTCCAGCACACTAAATAAGTAACACAGCACAGCCACGAGAGCTGGAATAATAACAATTAATTTAAATAAGTAACTGAAAGAAAAGCATCAGGAATAATTCTACCAGGGACAACCTAAATTTGTTTGTGTCTATGTGTGAGACTGTGTGTGTCTGTGTGCGTGTGGGTGAATGTGTCTGTATGTGTGTGTGTACATGTGTGTGCGCATAAGCCTGTTAAAGAATGTAGTTGTTAGTGAGAGTGGGATGCCACGACTGTGCCACACTTACCCTAGCAACAGGCAGGCAAGAACCCCAGTAGCCAATAGGGGTGGGAGAAAGAAAAAAAATAAAATATCAATCAAAAAAACAAAGACTCCCAGATGCACCGCGATGCAAACGCGGAAGACCCCAACCCAAATGCCAGTTGACAACATAATGCCGACGGAACGCAAGAAGCGTAACCCGCGGAAGAACAGCGCCCGGACCGACCGCGGCGCGCACACAACATAGACCAGTGCCCCCCCCCACCCAGCACCCCACCGTGCACCCGCCAATAAAAGTCCGCCGTCCCCACAACCGCCAGAAAAAACCAAGGCCGCCGGTGCCCGCCGACATCCCCCATGCCCAGCACGCCCAGCGGCCGCCGTGTAACACCAGCCAAACCAGCAACTAGGCAAAATCAACCAGCTGATTTGCATGCCACCACCAACCCACCCACCCGTCAAGGGCCAAGAACTCCAGGCACAAGCCCAGAACAAACCGGAGCACAACCCTGCCCCGCACCCACACTGCACATCCCGAAAACTAACTATATACCTCAGTATCCAGAGGGGTCCAACAACTGGCCGACAGAGAAATGGGGAAGCATGGATCCGAGGCCAACGAAGCAAAACAGGGACGCAAACTGGTCCCTCCAAGCCAACGAGGAAATGCCTCCCCCGGACTCCAATGCACAAACTAAACGCCCAGCAGCCATTCAGAGACCCTGCCCAGGGAAAAAGCACAATCCATCAAGATGCATCGACAATCGCCCTACAATCCCACCGCAGCCCTCCAAACCGCAACCGGATCAACCCGCGCAGAGACCCCCACCACCAGAAGCCAGGGCACCCCGCGACCCCCCAAAGCGCAAAGGACCCCAGACCGCATGTCCCGGGGGAAGCTGTACCCCACCCCAAGGAAGAACAGCAGAAAGCCGTGCCGGGAAGCTCCCTGCCGCCAGGGAGCAATAACGCAGGAAAACCAGGCCAACGGTCCCCCAGCCCAGCCAGAGGCATCCCTCCCCAGAGTGCAGGCAGTGCCAGCAGCCCCCGAGGCCGATCTCATCCCTGGACTGGGGCCCAGCCCCCCCAGTCAAGCACCCCCAAGGAGGAGCACCAAAACCAACAACAACACCGGCCATGCGCCCCAGAGACTCCCGAATGCCCCCACTGTGAGAGAGCTGGTAGGGGGAAGCAGCGGGAGCCCCACCCCTGCCGAAGAGGGCCCAGGCAGGGAGAGGAGACAACGGGCCCCCAGGCCCAGGGACACACCACCCGCCCAGAAATGAGCAAAAGTCACAAGCCCGAGTCCCCAGATCCCTAGGTCAAGAGCGGGCCCCCACTCCACTCAAATCTGGAAAGACCTGAAACTCTAAAAGACTGGAAAGGTGAGTACTGCTTTGCACATCACCTCACATGCTCATCTATTTGCCTGCCATTTAAAGGTGCCTTTGGTTCTTTTACAGGATGTGTGTTATTAGTATAGAGGAAGCAGGGCACACATGATACGGTATGCGTTCAATGACATCATGAATGGCAGAGAGATAGGGTGTGTTAAAAAACAGAAAAACTATGAGGAGGATAAACAGTGAGAGAGGGGAAATAATGTAAGCTATCAGCAAATAATGTAAGCTGTCAGCAATGCTATTTTGCATTTTAAATTGCTGAAACTCTGAACTGGAAGGGTAACTTCTGCTTTGCACATTACGTTTCTTTGCCTGCAGAAACCTTACAAACACGAATGCCGTAGTGTTTTACTGCTGACTCAATATACTGAGTCAATACCATTGAAATTACAGGTGCTGGTCATATAATTAGAATATCATCAAAAAGTTGATTTATTTCAGTAATTCCATTCAAAATTAGAATATTACTTAAGACCAATACAAAAAAGGGATTTTTAGAAATATATGCCAACTGAAAAGTATGAACATGAAAAGTATGAGCATGTACAGCACTCAATACTTAGTTGGGGCCCCTTTTGCCTGAATTACTGCAGTAATGCAGCGTGGCATGGAGTCGATCAGTCTGTGGCACTGCTCAGGTGTAATGAGAGCCCAGGTTGCTCTGATAGTGGCCTTCAGCTCTTCTGCATTGTTGGGTCTGGCGTATCGCATTTTCCTCTTCACAATACCCCATAGATTTTCTATAGGGTTAAGGTCAGGCGAGTTTGCTGGCCAATTAAGAACAGGGATACCATGGTCCTTAAACCAGGTACTGGTAGCTTTGGCACTGTGTGCAGGTGCCAAGTCCTGTTGGAAAATGAAATCTGCATCTCCATAAAGTTGGTCAGCAGCAGGAAGCATGAAGGGCTCTAAAACTTCCTGGCAGACGGCTGCGTTGACCTTGGACCTCAGAAAACACAGTGGACCAACACCAGCAGATGACATGGCACCCCAAACCATCACTGACTGGACAACGTGGATTCTGTGCCTCTCCTCTCTTCCTCCAGACTCTGAGACCTTGATTTCCAAAGGAAATGCAAAATTTACTTTCATCAGAGAACATAACTTTGGACCACTCAGCAGCAGTCTAGTCCTTTTTGTCTTTAGCCCAGACGAGATGCTTCTAACGCTGTGTCTTGTTCAAGAGTGGCTTGACACAAGGAATGCGACAGCTGAAACCCATGTCCTGCATACGTCTGTGCGTGGTGGTTCTTGAAGCACTGACTCCAGCTGCAGTCCACTCTTTGTGAATCTCCCCCACATTTTTGAATGGGTTTTGTTTCACAATCCTCTCCAGGGTGCGGT
>NC_060155.1:19856000-19927732 GCF_021292245.1 Micropterus dolomieu
AGCAGGAAGCATGAAGTGCTCTAAAACTTCCTGGTAGACGGCTGCATTGACCTTGGACCTCAGAAAACACAGTGGACCAACACCAGCAGATGACATGGTACCCCAAACCATCACTGACTGTGGAAACTTTGCACTGGATTTCAAGCAACGTGGATTCTGTGCCTCTCCTCTCTTCCTCCAGACTCTGAGACCTTGATTTCCAAAGGAAATGCAAAATTTACTTTCATCAGAGAACATAACTTTGGACCACTCAGCAGCAGTCTAGTCCTTTTTGTCTTTAGCCCAGACGAGATGCTTCTAACGCTGTGTCTTGTTCAAGAGTGGCTTGACACAAGGAATGCGACAGCTGAAACCCATGTCCTGCATACGTCTGTGCGTGGTGGTTCTTGAAGCACTGACTCCAGCTGCAGTCCACTCTTTGTGAATCTCCCCCACATTTTTGAATGGGTTTTGTTTCACAATCCTCTCCAGGGTGCGGTTATCCCTATTGCTTGTACACTTTTTTCTCCCACATCTTTTCCTTCCCTTCGCCTCTCTATTAATGTGCTTGGTTACAGAGCTCTGTGAACAGCCAGCCTCTTTAGCAATGACCTTTTGTGTCTTGCCCTCCTTGTCTGCCCCATGACTGTGTAGCCTACAGAACTAGACTGAGAGAACATTTAAAGGCCTTTGCAGGTGTTTTGAGTTAATAATCTGATTAGAGTGTGGCACCAGGTGTCTTCAATATTGAACGTTTTCACAATATTCTAATTTTCTGAGATACTGATTTTGGGGTTTTCATTAGTTGTCAGTTATAATCATCAAAATTAAAAGGAATGAACACTTGAAATATATCAGTCTGTGTGGAATGAATGTATACATTATACAAGTTTCACTTTTTGAATGGAATTACTGAAATAAATCAACTTTTTAATGATATTCTAATTATATGACCAGCACCTGTATGTTGCAAGAAAGGCTCACTGATTAATCTGTACAAAAAATCAAATCTAAAAACCTAAAGTTGCGGTTACACAGGGGAGGTAGGTACTGGAACTATAGCTACTACACTAGTACTACTAAACAAATTCATTTTAACCTTTTCAACTCTCTGACTTTAATTGTATTCATAATAAAAGCTAATGGGGGAAATAAAAGATCATGAAATCTTTCTGATAAATGAAGAAAGTTGTTTATTTTGTTGTTTAAAGCTACAATGAACTAGATGGTGAATCAGAAAAACAAATCTAATATAAAACTCGGGAGTGGTACACTTGAATTTAATCTGTTATCTCACTCTGGTATGAAACTCCAGTGATGGGGGTTCAGCAAATACAGTTGTGCTCAAAAATTTGCATACCCTTGAAGAATTGGTAATATACATATATATACCATGTGTAAAGAAAACATGAGTGAGCAGGCAAAACACATCTCTTATGGGATTCAACAACAAAACATGGCAACAAAGGAAAAAAATGTAGTAAAACCTACCCCTGTTCAAAAGTCTACATACCCTTAGTTCTTAATACTGTGTATTGCCACTTTAGCATCTATGACAGTGTGCAGTCTTTTGTAATAGTTGTCTATGAGGCCCCAAATTCTTGCAGGTGGTAGAGCTGCACATTCATCTTGGCAAAATACCTCCAGTTCATGCAAAGTCTTTGGTCGTCTTGCATGAACCGCACGTTTGAGATCTCCCCAGAGTGGCTCGATGACATTAAGGTCAGGAGACTGTGATGGCCACTCAAGAACCTTCACCTTTTTCTGCTGTGACCCCTGGAAGGTTAACTTGGCCTTGTGCTTGGGGTCGTTATCATGCTGGAAAGTTCAAGACCGTCCCATGCGCAGCTTCTGTGCAGAATAATGCAAATTTTCTGACATCTGCTATTTTCTGATAACATGCTGCATTCATCTTGCCATTAGTTTTCACATGATTCCCTGTGCCGTTAGAGCTCACACACCCCCAAAACATCAGTGAGCCACCACCATGCTTCACAATGGGGATGGTATTCTGTTCACTATAGTCATTGTTGACCCCTCTCCAAACATAGCACCTATTGTTGTGACCATAAAGCGTATTTTGGTCTCGTCACTCCAAATTACAGTGTGCCAGAAGCTGTGAGGCGTATCAAGGTGTTTTCGGGCATATTGTAACCGGGTTTTTTTGTGGCATTGGCGCAGTAAAAGGCTTTTTTCTGACAACTCGACCTTGCAGCTCATTTTTGTTCAAGTACCGTCATATTGTGCTCCTTGCAACAACCACACCATCTTTTTCCAGAGCAGCCTGTATTTATCTTGATGTTACCCGTGGGTTCTTCTTTGTATCCCGAACAATTCTTCTTGCACTTTTGCACACTGAAATCTTTCTTGATCTACCTGACCTTGGCTTGGTATCAAGAGATCCAATAATTTTCCACTTCTTAATAAGTGATTGAACAGTACTGACTGGCATTTGCAAGGCTTTGGATATCTTTATATCCTTTCCCATCTTTAGAAAGTTCCAATACCTTGTTATGCAGGTCTTTTGACAGTTCTTTTCTGCTCCCCATGGCTCAGTATCTAGCCTGCTCAGTGCATCCACATGAGATCTTACAAACTCATGGACTATTTATACACAACACTAATTGCAATTTACAAAGCCACAGGTGCGGTAAATAACCTTTAATTGCCATTTTCACTTGTGTGTGTCACTGCGTGTGTCCGTAACAAGCCCTGACATTCAAGGGTATGTATACTTTTGATCAGGCCATTTGGGTGATTTAAGTTATCATTATTGTTTAAAAAGCAGCCAAACAACTATGTAAAAAGATAAGTCTTCATATGATCACTATCCTTGAATCAAAGACAGTTATTGTGCATGATGAGTCATATTTTTAAAATGAATGCCAAAATTAAAAGAATTCTGCCAGGGTATGCAAACTTATCAGTCATTAAAGAAAATGAAACTACTTTTTTTCTTGTCTGAGAGGCCTTTACCTTAATTATTGCACTAAAACAATAATATGCACTTTTGTTTCTTCTGACTGAGGAAAAAGAAGACTTAGCTATCCATGGCTTTGTCTTTGGACAATGGCTGTATTCAAGATGGTGCCTAGTATATAAATAAAAGAAGTGGGATACAAAATGCCCTTGTGTGTATGGTATCTATTAATATCCCATTGGCACGTTTATTTCCTGCTGCCTGCCCGGTAGAGCAAAAGCCACACCACTGAGCAGATAGTTCATCTATGATTCAGATGATGCAACAATCAATTATTCATTTTGCTACAGTAAAGTCTGACTCTAGGAATTTCACTCAATGAGATGATGTGATCAAACATAGTCTGTTTAAAGATTAGTTATTCTGTTCACTAGTGAATACATTCTACATAATATTTTTGATGTACGGTACAGGGGATAAAAAAAATCTTGTGAATGGTATGGCTCACTATTAATGTTTTCACATGTTAAGCTAGATGATGTGCCGTAGATTTTAACAGTGGTGAAAGGATTGAGTTCCTTAAAAGAGAGATTTATTACTCAGTCTTAGTAGTAGTAAGGGTTAGATGCGGGAACAGATTTCATCAAGTCCAGCGTACAATCTCTGTTGACCTTTTGCAAGCTGTTATCTTCCAGTATTATCACTTAAATGCAAACTACGCACTGTTATTAGGGTCTGAAAGATAGAAATTGCCCTCAGAAAAGCCTATGAATGGAATTACATTTTCCTTAACACCATTTTACTGTTTCCACCACCCACTGATCTGTTGTTCCTGGAGTGAGCTTATAATTAGAAGCTTGTGCACAATGGAAACTGCCTAAGTACACTCAAAGATGAAATGCTAAATCCAGTGATGGACTTGATGATATGGATACTGCCCTTGTTAATTAAAATGGCCCAGTCCAGTTTACTGTACATTGATAATAAACTTGACTAAGCCGAGAATACTAAAGCTCTTTACTCTTTGCTGTTGTATGCCGGGGCAGCAGGTTGAGGATTGCGGACGCTAACAGACTCAACAAACTGATCTGCAAGGCCAGTGATGTTGGGGGTGGGGAGGTGGAACTGGACTGTCAGTGGTGTCAGAGAGGAGGATGCTACATGTCATCTTTTGATAATGTCTCCCACTCACTCCATGACATGTACTATCAGTGCAAGACTCATCCCTCCAAAATGCACCACAGAGAGCCACAGGAAGTCATTCCTGCCTGTGGCCATCAAATTATTTAACTTTTCCCTCCAAGACTCACAGACTCTAAGTTATTTACCTGGACCTTGTAGTGCAATACTTCACATACATTGCATTATCTTTTTTAATAAATAATGTACAATATTCTCTGTTTTAATATTCAGTGTGCAATAGTCTCTGCTTGGATATTTTGGTTACTCTGTCCTAATACTGTAGTTTATAAGGATTCAATTTGTAATCCATTCCACATCAACACTACCAGTACTTATTAGTAGGATACAACTACTTTTTATTCACTACTATCATTACACTTCTTTTAATACAATCCAAACTCCTTTTATATTTCTTTATATTTTCTACTTTGGATGTGGCTTCATCTTGGTATGCCACAGCACACATACCGGCCATTAATTTTTTTTATTTTTTTTTATTACAAAAGCAAGTATACAATACACTAATAAGATTAATAATAATTCAGAATAATTGTATTCATAATGTTAATAAAATAAATTAAATATTTAACTTTATCTTCTTAAACAAGCCATGATTTTTCCAGAGCAACAATTGCACTTTCCGGTATGCACTTTCTTATCACAAATCTTGTTGTTTTTTTAGGCGAAAAGCTATATTTGCTCTCTGACTTTCTCTCACTAGTTTGATGCAGAGGTGTGTGACTTTGCGTGGTTGCTTGACGCTGTTTTCTTGATGCTTTATCTCTATGTAGGCCTATGGTTTGTTGAAGGGTTGAAATAAAGCTAAAAAAAATGCTTAGCCCTCGGTTCTCACGTCACACAAGTTTCCACAATCCTGTGACATGGGCCAGTTAAATAGTGCTGTTTAGTGACACAGACGTTACAACAAAATAGCCTATGAAACGTTTGGAAATGATGCAACCATCCAAGTTTTATGTATGGAAGAAAGGACTGCACGGCACCTCCCATCCCTACTTCCCAGACATGGCTAGACAATGGGATATTTCACTTCCTTGCATTGTTTTCTGTTTAAAAAGAGCGCAACTTTAATAACTACAGCAGTAAAATGCAGCATACACATTAATGCAGTATTGCAGTAATGCAGTAATTTTAATGAAAACATCATACCTAATAGTGAACTCTGAAAGGGACCTTTTTCCTTTTAGAACTTTAGGTAGGCTACATTTTGCTGATAATACTTACAAAGGCCTACTTTTACTTAAGTGAGCTTCTGAATCCTGGACTTTTACTTGTAGTGGAATATTTTTACAGATCCAGTGCTTCACACCTGCTCAGGTTACTGTGTTAATTCAGTTTTCCCCTCAGATTTTTGCTTTTTATTTGCTCCCTGAGGTCTCCTATCATTCATAAGTAGTTGTTGGGCTGATAGCCAAGGTTGAAGAAGCTGGGTGGGGGGTGACAGTGGACATACTGATCTATTAATATTAAATCAGGCAGGAAATACAATCTGCTCACCCACTGTTCTCCATATGGGGTCAGAAATAAAATACATACACAAGCAAACACCGAGACATGGACACACACACACACACACACGCACGCACACACACGCACACACACATACACGCACACAAATAAACAAGACTTGTGTTCCATGACTATTAGCTATTTTCAAAGGTCTGGGTGAGCTGGCAGCCCTTCATGGCCTTTAGCACAAGGACCATTTGTTTATCACACTTCAAGAGGGAATGATCAATATACTGTTAGGTAATCTACAGCAGTGCATCAAATCATCGCTGTTCTGTGAGAATTACATGTCTCTAACAAGTTAACTTTTCATGAACTGAGAACAACAGCCGTTTTCAGCTTTGTCACGATCATTTTCAAGCTAATCCAGTTTTTTGTTTAATATGGTTTATTTCATGTAAGATGTAGGCTAATTTGTTCAACCCCTAAAGGAACATTTAATCATTCAATTTATCAGAAAAATTCTAATTCACCAAATTTGGAGATACATGTTTTTTTACTGGACAGAAAGGGAATTAAAAATTGTAATATGAAATGTACCTAGTAATTAAAGTAAAAAAGTACAATATTTGCCCATGAAATGTTGTGGAGTAGAAGTATAAAGTTGCATTAAATGGAAGTACTCAAGTAGCCTACATTTAGGCCTACCTGAATAAATACAGTAGTAAAGTTACATTCCACCATGTATTCCACTATGTGTGCACAGGATCAACTCATATTTCATGTGCAAATATTTATTGCAGAGGACTACCAATATTATTATCCTTTGAAATAATATCAGTGATGGCAGATTGTGGTTTAACTTGGTCGGGTACTGAGACAGTAATCTTTATAAAAGGGCAGGTCTCATTAATAACAAAACATTTGACATTTAAAAAAACTACAGAAATTAAGATATTATTTTACCCTAAGATCATCTTGGTGTTAGACAACCTGCACTGTTGTTTCTGTTGTTGCTGTCAACAGAGATCATGTCATCTGGCATTTGAGATGCAAGACTTGTTTATAGAGAGCAAATATTGTGCTGTTACAAGCCTGCCAGCTGTATATGCATGAGTAATTCCTGTTACAATACATGAAAGTATTCCTTGCTTGTTATGGCTGTGTGTATGGGTAACCCTGACTCATAAGTGGTTATCTTGAAAGAATAATAAGCCTTTTTTACTTTAACTAAGGGGATAAAGAATAATGATAAAGCTTAATCTTTTTCTTTTTTCCCCCCGCAAATTCCAGTTTATGGTTTATGGGTTGTAGTTTTTTTCCAGTTGATCACCTTGGTCCCCTGACTTCATGATGACAAATGGCCTCCTTGGATACAGTAGACAAAACAGCTTATGACACACAGCTTGGTGAGTACTTATGGCTTTTACTAGAGATATCATCATCCTGGAAGCTACTGGATTGAATCATGGAGCAAAGGGGTGTACACTTGTGTAATGATTATTTACAGTCCTTTAAGGCATAATTAGAGCTAAAACAAAAAGCACCCCAAACCAGTGCACAGTCACAAAAGACAGTCAGTCACTGATGGTAGACTTGATGGTGGTATATTAAAGGTGTGTTGTATATGGATTTAGATAAATACTGACCTGTGTTTTTAGATAGGAAGGACTGTCTGGAGGAATGTTTTTACTTCAAATAGCCTATTTGCTGCCAAGTTAGTCCACACAAAGGCATAGCCTGTTTTACTGAGAACTGATCAGACTATAGACAATGGCGCCGCCAGGGGAGGGCCGGGGGGGCCACGGCCACCCTAAGAAAATGGGTGGCCACCCCAGTGGCCACCCCTGGCAAGGAGCATATGCATAAAATACTGTTTATATTATGTAACATCTTGGTTCGAGGTAAAAGGTGAATAGCAGTATACAAGTGTTCTCAGATTAGGCTCTGTCACTTTAAGAGGGTAACCTCTGACCCTGAGGTGTGACCGACTGTGATTTTTATTTTAGGAGAGGCCTCCTAAAATTGTTACTGGTTAAGGGGGGGGACTAACAGGCAGAGCGGATCGGAGTACACCGGTGTTGTGCCAAATGTGTGTGTTTTCTGTGGAGGCAGCGACAAGCTGCAGAAGAAAGAAAAGTCTAATTTAATTAATCTACAGAAACAGTTAGTAGCGTGGCTAGTTTATAATAAGTTTTTCACACTGCTCCACAGTTTTGTTTATTTACTGTGTGTGAGAGCTAATAGTCAGCAGATAGCAACAGGTTAGCACCATCGCTAACAGCAAGCTAACGTGGTACGAACACTGAAGCCCTGACAGCGCGGTGTGTGACCGGCTGTTAACGTTATGCTTCGAAGGAGACCAACTTGTGCCTGTTTTCATCTTCATCTTAGTGAGAGGATTGCAAAACATGAGAACAGCGGGAGTCATCTGGACGATGCTGTGAAACTGAGCTCAAAATTACTTACTTGGCGGGCTGTCTGAAAAACTTCAGAGTCATCCAGAAGTTTGCCCAGAGGAAAAACCGCTGGGCCGACTTTCTCCTCACGTGAGGCCTTAGCTCTAGTGTGTGAAAGCATCTTTTATCATCCTGACTCTGCTACTGGTCCCTGCATGGGCAAATTGTTGTGCAGGATCGGTTGAGACTAGGCTACGGATTACTGTTGTTGTCATGATGTTGTTGTGATATAGTCACTTTCATAGTGGTTTATTATTTGGGATTATTAGGCCAGTTTTCTGGCTCGCTGCGCTGTATGAAAGGTACGGAGCTGGAATGGGATATATATTGGGGGAAATTCTTTCCGTTTTGATTGCAGGATCTCTGTGGAAAGCGGCTATAGAAAGGCACTGGATCCCTAAAACCTTGTCTGTGCGCGTCGTTGACTTCATTGGTGTTGGGCTTATTGCTCTTTGCTTATGGCCCTGTAGGCTCATTTGTTCTGAGCTTGGTTGTGTCTGCTTAAATATTGCATTCTTAATCAAGGTTTGTGACAGTGGTACTGTAACTTGTGTCAATGCACTCCTCTCTCTCTCTCTCTGTCTCTATCTCTCTCACTCTCTCATGTTAAGTGTTTTGTGGAGCCATGCTGTTTGTTGACATGTTAAAAAACACAGAAGCAAGAGAGAGTGTTGTAGTTTTACTGATATTTATGTTTTAAAATGGTTGGTGCCCCACCATTTTTACATATAAATATGACACTGGTCAAATCGGTTGTTAAAAAGTGGGGTATTTCAAGAATAATTATCCTAGCTGTTTGTAACAAGAATAACACCAAACTTAGTATGTAACCAAATAATTACACAACTCTGTACAGACACATGTTGTATATTTCAATTTGAATTTAAAGAAAAATATTTATGCTCCATGATGTCTTTAATCTTGAGTAGGCTTGTTCCCAGTAAATGTTTTGTTCCTCCCCAACAATGCACTCCTACAAATAAAAGCTGTATTTGTCTTTTTTAAGGAAAAGGTTAACTTGCCTATTTAAAGAACAATTAATTGCCTATCACATACAGATAACACATCAAACAGGATTTTTATGGAATGTTAACTGAACTGGTTTTAGTCCATGGACATTAGACAATTTTAACTGTAAAATAAGAAACCAAAGTAATTCAGTCTGTGATTCCTTAACTCGTATTTTTATGTAGTATTCAACTAATCTATATACTGCATAATACAATTCCTGAAATTCAGTTATGGCTTTTGGGAAACCCCAGGATTTTCAGTGGCCCCATCTGGCCACCCCAGGGAAATTTTCTGTACTACTTTTACACCATCTTTGGGTTTCAACAGACATGGCCCTCCCCTGCACCAATCAATCAAAAATAGTGCTGAACAAACACATGCCATTAAAGTGTGGGGATCTTTGTTATCGCATCTCTATTATTGTTGCTGGGCAAGGTAAGAGTTGGAGTTGGTTGGGGGTCGATGTGTCTTGTATACGTGCAAAAGCAAACCCAGCTACATTGCGATGTAAATAGCTGACGTGCCGCGAACACCGCCTGAAGAAACAGATGAAAAGGTTCCTCTTTAACTCTGTTGAAAACAGCGGCATACTTCTTCAGAGGTCCCTCGTATGCTCATGTGACGGTGACGAGCTGTGTAGCTGTAGATCAGTGAACTACCGCTTCTGGTAATGATGATGATACGGCTGATGGAGGGTATGCGTCTTCACTGTGCCAGTATTAAAGCGAGGAAAAACTCGTGAGACAGTAGAGAAGCACGCAGTCAGACAGGTCGTCTTGTGCTCACGGAGCCGGGATACTTCCACGGATTTCATTACGATGGCTTGGAGAGGCGCGAGAACACGGTCGTTTTGTCGACCAATTCATTATTTACCCTAAGGCCAGTGTTGTTTCTGTACAGAGGATTCAGCGGAAAGGAAAAGGTACTGTGTACAATTAACCCACTCAATAGGGAATGTGTAGGAGACGCTGCTACGCCGTGTTTTACCCCAAAATGACGGTGGTGGTAGATCTTTCCCCCAAACTGTTGGTCCAGTCAGTAGGATTAACGTTACCTCGGCATTGTTCGCTTATCAGAATTTACAGTCGGTGTTTTTACATACCATTACTTATCCTACATGTGGGGACTGTTTGGGCTTGCTGCAAAGCCTAAGCCCACGTCTGGACACACAATTTCCCAACCAGTGCTGTGCTGTTACATTACAGGCCTGCCTGGATCAAGATTCCCCACTGTGCCAACGTAGCGTTGTTAGCGAATGGCTAAGCGAAGCTAACGGTCCGCTGGTGGATAGTCGTCTTTCAGACAGTTTTTACTTTGTTTGTAAATATCTGGTGAAAGTTAGTTCTGTCTGTGGATTCCTTTTACAACTCCAGCGTTAACGACACCCTATAAAGTATGACACACTCACAGGTAATCTTTATGTACACATTGTTATATAGAGAGACTGAGCTAGTTACAGCGTTGAATCATGGGACCACTAAGTTACGTTGGGTTTTCCATGACAGCCGCTGAACTTTGTAGTGAACGAGTCGTGGGTAATGTAAGCTACACGGCTTGCAAGTGAAAGTAAGAAACCTAACCTTCGACATGTCCTGAACACACAACAACTTTGCAACTGTGCATAAGTACCCGCTTCCCCTTGATGTGGTGCCTCAAAACATCACACTGTGGGACTGGAAGATCAGGGTTAACCATTATTTCACCCGCTGAATGACTTTGTTTGCTCTTTTCCTGTCTGAATGTTAAGTTCCATTTTAGTTGCATAATGTTGGACACTGTTCGGCAGTTAATCTAGAAATGTGATATCTGAAAGGGGGAAATTAACCCTATGTTTTGACTGGACTTCAAAGAGTTGCACTGGACATATACAGTTAATGCTGTTGAATGTGCTGCACATTTGAGTTAATGGTTTTCAAAACTTGTCAATAACAGTGATTTATCTGACCTCCTGGCAGTTTGTGAAGTATTGGTAACTTTAGTGTTAACAATTTGCATGTTATTTATTTAACCCATAGCAGTATTGGTTGATATGTTGTATTTTATGTAAGTTGAGCCATATCGTATCAACAGGTTGCTTTTTATTTTAGGGAACCATTAGTATATACACGTTGTAAGGATTATGAGCTGCTCTGAACTGCTATTTTGAAATGCATGGTTTTGCAGAAGTAGGCTATTACACTCTTATCTTAGCTCAACTCTGCTCCGACCCCCCCCCCTTCCACTTCCCTCTAGCAGTTTTCAGGATGAAACATAGAAGCCAGAGATGGAGTTGCATTTATATCTTTTAAACACATCTGTCGTCATTTTCCACAACATTTTTTGTTACAGCAGGGCCAATGACAGTGGTAGATCATGCTAAGATTAATAATAATAATGCAACACTGAGGGTGTGGTTTCTTATAAGCTAGTAGGAACACTACTGGTTTTACAGAATGACTAGTGTATAAGATTAAGTAGGATCTACTGGCAGAATACGTCAGAAATTGAATATAACTTTCATAGTTTTTTTTATTAGTATATAATTACCTCCTTCATCTTTTCACCAGTCAAAATAAGAATAGTTGTGTATTCATTACATTAGAGCCCTTTATAACAACAGAGGCCCCCATCTTGGGGGATCAGATCACAAGTGGAAAGCTCCAAGTACATCAGTTCTTACCTGGGATTAGAATGCGTCTCGAATGACCACTTGTGACCAGATCTTAATTCAATACATGCAAATGAACAGGTACATCATTTCTTTTTGCAAAGACCAAAAGTGTTTTTGTTTTTAACCTGCATTTGATAAATTTACTGTTTCTCAGACCACAGATGAGACAAGAATTAGGTCGGAAAAACAATAGACGTCGCCAGAGCGCTGGGCCTCGCTGATTACTGTACAAAAACACAACATTATTATAATTTTATTAGCTGATTTTGGGGAAACTGGATTATATTTTATCAAATATTTTCTGGTTTTCCCTTTTGATGTCCTCCGGCTACTTTGCCGGAGGACATCAAAAGTCTTTGTGATTTGATTTTTTTGTATGCATCAGGCAAGCAATTCTCATTGGACTGAACAGACTGCATCTTTGGGTCAGGTATCCAGTTCTAATAATACATCAGTGTTTCACATCCACAGAGTCCGTCATGTTTCTACAGTAGCCCAGAATAGCCTACACACTGATCCTTTTAACGGATGCTTTGACAACTGATAAGTAGCCGTGTGTAGCTGTCATCGTTGCTCAGTGTCCTATCCACTGTTTCAAGAAAACATAATGATCACAAAAACAGAATTATAGTCAGCAGTGCTTCTTGTTGAAAACATTTTCTTGTTGTAATTTTTATTGCCTTTGGAGACTGTCCTCCAGACATGATTGAATAGTCATCATGGAGAGAGGATGGTTTATGTAGCCAAGGGAGAAGATTTTCTGCCCTCCCTTCGTGTGTGTTTCTCTTTGCTGTCAATGTTTGTTAACAGTTATGCCTTGCTTTTGTTTCCTTTGCTGTTGACAGGTGAATTTCTCTTTTGGGATGTGTAAATACTATGTACCTGTCCCCTGTTGTCATTTCAGGTGATGACCTGGATTGTGCCGTGTGAATGACTGAATACCATGAAGCACACACAAAAGCTGCTGTTCATTGTGTGCTTCATCCTGGTACTGGGCTTTATTTACTACTCCTCCTGGAAGCTACATCTATACGTATGGGGTCAGACGCCTCGTAAGTAACATTTCCTGTGTTGACTATTTTTACATTTATTCATCCCCTGATCATCCATCTGTCATAACCCATAGTCCTTTTGAAACCTACACGTGTTTTATCTGTTTTGAAATCTGTTTCTGTTTTGCTGTTTGCCTCTCTGTGCTGTCTATTTTAAATTTTATTTTTTAGGCTCTCTGTTGAACCGTTAGTATGTCAGACTGTGTGTTGGCGTCTCAAAACCTTTTCATTCACTTTACCAGAGCACCAGATATTATGGGGAGAGTTCTTGGACATCTTAAAACCAGCCCATGTGGATTGTCTCACAGATGGAAATCTATTGACAGCCCTCTACCATGGCTACTTTAACTATACCTATGTGTTAAACAGCATACTTACTTTCTCTTCTACTTTTGCAAATGGAATGAAATGGCATTTTGAGATTTCCACACTTTGATGAATACATATAACATGAAGAGAAGTATGCGTGGCGGTATCAGGGTATTATAATATCTTGAAGGTGTGATTTTCAATACAGTCAAACACAGACGCTCCTCTTACAGGTTTATTATTATTATTATTATTATTATTATTAATAATAATCTTTATTTGTTGAGCACTTTTCAAAAACAAGTTACAAAGTGCTTTAACAAGTGTAAAGGCAATAATAACCAAAAGACAATAATACAAAAACAATACAAGATAAAAGCAAGAAAACATTGAAAAGACGAAAATACACGTTTAAGATAAATATTAAATAAGTAAAATAAAAGGGATAAAATAAAGTCCAATAAGATCGGGAAAGGCTCTCCTATAAAAGTATGTTTTAAGAAGGGACTTAAGAGTTCACTGACTCAGCCGACCTGATTTCCTCGGGCAGGCTGTTCCAGAGCCTCGGGGCCCTGACAGCAATCGCTCTGTTCCCTTTAGTTTTCAGTCGTCTTGTCTCACCTGTATCACACAGGCTATGCGTATCTCATGCTGCATTCACATACTCCTCGGATGGTCCCATTTCCCATGTTGGGAAATTGATCTATCGACTTTGGCGTGTTTTTTGAGCTTTAAGTCCTAATGTGTTTTTAAAAAAAAAAAAAAATGGACACTACAAAGATGATGTGCTGTACTTTATTACTCAGAGCGTTTAAACATGTTCACAGCTATTTCCGGTATTGCAGACTTCTGAGTTGTTGTTCCGACTGCTGCTAAACCAGTACTGTAAAGGTTAGAAAACCTGTGCCATTTCAAAAAGGGACATGTCAGCATGCTGCAGTGACGTCTGTCATCTCAAGCTCAGCTTTTTTACTCATATACTGTCAGTGCTTGAAGTTGGCGTACCGGGACTTTTTCTTGCGTACTGGTACTTCTCACAAACTGCCGGTACTCTCCTGTGCCCTCTCCATATCAGGTTCTCTGGGCACTATGTGCCGCTCACCTGCTCACCTGCACTTTCAATCAGCCGTGTGCAGAATGTAGCTTGTCAGTGTCAGTTTTCATGAACTGTCCAATCACAGCCTGGATGGGGCTGGACATTGAAAAATTTTGCCAGATATGTGTCATTTAAACTGGGGACATGTCAGAATCAGAAGTTTCCATCACTTTTTAAAAGCTTTTGTTAAAAATGTTCCCGGGAAAAACAGCTTGCAAGGTTGTTAAATAACAAATGAAACAATGCACAATAAGAAAACATGAAATGGAATTGAAGTATAGAAGAAACAAATGTGCATTGGACCACAAAGTAACTTAAGCCAAAACAACAAGCTCCTGATTACTGCATTATATTCATTATATTTTGAATTGTCACCTGCCAGGAGGCATGTCTTCCACTTTACCCTGGTAAACCCGGGTATGACTATGCCTCCTTGTAATGTTGGATTGGAGTTTCTGAGTCTGTATTTAGAGAAGTGATGTTGCAGAATTGAACTGATGTTGGGGAGGGTGGCCTGAAACCGCTGTCAAAATCCAGCAGATGGGGCTAGAAGATTTCTCTCTAACAATTTTGAAACTTCCTTGCCTGTGCCCCGTACAGAGTATATTTTCTAGGGGAAACCTTCTCAGTTACATTTTGCTACAGAAACCCCAAATGTCAGTGTTTTGAACCAGATTGAGAGCCTACCCAGAGGGACAGGATAGGCTGATAGAGGAATGTGCCCATTCCTGTCGTATCCACATTTTCCCCAACTGTTGTTTGTGTGATGCAAGAGTACTTATGCATCACTGATCTTAGGTAGAAGGTTATGTTTGTGGTATGCTGATTCATGGTGACATGTTAAAGCTGGGATTGATGGTCTGTTGTGGGCCCGTCAATTCACACCACTCTATCCTCTGTGCCGATTATCAGCAGCTGCCTCTGCTTTTACTATAATCAGGATTCTTTTGTCAAAAGGTCCATTCTGACACATCTCTCACTCCTCAAATGTTTTAAAATATGTAACATCTAAATATGTGAATATACGTTGTAAATTATGAAACTGATGAGGAAATGTGCTGGAGCTTAAACAGCTGAGGGGTTTCTGAAGCTGTCAAGCCATGGCAATAAAAATTAATAACGTCAATCATTTAGAAAGACTATTTTCTTCTCAACTTATCACTCTTCTCCAGTGTGGCCCCCACTGTGAGGAGAAATAGGACTTAAAGTTTTACTTGTCTTATGTGCCAGTGGTGCAAGCATTTGTTATTTTTGTTTGTTTGTTTTTTTTTTTCAAATCTGCTAAGGTATCTCTCTTATTTGAACACTGAGCTCTACCGTGAAAGAACTGTGTGAAATTCAAAAGACATTACCTAATCATATCTGAGTCTGAAAGGGCTGTGAAGCCAACTGAATAAGCTTTAATGCAATAAAAAAAAAAAAAATCAATTTTATTGGCATGAATGTTTTGAGAACAGTGTTGCCAAAGCATCAAAATATAATGTGGACAGCATACAATAACAGTAATATGACCATTAACACACATTAAGTGTAAATAAATGTGTGTCAAATAAGTCTTTGCTGCTAATGTTTGCTTATTTCATTGTGAAATAGGTTAGTAGTTTTACTCAGGTTCTTCATATACCACAATTTAATTTCTTGCCATGCCCCCTGTATTTTAACTCACCCATGCCCATTCCCCTCCTAAGGACATTAGCAGGCTCACAGTCAATGGGTCTTGTTCTGCTTAAATTTTTGATTTGCGTTGGTTGCAGTTTGTCAGTTTTGCGGTGGGTTACCCAATGAGTAAAAAAGTGAGAGAGAGATATATATAGATAGATATATAGAGATATAGATATATATAGATATATCGATTATATCGAGAGAGAGAGAGAGATTTTTTATATATTTTTACCTGCAGATTGGATGGCAATGTTTCTATATTTCTGAAACATCCCATGTTGCATCACAGACAGCATGCTTGATCAACAGATGACCTAGGCTGTGATCCATATTCCAGTGATTTCTCAAGCTGTGTTTCAAAGCAGAAACGCAAAAGGAGAGCCGCTTTGGCTGCAGTGACAAATATTGGCTTTCTGCATTACTGTGGTGCCAGATGTTTGGCTTAAAGATGGTCAAAAGGGAAAGATGAGCATGTGGATGGTCTCTCCTGCCCTCTGCCCTGGTCAGCTAAGCTATGCGGTCTCACTGAGAGGATCAAATCTGGATAATCTCTTCTTCCCATTCTTGATTTACTCACTGCTCCACTGAGACAAATGGAACATGCAAAGGCTTATGTCCTGTTCACTGCCATTAAGAGCATCTTTGTAGTTGTTCTGTACTTGTTTTACCACCTGTTATTCTTTGATAGCACCAATAAATTCTTGTTTTATAGGGTTTGGCCCCATCCACACTACTCCGTTTTAATTTACAAACGGAGAATTAAAACGAATACGATCTCTGTCCACACAAGCGTTTTAGCTGCGTATCGGAGTTGATCTCGTCTACATTAAAATGTCTGAAAACGGAAATTTAGTGCCTGTTCAGGTACACTGGGCATGTGCGTGCCGGTGTAAACGTGAAGCAGATGGTCTATTCCGTAGTTACAGAAGATTTGGCAAAAGAATATGTCAAAAGAATTTCTTTTTTTTTTTTTTGCATGCACCAATAACAAGCTGGGACTTTTACTGAATGTAACACGGTACTGTGGCGGCGGAAAACAGACTGGGAGTCGTTTCAAAGGAAATGGTGATATGCACAGTAGCCTACAATTGTAGGCAGATAGGCCTAAGTGTTATTTGCACTGGGTACAGAATATTTTAATAAAAATACCAAAACTAAAACTCTGTCCGTAGCATTGTGTTTCTGCTTTGCATTACTTATAAGACCCAATCAGAGAGCCGAGCATGAGCGGCTGCATCATCGTTTCTAAAGTCGTCCATTTTGGCCCGTCTTCACTAAAACTCCCTCCGGAGTTTTGAAACGCAAAACTGGGTCGGCAGCATTTCCAAACTTCTCCGTTTTAGGTCTTCGTTTTTGCCATTTTAGTCTGGACGGGAGGTGCAAACGTAGCAAAAGGTCTCTGTTTTACTTCCAAAACGCAGGTTTGAGACCCACCAAAATCCACATGACATATCTCCATTGAAAAGTGATGACAAAATGAAAAGGATGAGCCTTATTAATAAAGACTCGTATTAGTCATATTTTCAAGCTGGCTTCCTGTAGTGTAAATTTGTGCCCGGTCCTGTTCTTCTTTAGCCACTGTGTTATGATTGTAGTTATTTGTGTAGAATTGTTTTCATTACTAAACCAATGGCCAGATGCAGCATTTCCCTTGGCATTTGTTTAATGCTGTCTTGTGACTCTCTGCCTGCTAAGCTACGTTGGAGTGACCATTGTCATTTCTGTCAGCTGGAGTGAATGTTTGACTCTTTATAGCTGCTCCAGCAATGCTCTCAGTTATCATGGTAAAGAATGGCTGTGGCTGACACACAAGGGCCTGTTAGCTGCCACTTGTATCTCTGGCTGTTTTATTTTCTGTCACGTTCAACTCTGACACTGTAATTAAAGGCTGTGCAGCTATGATGAAATACAGTACAACTAATGCGATGATGTTGCCTGTTTGCCAGACATGATCGGGTTTTTAATGAAGCAAACTTTCAATAGCCTTCAGCTTGTTTTGTCACCGCTGTTGTCATTGATCGGTATTGATGTTGTGAGACAGCTTTATTGAATATTTATTTTGGCCTTGATTTGTGTGTTTTGATGTAGCATACTCTATAGGTAAGGTTTAAAACTGATGAATAAAGTAGGACAATCATGCTTACCAGATAATTGCTGTAATGAACAATTTTAAACAGGGTCCACTGATTAGACATTTTCCAGAACTTGCAGCCACATGTCATGGCCTTCATCAACAAATGGAGTTTGCTTAGTTGTCATGGCATTTTGGAAATATACGGAAATATAATAGGGCTGAAACGATTCATCGATTAATTCGACTGCTGCAATCAACGTTAGCTGCAGCCCTAGAATATACAGTCTTGGCAGCATAAGGGGAATTTATTGTATATTGGTTGTATATGGTTGGACAAGGCGTTTTTAAAACCGTTTTCTCAGTGCATTGTGGATGGAGATCTTTTGTCTACCTTTAAAGTGGACGTGGCCTAACATGCACTGTATCTAACCACTTCTACACATGGCTCCGACAAGATTACACCATCAAGACTGTTTTCTGTTGGGAGTCTGTCACATGGCGTAACGCAGCTGTTTCAAATCAATGGGCAAAATCTTGTGTAAGACGTGTCATCTTCAAACTTTGTATAATATAGATGCAGCCAACTTTCTTTTGAGTTCAGAGCAGCATTCCCAACAGGTTTACTGTGCTGATGGTTTGGAATTTGAGCTAAGTGGTCTACATCACTAGAGGTAATGGAATAAGTAGAGAATATTTCAGCTGCAATAGACAATAAAAAATTATACAGTGTAAAAAATGTTCGATTCCATTTTCCTGGTTGAGAAGCTACTTTGAGAATAGATGTTCAAATACATAATTTCAGAACTTAGGTCACTTGTGTAGTTTCGCAAGGCTCTGTTCTGGATCCAAAGCTCTTTGTACTGATAATTGTTATATTTACTCATGAAACAATTATTTGTTTTATTATAAGTTATTTCTGGATACAGATGAAGGGGAATTAGAAACCCTGAAGAGGTGGATACTAATAAATTGTCATTAAATCTAATTTAAACCAAATTTTGAATCTGAAGAAACCCTTGTGATCAATGATGTAGAAATTGAAAAACTGTGTGAAAACTGCTAATATTGCAACGGTAGCCAACAAGCCACAAATTACAATGTTGTTGATTTCACCCCTAAACTGCTTTTCTTAAATAAAATACTCAAATGGCTCATGGCAAATGTTGTTTTTATGCTATAAATCCAGTTGTTTACTTATGATTCTCTGTGCGTGTCTAAAGTATATTTAGAATATTTCTAGACTCATAAATCTATAGATAAGGTCAGCAGTTGCTCAAGGAGTGTGCTTCAAATGTTCCTGACCCCAGCTTGGTTTTCAACATCCTCTTGTCTTGGGGAGCTGAAGTGGTCATCAGTGATACGCCTATACAGTTTCATTTGGCACAGAGTTTGAGGTTTACTAATTGGGGAATTTGATCTACCAGAAGCCTTCACATGGAGAGGCTGCATTTTCTTTGTAGCCATTTATAACATTTTTGTACATTATTTTTACATTTGCTGTCCTTTGTTACAAGGAGCACTTGTTCTTGTTTTGTTTTGAAGAGAGCTTTGTTGTTCTGTCATGTTAATCATAGGCATTTGGATGGAATGACATGGCAGCTGTCCTCTGATTATTTTGATAGAAGCGACAATTTCAATTTCTTCTCCAAAACACCATGTGGGTTTTTGTTTAAAGCTAACTTTCTTCTAATTTAAAAGTCCTCAGTCTTTATCTATGTGTTTTTAAACAAATTATACTGATTAATTTGAAAGAGGAAGCATTATGAACATGGCTTTAAGCATGTTCAGAGTAGGTCACAGCCATTTACTGTGGATCTGTCACTTCTGTTAACACATCTTTTTACAGAAATTGTGAGAATCTTTCACATTGTTCTGTAATACGACAGACTTGGACACTAATAAGTCATTCTTTAACATTTATACTGTGTTGTTACTGTACTCTGAATGTCACTTCTGTGACTGTAGATACACATAGGAGGATCAGCTTTACAACCCTCTGATGTTTGGTTTCTTTCTGTGTCTGCCTTGTGTTTATCTGTTTTTGTACTTAGCCACATTTATTTATTTATTTATTTATTTTAATGCTATTGCCTGGGTTAATAGTTGGTTCCACAGCTCTATAGTGATGATTCAGTGTCTTAACCCCCTTTTGTTTTCAGAGAGGATTGAAGAAGAGACAACTGTAGTCCTGACAGAAGTGAAAAGAATTACAGGTAGAGGCACTGAGACTCTGCCCCTTTATACTGGGTGACTGTCACACTATTGTGAAATGGGAGATTTTAAACTGGGCTGACTTCTTTCCCCCCTGAAATATAAATCTCTGCTAACTCAACAATGAATGCTTTCCACTTTCATCTACCTATCGTAATTTTTTTTCATTTTATTACCAACAGTGTTTGTGCTCATTCACTCATTCAGACCTTATGGGTAACTTTCAGTATTCCACTGCCATAATAATCGCAAAAACACAATGGGGGCTTTTTGCAGTTCATTTTCCACTTCATTGGGCTTTCTGTCTTTGAATAAAGATTGAGACTTATCATTCTGCCTACTGGGATTAAAGCTACTAACCTATCCTCCTTCTCCTCTTCTTCTTACTCTGTAATGTCTGACATTTTGAAGTTGGCTTCATTTTCAAGTCCAATACTGCCATAACAGACAGGCATCAAACGGTGCTAACTGACCATTTTGTGTTTCAGAGTTGAAAACAGACAACAACGTGGGACGAATAGTAGGTACACCAGGTACATCTGCAGCCCCACCGAACGAACCCCTAGCCATCCTTGCTATTCCTCTGCCATTAATAACAAATAGATGGAACCATTTAAAACCCTGCAGTCCTTCAGCAGCCATATTTGGGTTGGGAAGCTAACAACACTTTCAAATGTCCAGACAACCAGATCTGTTACTAACCGGGAACGTGTTTTTAAAGTTGTTACAAGTTCATAAAATATTGAATTTGCTACACATGACAACTAGTGAAAACATCTGTTCAGCCATTGTTGGCCACATGATGCTGCTGTGTGATACAACACTGCCCCCTCTTGTCATGGCTTAGTAACAGATACTTAACAAGTGAAGCAGTCAGCAGGAGTTTTTTTGCACAATACTGTAAGGTTCCACAGACCTGCATTTGTCTTCCTGGTAGGACCCTGCCACTTTAATTTCTCTCAAGCTGTTGCCTCGACTTGTCCCCCTGGCTGCTTTATGCTTCTTAACAGAAACATAATGCACACGCACACTCACATTCACTCATCTTGGCTTCCATGGCAAATCCTCTGGGGCAGTGCTTAGATCCTTCCCTAGCCAGCCGTCACGCATTCCCATTGTCCTTTTCTTTATCTTTCTCCTCCAGCTTCTCTGTGAAGACCAGATCCGCAACCACAGGAGTAATACCACGCACTTCATACTTTCAAATAATGCTCATGTTAAACATAGCACAGCATTTTACAGACAGAAATGAGAATTATATTAAGTTTTATAGACCCAAGGCAACAGTAGATATTCAGATGACATCACTGATATAAAGTTCTCATTTTTCCATATCCTAGTTTTCTGTGCTTCTGTCTTCTTCCTCAACACTTCACCAGGCATCTATTGGCTGCCTTTGTGGTTGTCCATAGGTGATCTCTAACTTTTTTTTCTAACTTTTTATATATTTTATAAACTCAACAGATTGTTTTGGCTGGCTTCTCCCTAACCTCGCTTGTTTTTCACAAATCCTAATGCTTATTTTCGTTTACATTGGCCATATTGTTTTTCTTGTGAAAGATGCACAGGTTGTTCACAACTACAGCTAATGAGCTGATAGTTGAAATTAAGTAGACTGGATGACCAGAGGTAATAATCCAATATTTAAAGTTTCAACCCCAAAGATGCCACACTTTCTATTGACATGTTTTGTGACCTGCATGGTAATAGATTGTTTTCCATCTCTGTTTTTGTCTTTCTTTTCCAGTGTATGATACACAGGGCTTTTCCCTAAATCTGGACAAAAAACTGTGAGTACATCTCTCCTAGTAAACGTGTTTTCAATTCCCTATTGTGGACGGCATGGGATATTTCTACCTTTTGTTATATTTAGAACAGCTGAATTCCCAGTTAGACTTTGCTTCCATTCGTTTAGATATGTTTTACAGCATGTTCCACTTGATACTTATTCACACAGGTTCTGGTTGATCAATGGGGAATCATGAAAACGTAAACCTTTGACCAATTAATTTCACTTGATTTTTTTTTTTAAACAAACACATAGCATCTCATTGGAGTCCTAACCAAAACCTGATGACAGATGCACAGAATTGATTGGTGGTCTGAGTAATACATTAAGAGAATTGTGTGAATTGAAATATAGTCTGTTTTCCCATCGATTCCAGAGCGGCTGTGGTTTGTCAGGGTGAGAACATGCTACATTGAGTCATTATAAAGCTGTCATTATGTCAGCGCGTCTTCTGATATGTGTATAATTCCCTGAATTGGTTTGACACTCTTGCTCTAAACTGCCATGATAAGGTCTCTAGCCTCGCCTCTACAATATAGGCAATAATCATATGCTGCCATCACCACCCTCACAGGGCGCGTCTGTCCACACTACGTGCACACACTGTAAGCATTATGTCAGCACACACTTTAAGGTGGTTCTCACATGGGTTCAATTTGTCTAATAATATAGCTCCTTACATTATATCTTCAGTGCCATTAATTACTCCATTAGAGCACATGCATACAATAGTGCAATTCATCTTAAAGCTACTAATTTGTTTTGTGACTTGGGATCATTTATTCCTGCTGGTGGTCCTGCTTATGGAAAAAGATAGATTTCATTCTCACCAAATTGCTTATCATCTTGAGGCCAGTTAAAGCAAAGCTGCAAGTGATCTAGCTTACTCAAATATAATATATTAGCCTAAAAGAGCTTGAAATTGTGCACATGCATGCCCGAGTCCAAGCCCCTTCTCCTGCCATCTCTGACTTTCAGGCCTCATATAGTGCAAAGACTTGGGCCTCTCTCCCATTTTCCCTGTTTATTTGAACTAGATTCATGGCATGCATCAGGTTATTAATGATCATGCTAGTAATCTGGACCTTCTAGTTTTAGCACTGCCAGTGTGATTATTTGAACAAGGCCCCTCTGCTTTGTCTTGCCACACACAGGTGATATGCTGATCTGTTCCTGAGTTCTCTCACTTCCTACACAACCCCTTTTTCTCCTATCTTTCAAGCAAATTGTTTGACAAGCTCAGTTTTTGAAGCTTGGAAATATGTCAGTATAATGGATAATTAGTTATCATGATGTGTCTGATTAATCGCTCCCTCTGATTTATTAATGCACAGGCCACCAGAGTTGGCATACAAGTATGACAACCTCAGCGAAGGAGAGTGCAAGCCAGGATATGCAGCAGCCAAGATGACCAACATCTATCCTAAGTGAGAAGCATTGCTCTTTCATTCTTTTACACACCATTTCGCAATCAGGAGCTTCACAAATGAATCACTTAAATTGAATATCAGCAGGAGAAAAGCAAAAACTGCCACTGGTACATACCGAGATGCATGATGTCACTCGTCAAGCCAGCTTGGCCTTAAGGGGTTTGAGTCAGAAACAGAGAAGCCCCCACATTCCTATCCAATCTTCCCCAGTTTCAATCATGTTTCTATCATCTTCTCCCCCACCACAAAACCACGACTGTGTCCTTGTGATCCCCCTGTTACACAAAAGAACCTTTGTCACCCGAGTACAAGGTCTCCCATCTTTCTCCTATCGTATCCTAGAGCCTTAGAGGCTTTCTCTATGAACGACACCAACTGACTTCCTGTCCTGACTCATCACGCTTCCTGGTACCCAGCCCACACAGTCCTCCACGGTCCTCTCTGATGTCATTGGCTCTTTTGATTTTTCTCTTTGCCTCCATTTGCTGCCCATCTCAGCTCGATCTATAGGGCATTGTCCTATCAGCATTCCTGGAGCTAAGCTAATAGAGGAGCAATTTGCAGCATTGCTGAACAATAGCCGGTGGCACTTCAACATCTAGTTGTGGGATTATTATGGTGTTATTTACCAATCCATTTCCAAGAATGGAACCAGATTATCTATTGTCTCACGATGCACAATTAAGTTTATAGTATACCAGTTCAACAATAAATTCCAGTATTTTTTAAAAATCACATATTTCACTTTCACTATTTTACACAATCCTGCTACCAACCTTCCACTCTAAGTGGCATGTGTGATATTGTGTCCTAGTATTCTGTTTATAAGGGAACCACTTAAAATGAAGTGTTTAATTGAAGATATCCAAAGCATATTGCATAAAATATACAGCCTATGTTGGATGAATTGACAAACCAACATCATCAGCTATAAATTCCGCTGCTGCTTAACAAGAGAGGTGAAGCAGTTTTCGTGGAACTGCTCTCTACCTATCTGAGAGGCTACGTGTTAACCATGTCCTCCCTTGTAATGACTTCCTCTAATCAGCCGCACGTGTCGGATCAAAGTTCTGTAAAACACGGAACCCCCTCCGGGAGCCCACTGATTACTACCACCTTCAGCCCAGTCACACACAGGTCAATGAGCACAATTAACGCCACACTTTGCGTTAGTGTGTGTGTGTGTGTGTGTGTGTGTGTGTGTGTTAGTGTGTGTGTGTGTGTGTGTGTGTGTGTGTGTACATGTTTGTTGGAATGCGCGAGTGCAAGTGTATGGTTGGGTTGAACCTATACAATCGCATTGTATGTTAGTATCAATCATTTCCAGTGTGAAAGGCAGTCAACCAATTAACATGTTGTTTGTAAACTCTCTTCTTTCTTTAGCTCGGTCTGCTTTGAATGTTTACCACCCAAAAATAAATCAATTTGAAAGTCCTTGTTAGCATTTTGTTTAAATACGTGTGGCCTACTGTTCAGCTGTTAGAGAAAACCTACTTAACCTTGAGTAGTGAGGTCCTGTGGCTCTCCCTCTAATCATCTCCCGCTTCCTCCATGTTTGTCTTCTCTGAAGACCCTGCCTTGCAGAATCCAATTTATTTTCCACACCTCCCCTCCTCTCCGCTTTACCCAAAACTGTTTGTATTGAAGCCCTAAATCAAGTGTTGGCAGTGAACTTGAAGCCGCACGGTTATGAAAATATTTCCACGTGAGAGATGGACCTCGCAAAGGAAATGAGTACAATGCATCCCTGCACATTGGCTGTTTTGGGAGCCCTCACTTTTTATTTAACAACAAGCAGCCCCCTGTCGATCTGCTTTGTCAGGATGTCAGTGACTGACTGTCGGTCAGGGCTTGGTGACTTGCAGTGGTCCTGTGTTATTTTTAAAGAGTCTTGGGTTTAATGAATCTCCATTTGTTTTGGCAGGACAGAAGTCTGTGTGTGTGTGTGTGTGAGCCCCCGTCAGGTGATGTGAGGACCAGGGGAGTCATACATAACAGCCTCTCCTCTTGAGTCCCTCTGCTTTCATGCTTTAAAACTGTAGGATAATAAGGGTATTGAAGACCGATTAGGGTGCATGGAAGATGTTCAAGCTAACCGGAAGGCTTCCAATTAATGTCGGCCATGTTTGGTCATTGTGCCTCAGAGCTTCACATTTTTCTTATGAACCCATGGCAGTGTTATTGAAACAAGCTATCCCAAAATTCCTGCTGAGAAACAAGGTAGTGTGGCTCCAGTTTAAAATACCTTTGCCAGTTAGTGTAGTCTGTCAGGCTGTGGGAGCCATAATATATCACTGGTGAGAAAGAACGTGTGTGGGGGGAGCGGCGCCCATCAGCATCATGCTTCAGCATATTGCTGGTGGTCTGGTGTCCGGTAATGAGACAACAATCTCTGCAGCTGTCTTCTTTTATTAACACCATAATTCACACAAGCTCAGTAGATCTCTCCAAGGCGCTTGGCACTGTCTTTTCTGTGGGTGCGTGTCCTGATTGATCATTTAGGTATGACATGGAAAAGCATGTAGCGCCATGCATGTGACTGTCAGAAAAAAGACAGCGAAAGCAGTTGCCCCCCTCTCCTCTTGTGTCCGCCTGGCTTGACAGCAGGTCATGAAAACACACATCCATCCTGAAGCCACACTCGGGTCGCAGGCGTGACTAAGAGGAAATGGCTTCTTTTGATTTTAGAGCTGCAATTAATCAACGAGGGATGCGCGCGCGCGCGCACACACACACACTTATACAGGCACACAGGATAAGGAAGAGGCGATGCTGGAAGTAGCAGTTCATGGGGCATTAAAAACATTGGGCCCGGACGTGTTTTTCAATATCAAACTCAATTTGTTTTTTTAATGTGGCAGGATGACTTGCTGCTCGCTGGAGTAGGTTAGCTTGTCTGTTCTCTGTCATGGGCAAACGGGTATGTCAGGCTCAAATATGTCTGAATTTCCTGGATACTTGTTGTTTTTATTGTGTGTATTTCCTTAAACTGGGGCAACGGTGAGAACAACTTCCTCCACTCTAATTCAGTTTGTGGAAACAGTCTTTCCCCAGATCCTATGAGGGAAAGCATGTTGGCATGAGTATGCTGTCTCAACAGATTTATCAAAACCGTGTGTCATCTGTGATTTAGGCCGCGGCGGAGAGGTCATGTTGTTAGGTTACACACTGCAGCCGCCTTCCGTGTCTCCCGCTGCCTCTCAGTTTTTATTACCAGCTTAGTTCATAGCTACTTTGCTAACGTGTGCAGGCTTTGATTCTTTTGGAAGGCTTTTACAGGGGACGTAGGGATGCTGTTACTTGCTTAACAGTAGAACAAGTGAATGTTATTACTTTGTAGCTTAAACTTGCCGAGTTCATTAACACTGCTATTCCAAGTGGAGCAAGGATTATGGGAAGTCACAAGGTCTCTATGGAGAAGAGAAAAGGTGTGGTGAGGGAATACACAACAAAATAAATCATTCTTAATCATATGGGGTTTGTTACAAAAGTGGCTATAGGCTACTAAGAAAAGTCATTATTACAACATGGGACATTTTTTCTTGTTCTTTGTGCTCATCTGATCAAAATTTTCTCCCTCTTATTCCTTCTGTTCTCTCCTGTGCCTCATTGCAGGTTCATAAAACCAGCACCCATGTTTCTTGATCAGAACTTCAGACGTCTAGGAAAAGTCAACAGTTACTTACCTCCCTTTGGATTCAGAACGCAAGGTAAGAAAGGTTCATTCCATCACTTACCTGCTACTACTGACATCTTTTAATAATTTCTTCATGGATGGTGCCCATAAAAACATAAATACTAGGAAAATGTTTGCTCTGTAGATACGCTTGTGTTGTTGCTGACACTGAGTCTGTGTTTTCAGTGCTACTGTTTCTCTGAGGTTTAGATGCTGTATTTGAGCTTGACAGCAGCTGCATGGTACAGTATTTTTATCTCGGAGTAATAAACGGTCTGACGGAATTGGTATCAGGCTTGGATTTGAGTCAATGTTGTCCAGAGGATTATAGTTTTGTTCTGAGTTGACGACATTAAACTCGGGTCTGAATAGGTTATGAAATAAAAGTGCAAATGTCTTACCTAATCGTCAGGCATCAGTTGGCTGCTTATATGACAACTACATGGGGCATCATTGATGTAACAAGTTATTCTGTAGCCTGATATTCAGAATGGTCCTTTTAAAATTGCTGAAAAAATCAGGGATGTGAGCAGAGGCATGAAACCAAGCTAGTTATTATGTCCAAATTCTCCTGCTCCTTTTTAAGCTCTTTTCTTCATCAAGGTTTCACTCTGATGGTTCAGTGGTGGTGAATGCCAATGTTCTGCCACTTTGCACTTTTCACCATTTGTCATTGTTGCAAGGCTGCTGTTTTTGGCAGAATATATTCTGCCTCAGGTTTGTTACTCTGCCTTTGTCCTGAGTTGAGACAAAGTGAGTTAGGTAATCCATCGCATTGTACATTTAGTCACCTTTAGTCTTTGCCAAATTTATGCTATCATGAAATGGTGGTGCAAGCAGGGAATGTTGTCCTGCTATATTATTTATGGACAGTCCAACATCAGAGAATTGCTAAACAGCACCCTTTTTTAATTAAATAAATTACTTAATCTCTATCTCACATCATCTATGGTTAGCTGTTGTTTAACTTATGGATAGGGCTGGATAACTGGTTCCATTTTGAATCTGGTCCTGGTTGGTAAAATACCTAGATCTTTTTTTAAATCGCTGATGCTTAAAAATCGCATATCAAACCTTTTATCTCTCCCCTTTCTTTGCAGAGATTGTTTGAGTGAAAAAGCACCTCACTCTGTAGCACCACTGGATACGAGTGTGTTTCAATTATTTACTTGATCTCCTTACATCAATTTAAGAATCTCCTTGTTAACCTTTGATTTGATATCATATTCACATTTTAATCTGATCAACTAAATGACTCTGGATCAGGACCTTTAGTATTTGGAGTAAGCAGCTGTTCGTTGAATGTGTCAGATATGCTTAATGAACATTTCATATATTCTGCTGCTCATCTCATTTTCAGGTTGCAGGTCCAGGTTGCTAAACAGTGATGCATTTGTGCCACCTTTTGTGCTGTAATTTTAGGCTTTCGTTTCTTGCAAATAAAGTAATTCCCTGAGTAATTTGGATTTTATACTAGATTTGAAAATTAACCTATTGAACTCACCCCTGCTTCTGGGTTTTATTTTCAAAAGTCATAGCTCATTTAAGAAATGCTTTTTGAGAGCCATCCCTATAACAGTTTTTGAAAACAGTCCCTGTTTGGAGCTGGATATTTCAGAAAGCAGGATTTGCGAGAGTGTAAGATCAAAATAATCCTGTATTTAAATTTTTAAACATGGGGACGTCATTCAAAAACTGGAATTCCTCAAGGCAGAATGTGTTACTGTGGCAAAATGCCATGAAACTAACCTGCTAAATGGTACATTAAATACATTTTTACATGTGGCCAGTTTTCAGCCTCAAACCCTTTTTAACTTCATAACACTCTTATTGGACCCTGCCGATAAGTCAAAACATAAACTCAGCAAAAAAAGAAACGTCCTCTGACTTTCAACTGTTTTTTCTTTCAGTAAACTTAATGTGTGTAAATATTTGTATGAACACTAAAAGAGTCAACACCATAAGACATAAACGAAAAATGTTTCACAGACATGTGACTAACAGAAAGAGAATAATCTGTCCCTGAATGAAGGGAGGCTCAAAATCAAAAGTGCCAGTCAGTATCTGGTGTGGCCACCAGCTGCTTGAAGTACTGCAGTGCATCTCCTCCTCATGGACTGGACCAGATTTGTCAGTTCTTGCTGTGAGATGTTACCCCACTCTTCCACCAAGGCACTTGCAAGTTCCTGGACATTTCTGGGGGGAATGGCCCTAGCCCTCACCCTGCGATCCAACAGGTCCCAGACGTACTCAATGGGATTGAGATCCGGGCTCTTCGCTGGCCATGGCAGAACACTGACATTGCTGTCATGCAGAAACTCACGCACAGAACGAGCAGTATGGCTGGTGGCATTGTCCTGCTGGAGGATCATCTCCGGATGAGCATGCATAAAGGGTACCACATGAGGGAGGAGGATGTCTTCCCTGTACCGCAAGGCATTGAGATTGCCTGCAATGACAACAAGCTTAGTCCGATGGTGATGTGATATACCGCCCCAGACCATGACGGACCACCCACCTCCAAATCGATCCCGCTCCAGAGTACAGGCCTCGGTGTAACGCTCATTCTTTCGACGATAAACACGAATCCGTCCATCACCCCTGGTGAGACAAAACCGTGACTCATCAGTGAAGAGCACTTTTTGCCATTCCTGTCTGGTCCAGCGAAGGTGGGTTTGTGCCCATAGGCGGCGTTGGTGCTGGTGATGTCTGGTAAGGACCTGCCTTACAACAGGCCTACAAGCCCTCAGTCCAGCCTCTCTCAGCCTATTGCGGACAGTCTGAGCACTGATGGAGGGATTGTGTGTTCCTGGTGTGACTCGGGCAGTTGTTGTGGCCATCCTGTACCTGTCACGCAGGTGTGATATTCGGATATACCGATCCTGTGCAGGTGTTGTTACACGTGGTCTTCCACTGCAAGGATGATCAGCTGTCCTTCCTGTCTCCCTGTAGCGCTGTCGTAGGCGTCTCACAGTGCGGACATGGCAATTTATTGCCCTGGCCACATCAGCAGTCCTCATGCTTCCCTGCAGCATGCCTAATGCACGTTCACGCAGATGAGCAGGGACCCTGGGCATCTTTCTTTGGGTGTTTTTCACAGTCGGTAGACAAGTCTCTTTAGTGTCCTGCGTTTTTAGAACTGTGACCTTAAGTGCCTACTCTCTGTAAGCTGTTAAGGTCTTAATGACCATTCCACAGGTGCATGTTAATTAATTGATTATGGTAAATTGAACATGCATGGAAAACATTGTTTAAACCCTTTACAATGAAGATCTGTAAAGTTGTTTGGATTTTTATAACATTATTGGTGAAATACACAGTCCTGAAAAAGGGACGTTTCTTTTTTTGCTGAGTTTATTTATATTTCCTAGTAGGGCTGAACAATTAATTGAAAAGTAATCAAAACTAAAATTCAGAGCCTGTAACCGACGTAAATTCCCCATGTCGGTTATTTCGGTTCATTAATCCAGGGCCCTGTTTCATAAAGCAGGCTTAACAAACTCTGAGTTTATCCATGAGCTCTGAGTTGACTACTTCAGGTGAGAAATTCTGATCAGACTTAGTTGGCAACGGATAAATAAAGGCAAAGCCTTCATTTTAATCGGGTGGAGCTAGAAATGTGAATGCATGCCAACGCGGACCATGATTGGCTCTAAAACGTAGGAGTGGAGGAAGGATCAATACTTTTAACATTGGTACTTTTTTTTTATATTGCGTTGCTCATTCATCATTTACCAGATTGGAATTTCCTTAATGAATGATAAAGTGCTGGAATTCTCCTGCAGTCCATTACATTTGATCTTAAATAGGAAGGCTATATTTATTAAGGTGTAACCTGTGCTACCTGATTATGAAAGTAGGTAGGCTATAGATCAAATAAAAGACGCAGTTTACTCATGAACCTGTGATTGTAAAGTCACACCCAGTAGGTTAGCCTATTCATTTTTTATTTTTTGCTATGGAAAATGTGTCTATGGGTTCAAACTGACTAAAGTTTTAGACGTCTATTTTACATTAATAAAATCTTGCTAATTTCGTATTTTATTAATGCTGTCAAAACACGTTCAGAATGTATGCAGCTAATAATGAAAAACTCTTGAAACTTAGTTTCAGCTGCTACAGTCATTCTGACTCAGAAGTGTTCATTTATCAGTTTTCTAGGTTACAGATTAAACAGCGATTACTTCAGTAATGTAGCCCACAGTGTTTTCAGTGCAACTATCACAGTGTTATAGGTAAAGATGGACACAGATTTTAATTCACGATGTGCGGAGATCTGTCCATGGGCCCTACATCGATGACAGATGTATCATAAAAGCGGTCACGTTCAGGGCTTGGATGAAAAACTAATAGCCTATCCAACTGGGATGTTAAAGTTTTTAAAGATGTAAATGCGTTCAGATATGTGCTTTGATATCGACAGTATGAAAGGGGAAATTAAACGTTGTGCCAGACAGCCGCCTCAGGCTCCGCAGGAGGGGAGTTGAAGAGAAACTGACGGTTCTCCAACTTATCCTGTGAACCTAGCCTCCTCGGTTGCCGGAGTTACGGATCTAGGGTTTATATGATCTCGCTCTCTGAAACAGAAAACCCATAGTTTCCCTCATCTCAGGCTTAACATACTCTGAAACGGCCCCTGGTAATTAGGGCCCGAGTGCGAAACGTGCAAGGTCCCTATTGAAACTGAAGGGGGTTTGTTTTTGTTTTTAGGGATACAAGCATCACAGCTGCTGTCGTTGTCGTAACCCATTGACAATTAAAGGTTGTGCAAACAGTTATTACCAGTCGACCAATTTGCCCGTGCTGTTGAAAAACGATTATTCGCCATGAAACATAGTAGTTATAATTTCAGTACACATGCTCACGTACAATAAGACACCACAATGGTGGAACGAGCTACCACACGCCATCAGAGCAGGGGCGTCCCTCAAGAAACTCTTGAAAACTCATCTCTTCCGAGAACACTTCCTCTTATAACACCTCTAACTCCAAACCTCTAACATGCACTTCCTGCGCTCTTCTTCTTCTATCCCCTACAATTATCTTGTATTGATTGCACTTTTTGTTAACTCTTACTTTCTTCCCTAGGTGTTTACCCCACTGATGTCATATGAACTATGAGCTGTTACTAGTATTTATTGCTGCTCTTATTAGTATGTACTGTCAGTTGTAGATCTGTATTTGATGCTCTGTTGATGCTTGTATGTTGTTCCTCAAATGTAAGTCGCTTTGGATAAAAGAGTCTGCCAAATGAGTAAATGTAAATAAGAGTCTCACCCTGAATACATCCATATTCCAATAGGTGTCGTTCGAGATGACGGCGGCTGACTTTTGCCGACTTGATAGTCTAACGTGAGCTGCAGGTGACTGCAAGGGCGGGGTATAAAAACGGCGCTGTCAAGTCGGACACATTCTACCTGCATCAGCTTACTGTAAGCTGAGATCAATAACTGATCTCGCGGCATTTGCTTAGAAAAATACCGCGAGACCAGGCAATAGTGTGGTTCCAACCTAGTGCAGTTGGGGAAAAGCAACTTGCTCACACAAGGTTTTAATGTCATGTGACACGGTGTCGTTTTGCAGCGCCGGCGAAAGTCGGACACAATTTCTAACCAGCATACCTTGTTTTAGGTCCAGCATGCATCACTGCAGCTCTGCGCAGCGCCGCATTAAAGTCTCAAAGTTATAGCGCCACCTTCTGGCAACAGGAAATGACACGTTTTACGTTGTAATGTACTACTCCTAGCAGGTTGGACATATCAACTTCAAAACTGTCCCAGAAAACCCTTAACAAATTGATGAAGCGATGTTGTAAAACGTCTGAGTTTGCAGTTAACGGCGGGCGGTGACGTGGCGGCGAAGTTCCACGCTTCACCATGACACAGGAAGTTGTTGTAACTTGACTGTACATGCTCAGATCTGTACCAAATTTTACAGGTTTGACAAGAGTCCCGGCCTGCACCAAACTTTACGTGCTTGATAACACAGTTACGCCCCGAACACATCTCCGCCCTGTCCAGTCCGGTTCAACCTTCAGACCGGAGTCTGAAGCACGGGGAGGCTAGCGCTAACCGGCTGCACTTTCCAGCAGTTGTAGAAACAACATACCTACTTTTAATAACGGACACACTGTGGACACACGGACACACTGAGACTGACAACATATTACTTGCTCGCTTTCAGCGTCACTTTCTGCCGCTCTCTCTCATTCGCTCGTCCACTCACTCGCTACGCAAACACATTGCACTGCAGTTAAAATACCTAAATCCACTGCTCTTATAACAGCACCTGTCACGTAGCTGTGCTTTGATAAATAAAGAGAGGAAGCTAGCAAAGCGTGATTTACCGTGTTCACACAGTGTGCGGGTGAAAATCATTTGTTCCGCATTGATATTAAATAGTGAAAGTAGCAGCGGTCATAATTCCACAGCGGTGATGCGCCGAATATATGGGAACCATGTCTGTAATGTACGTCAACATTACCTTATTAATCAACATTTATATAATGGATTTGTGAAACTGTGAAATAAAAAAAACCCCAGCTTTAATAGTTGAGCATATTTACAGTACAAATCTTGTCAGTGAAATATGAGGGCAAAAAACCCAAAATAATAGTAATGGAGGAGAAATTTTAATCGTGATTATGATTTTAGGTGAAATCATCCAGCCCTATTTCCTGGTCATGTATTTACAGTCTATTCATTGTAAGCTGTCATAATAACCTCATCAGTGAAGTTCATTTGTTTGCTAGATGAATTCTATCTTGGGACTGAGGAACTCAAGTCTCCCAACCCTCCGACTTGAATGCCTTCACACACAGTTCTTGTCCTTGTTCCCTGACCTCAACACACACCAACTCTTCAGACATCAAACCAGTAAATGGTTCCATGGGAAGTGAAGAGATAACATTAACCTGGCTTCAGTGACATGCTCATATCACATCACATATTTTCCAATACTTACAAGCAGAAGGTACAGTGAATGTTACCTTTGTGCTCCTACAAGATCTCTGCTGTCATATGAAAACACACACACACACACACACACACACACACACACACACACACACACACACACACACACACACACACACACACACACACACACACACACACACACACACACACAGAGTCGCTTTCAAAAGAGCACTCCCTGTGTGAGTGTCACACCTGGTTTCTGTTTTCTCCACGGACTGCGATGCAGTGGGGTTTCCCTTTTTAATGGTACTCATGTGGAGAGATGATACGTGTGGATCTTGAATAGAAGGCCACAAAGGATTCCAAATTAGGAACACAGAGAGGTGGTGGTGGGCGGGAGTTGTATTTTTACTTTTTATTCTGGCAAGAGGTATCTTTGGCACACATCAACCATAGCTTGAGAACAGTAAAGCTGTGTTGATTCGGCCTCAGACACAAAACATATTTTTCAGCACTGCAGGTTGCCAGTCAGCCACTGAATGGTCAATTTAAATAATAGGCTATGTTTTGCATTTATTGTTGGATATTATTCTCACAGTAAATGAAATTTTATTTTCTGGAAATTATCTTTCTGCAGTCCAAATTGAATAAGTAAAGCTTTTTTAAATGATATTCATCAAGCCAGAGGCTTATACAGTTAAAGAGGTATTTTTCAAAAGGTAGCTATGACAAATCTGGAGAAAATCAACACTTCTTAAAAATGTTTTGTATGAAAGCGTTTCAATGTTTAATTCCTTCAATAGTGTTGAGTTTATATCAGCCTTCTGTTTTTTTTGTTACAGTAAGGTTGAATATACATGAGCTACAGTAATTTGTTAATAAACTGAACTGTTTATAAAGTGTGTGTGAATTTTGCAATATAAGGTGTGAAGGAAAACTCCTCAGAACTGAAACAATTAGTTGATTAATTGGTTATTCAATCATAATAAATAAGATAATTAATCGTTTCAATCGTTTTACAGGCAACACCACTGACATTTGTCAGACTTTGCCTTACTTCACTGTAAACTGAATGTCTTTGGATTTTGGGGTGTTGGTCAAGCAAAACAAGTCATTTGAAGACGTCACCTTGGACTTGGCATTTTTTCACTCTTGTTTGAGATTTTATGTCGATCATGATACATCCAAAAAAAAAAAATTAAAATAAACCGTTAGTTGTAGCCTTACAATGCTTCATGTGTTTTATTTGGGAACCCTGTTGGGCAGGAAGACCCAGTGCATTAAAGAGACGACTTTAGAGTGGACTTGTTTCAGCTGCTGTGTTAAATATCTTCAAGCTTCTTATAATTTATCTTTAGCTCCTGTGATAATAGGAGAAGCAGTCGTTTGTTATATTTGGAAGATGTGCAGAACATCATCAAATTTAGTGAACTCAAGACAGTCGTTTAAGTATCTCTGTAAAATAATGTTGACTTTTTAAATAATCAGTACACATCTCAGTACTGCCCTGAATGGCACAGTGCTTTCAAAATTAACCCTTAAAGGTATTGACTAAAAGGATTTAGCAAACTGAAAGAGGCCTTCATATGATATTTCCTACTATCAGTTGTTTACATATATTTACTGGAATCATATCTTAATTTAGAGTGGTGATTAGGCTAATGTGTTATTAAGTGTGGTTATGTTAATGCAGTTATGATCCCAATCAGAGTGTGATGTTTACACTAGCTCTGCCTTAGTCACATGGTCACACTCTTGATGTTCGAGGTAATTCACTGCTTTGTCTTCTTTGTAACATGAGACAAGAACAGGTGCACAAGTGTATGAGTACATTCTTCACTAGCAAGGACCACACAATCAGCAGGTACAATTAAGTGAAATATTGATGATCGAAACAGAAAGATGTATGAGGCGTGTAGTTGCTGAATAGACATTCGAAGAGTTGTGGGGAAACTACGATAGGGAAATCCGCCGTAGCACCCGGGCATAGAGAGGAAGAAGGAGATCAGGAGGCAGGACGGGGGGGGATGCAGAATACGAGAGAGGAGAGGAGGAGTTGGGACATATGGGTATTTATGGCAATGCTGGTGAGAATGTGGTTGATGTGTGGTCCCGCTCATGAAACTGCTAGTTAGCACCACATAAGCACAATACACAGAACACAGCGAAACCTTTTTTTTTTTTTTTTTTTTTTATGGATTGAACTTCCTGAATTGTGAAGCAAATGAATGAAGTTGTGTCCATAAAGATTGATAAATTCTATCACTGTGCCATAGGGTTTTCACTGTGGATATATCTGTGTGTACATTATGAGCCAGAAAGACGTAGCAGCCAAAGATTTGAACACCTCTCAGTCTACAACATGGAAATAAATATGGTACCGCTTTGGGCCATAAAGCTATTTCTCAGGATTGTTCACTCAATATACTTGATAAATTAGTCATCACACTGCAATCAAATACTCATTTTGTCTTTTTTACAATGGCAGTTGATGTTGAGTCAAAAGCCTACTAATGTGCAGGCCTAATAAACAGCACTCTCTCGTCACATGATGCTCTATATTGTTTAGGCTACACTCTTCCCAACAATGTGTCTGTTTATGTGTTATGTGATTCTTCCGCCATTCCCCTATGTTACCAGCAAAGATTTTTGTCATTTCAAGAGTTCCATGTTGGACCACTGTCTGAACCTACAGCCATTCGTCTTTGGCCGTCTTTGGCTCTACCATAAGACATACTTTGCTGAAGTGTTTACCCCGGGTACTTATAACAATTAGCTTCCATGTCGTCCTCTGGAAGAGAGTCCTGCCCATTGTGATTTTTCACTTTTCACCCGCTTGGATCCAGGTGTGGTCCTTGGCCATGTGTTTATGCTGCTCGGGGTGATGCTTGACGCCAGACATCGACACCACATCCAAACAATGGGCCGTTGCTCCGCTCGCCTCTCCTCAGCAGGTTAATCATTAGGATCGTTAGCCAGGGTGAATGGGGCTGTAATATGTCTTACAAACTGCTTTGAGGCCCCAGTCTAAACTCTCTTGTTCTCACTCTCACTTTACTCTCACTTTTGTTGTTTCTCTTGCTCCCTCCCTTGGCAAACTATGTGCTATATGATGATTATATTAAGTGAAGTAGAGGGGGCAATGAAAATGTCTCTCATTTTTAGCAATGTGACTTTTTTCCCCCCAGGCAGGATGCAAATAAGGGAAAGCTGATTAACTGCCATCATAATAGTTAAGTCCAAGAAGTCCTTCTATGGTGCTTCCACATTACTACAAATGTGAATCAAAGATAGCAACAACTGTTATGAAATCTGCACATTTGGGATGTTATGACGGGTGTATTACAAGTATGTGAGGCCTAAAAATGGTCAGGAGAAGAGAGAAATATATGTAACATCTAAGGCCTTTGAGACTGACTCCAGCAGAATGCCCTGTAGAACATGGTAGGAATGTGCGCTATGGCTAAACATCCCAGTTTCTCACCCTGCGATCGGAGGGGTGCTAGCCACGCAGGGAGATGAGCCTACTTAACTAGGAGAATGTGCTTGTTTGAAAACAGCATTCCTCTCTGAGTGCTTTTATGGGAGAGTTTCTACATACACACGCATACCATCCTGAAACCCTGTATGTCTGTATCTCCCAGATCCACTCCTTTCAGGAACACAACAGCTTTTTTCCCTCCATAATCCCATCGCCACTATTTCTGGGGGCTGATTGGTCACTCCTTATCTGTGACTGAGTAAACAGAGAGAGGTGTTCTCTCCTCCGACTGTCTTAAGACCACCTAGACTGCTTTATCTCTAGTGTATGTATGTTGAAGTCCTTGGCAGCTTGTTAATCTTTTCAAGAGGGAACACCCTCCGTTATGACTTTTCAAATATTTCATTTTCATTATTAGAGAACATCCCTTCATCTGTGATGTTAAGCTGATGCACTGCTCCATAAGGGGTGAACGCTTAAAGTTACTGACCTGACGATGGTACTGCATTTTCCACTGTCACATTATGAGATACCGTATGTATGTAGCGAATTTGAAACTAGTTGTATGTATCCAGTATCTCATTCATTGCCAAGAAAGTAATAATCCACCCCTGTGTTGTTATGCTCTGCTTCTCTGGGAAACACAACTATGTTTAGTATGATCACGTAAGAAGTATATTTTTATATCATATTGTAGGGCTGAACAATTATTTGAAATTATATCGAGATCACAAAATGGCCTACTGAAATTTTCAAACTGCAGGAGGCGCAGTATTTGATAAAGGTGATGCGTGTGTCAAAATACCATTTTAAATTAAATATTGTCGTGAGGCTGAGTCCTGTCCTACACATCATATTCTAGAGACTTACAAAAACATCTTGTTTTGGTACAAATCCCCGCAAAAATCACACCATAATACATTAATATGTTTTTCAATGAAAATGAGAATAATGATGAAATGATTATCATTCCCTCTAGTATCGCAAATCATATTGTAATATCAGTCAAAATAATCGCAATTTCAAAATCATTCAGCCTTATCATGTTGTGTACTGCAGTGTAATGTATCTTTAATTGTGCTCTCATTGTTCTTGTTTTTCCTCCGCAGAAAGAATCATAGACAGTATTTTAACTGCCACAAAATATTATGGACTTGGAAAGGAGCTGGACAGGTAATTATTGCTACTCACCAACATCAAAAGGAAGTCCTGTTTCCTTCCATTAGTTGTTAATTTTACCAACTGCTGAAACTCCTGCCCTGCAGTCTCAGGTGTAAAAGATGCATCATTGTGGGCAACGGGGGCATCCTCTCCAACAAGTCTCTGGGCTCCCGTATAGATGACTATGATGTTATAGTAAGGTAAGATGACGCCATTGAAAAATAACACTGAATATAAATGTCAGATTTTTGTCACTCAAAACAACAGTGTTGTGTAAAAGATATAATAATATAATGTAAAAGGCAATACAGTACAAACAGGATGGAACATTCAAATTCCACTAAGACATTTTGTGCTGGCAGGTTGAATGAGGCCCCAATAACTGGTTATGTCAAAGACGTCGGGACCAAAACCACCATGAGGATAACCTACCCAGAGGGAGCTTTCCAGAAGGCTGAACTTTATGAAAAAAACTCACTGTTTGTTTTTTCTGCTTTCAAACCTCTGGATTTCAAGTGGCTCAGACAGATGGTCTTCAAGGAGAATCTGGTAAGGATACATAAATATATATTTTTTTGAAATCATTAAGGAATGAGAATGAAATTCTTGCACATGTTAAACACGCACGCAACCCTGAAAGAGCTAGCAATGGTGACTCACAGCTAACAGATTTCCTGACAAATCTAAAACCGTTTAAGTGGGTGTTCAAATAAAATTCAAAATGAGAAACACGTTTTTTGATTTATAAAAACAAAAATATGGCCACATTTTTTTCCAAATACTGAAAAGAGCAATTGTATTCAGCATGTGTTTCATCAGGCTCACTTCCTCTTCCTGCACCCACTGAATTATACTGCAGAGAATATTTACCTATCTGAGTGTCTAAATGTGTCTGAATATCTGAGTTATGTGTTTTTGTAGCAGAACATAGCCATCTAACCTCTGATCACATTCTGTACATTCCTTCATGTGGAAGTGTAAGCCGTTTTCATAAACGGGTTAAGAGGACAAAATTAATCTCTATTATATAATGGGGATGTTTTAGATTGTTTGAATGTTTATTTTCGAAAGGACAGTTGGAAAAAAACAATAACTACATACACAAGTATTTTTTTCCTCTTTGTCTGGTAGTGAATTTTCTTCATGCTACGTTTCCACTTACTCATGAATCATGTTGCTTCCCTCTTTAACTGTTTTCTCACACGTTAGGATGGTGCCGTACTAATAAATTGGAATTTACCTTATAACAGATCTTTTGGGTGTCCTTCAGAAGCGTATGATTGCCATGGTTAAAACACAGGCTATGAATTGGCTTCTGAATCACAAGGGTCAGACTGAATGCTGGAACTGGCTTTTCCTTATCTAAGTATTACAGAAGGCAGTCATTTTGTATGGCTCTTGTGTCCTTTTTATATCCATTGTCACTAAAAAAGCTTTCATAAGCACTTTCATTTTGTTCTTGTTGAACAGTCTGTAGTATCTCTTTGAGATTCCCCATTGTCCATTCAACTCCTGGACAGTGGGAGTACTTAGTAAAAGCTTTTCATTGAGTCAATAAAATAAAGCTTGTCGCAATTTACCATACCAGTGTTTTTACGTGTTTTAGCCAATTTACATAAAATCTTTCCTACTTTTCCTACAGATTTCTAAAAACTATTTTCTTTTCATTTTATTTTATATAGCACTTTAAGATTACTACATTTAAATTATACATACGTTTCACAGATTAAACTTTAACGCAGTGTATTGTAAAATAACACTAGAAGGTCGGACATTGCAAATTTAGTTAATTATATGAAATATACTGTACATAAGTTTTAAACAAAAGCATTCACCACAGCATCATTAAAGGCATAGGTTGTACACAGGCTGAATGGCTAAACCTTTTTCTTTTTAAATATCATTCTTTGTGAGGGATGCTTCTGTCCAATGTGGCGACCCAGCACTGGGGAAACCTGTTTTATTTCCCAGCACAGCTGTGAGATTTTGAGGGAGCAGCTGCCAGCTGGATGTTTTACAAGGTGACATTTGTCAGAATAGCACAGTCATGAGTGAGGGAATGGGGGGAAAAAATAACGAGAAAAGCGCTGTTATAATAGGGGATGGAAAAGGCATACGTTGGCAAGCTAAAACTGAGCAATGGTGTGAAGTTGGATTAAAGGATAAAGTGAAATAGGTTAAAGGGATAATAGCTGGGGAAAAGAAAATGAGCAGTGGAAGGTAACAGCAAAGTAAAGAGGAGGAAAATAGCTTGCCTGGCTGGCTGCTGGCCCCTTTAGCCTTTGATAGGGCCCAGATTTTTCTGGTGTGTCAGAAGGAGAGGACAGTGGAAATGGCTGCCTGGGATAATTGATCTGGCCCCTGGCATCCGACTCAGCCCTCTTTGATCTGCCAAGGAAGGAAGAATGTTTCTCATGGGTTAAAAATCAGGGAACAAAAAAAAATCTCTTTGGTCTGAGCCTTAATGATAATATGGAAGAAGTGACCTGACAGATGTGTCGACTCATATTTGACCTATGGATTGTCTCTTTAATGCATCTGCAGTGTATCTATGCACATGTTTCCTGTGTAGTTACTGAAATTAATAATCGCGCAACCAGCAAAATCGTATACATACATATAATACCTACATACGTACATATAATATCGCACATATTTTGCACAAAAAACAGTAATAAATTGGATTAAATTTCAAAAGACTCCAAACCATTTTTAGTCTGAGTGGCAGTGTTGGTCAGTTAAAAAAAGCATTTATGTGCCAATTTAAATGCTTGTTATTATTCACAGCTTGCCCTCTGCTGTTATTTTACTGAATTCCTGCTGAATAAAAATGATCCGTTCAGTAGAATACAAAAAGATACAATCAAAATCATTTGTTGTCTCATGAAATATAGTGTGTTAGCACCTAACAAGCTACATAAGCCGCATCAAAGCAGCGACAAAGGCTGAAACAATGACCTTTTTAAAAAAAATAACACATGGGGCAACAGTATTTGTTTACTATGGAAAGTGGACTTAAGTCTTAAGTCAACATGAAAGAAACTGAAGTCCTGTTAAAAGACTGTTATCCTAGCTTCATTGTATCTGACTCACACCCAGCGTAGACTAATGCAGTGGAAACATAAACACTGAGAGGTGTTTATGTGTGTATGTACATGTGCCTTCTGTGAAAACACATTTCTAAACACAGTGACTCATAAATGTTCTCTTTTCTTTTCTACTCCACTTATTACCACACAACAGGTATCTAAACAATAGAAAACAACTCTCAAGAGACATTTAGTTTAGATAGTGATGCTGGGTATTTTTGTGGTGTACACACATACCACATGATTTGATCATTTATATCCACATACTTGTGTTCAGGAGAGAAGTCAGTAAGATTACAAATTTGTGTAATGCTGATAATTATAGATCTTTTCAACTATGGTAGAATGTGCAAGACAGGCCACCAACCCCAGTCAAGTAAAGTTGATTAAGACTGCCTAAATTGTTAACGTCCAGTTTCTGTCCCTCCAAATGACAATCGTACTTGGCTAAAACTACAAAAAAATTGCTTTAAACAATACCATAAAGCCACCTTTCTGTTAAAGGCGAATGATAAAAGTGGCACTTAAACCAATCTGAACAGGGCTGCGGGGGACAAAACTTTGAACAAAAAATGTTCGAAAAAACTGCTTTAGGATATGCAGCAAGAAATCCTCACCAAGTTGCAGCAAGTATCCCTCCCTTTGCTGTATCCATTTAGTCCATCCCAGAGGGATCCGTAGTGTGACTTAGAACAAGGAGCTTTTACGTCTGTTGGTGCAGCAGGGAGATTTCTTTGTGTAACCTGCACACTCACAGCTGGAAGGGATGCAAAACCTTTTCACTCTCCTTCTGCGGTAATGAAAGCGAGTGTATTTCTTCTTCTTTGAAATGTTAGTGGGTGGTACACAGCAGCCGCAAGTGACTCATCCAGCCGGTTTTCAGCGTGCTCGACTATTCTACACTATTGTGGCTTTTCAAATGCCTACAGCGCTGTCTTGGATGGCTTGGAACAGAATACATATTAGTGAGGCAATTTCCCAATCTGTTATTTAGTGTTTTGTACACTCTTACAAACACACACTCATAAACTCCCACTCAGTCACACACGCACAGACTCCTAAACTTTAGGGCAAAAATCAGACCAAGTCCAGATTTGCAAACTGGACCTTAGGTCCTGATCAGAGCCTAGGCTTGCAGACACTAGATCAGGAAAGCCCTTTACTACATATACAATTACATCGCCGCAGCATCACAACCCTCCCTACTTCCCTAATCCCTCATTACCGCGGGTCTGTGTGATTATGACTCTGTCACTCTGCTATAAAGTCTGACCCCCCACATACACAACAGCCTGGTTGATTGCACAGTTACACGCTGTTTACAAATGTGCTCAAACATGATTTCCACAATTCCGGATATAATCTTTTTTCTTTCCCGTCATATGTCTAGTTTTTGATTTTGCTCTCATGCACGGCGCACACTGACGGTTCGTGCACACACAGAGCCGCAGTTGTTTGTATATGCAGGGATATTTTCAAACAGATCCAGTGAAGGATATACAGCCGGTGGTAAACACAGGGTTCGAAGGTGGAGTGTCGGTGTTCTATCTCTCCTGTTTGTTTACAGGAGCTCTTCTTGCTCTCTACATGCCAGAGAGATAAATGATGGATGGAGACAATTTGAGGAAGAGAGCACTTCTCCTTTAATAGAAATACAGCCAGGCGCTCTTAATCAGAGGTATCAAAATATTGTGGTGATTATAGTATTTTAATAACATTGCACATCTCTGAGGCAATGCCAGAAAGCTTCAGTTCATCGACAAATTTCAAAATGAACTCCTTCAGATTAATTCTTTATTGTTCTATATATGGACGAATTTTGTTTTCACAGTATATACACAGTCTTCCTAGAATATTGTTATGAAGCATTTCCTATTGTTAATCTCTGGGTAACGGCCTGTGTTTTTCAGTTTGTCATTTTAACCTGAAACCTTTATTGTAACTCTGTCACTGAGAACTCACTGTGGGACGGTAATAGTGGCTATATGGCAGTTTTTTTTTAAAGCCCAAACATCTGTGCAGAAGCCCAAAGTAGCATGCATACATGCATTCATAAACATTTACATACTTGTAAACATGGATTTTGAACATGAACCAAGTGACTAACATAGGTTCCGGATGTCACTGATTACCATGAGGGTTGTGTTTCAAAAATGAGTCACCTACCTAGCCTGTGATGATTAACACTCAGACCTGTACTCTGGGTTCCTTTACTGTTGAGTTCAGATGCAATGGATGTTTGGTAAGTAAGTACTTATGCAAGTTTAAGAAGATCTTTGACATGTCATAATAGGCATCCAGAATTTAGTCAGATACCAGCAGGTTCCTGCCAGTGGGCCAAAGCAGCAATCTGTTTCTACCCAGAGACCATGTTCCACATACAGGTCTTTAGGGTCACAGTGCTGTCATGTGCTGGCACTGTTTTCATTTTTGCCGTCATGGGAGTGTGCAGATGAGGGTTTCACACAGTGGATAACCTAAGAGAGGCCAGAAAAAGAAAAAACACTGAGACTTCAATGAGGGCAGAGGTCTTGGTATGTGTCAAGAAAAGCAAAAGCAAGTTGACGAATGCTTCAGATTCCTGGCTAACAAAAGGGAATAAAATTACCAAAGCTGTCCAGAATTTTACCTCTCTGGATTTCAGAAACAGTAATCCCCTGCTGTGCACCTCATCATTTACCAACTACTTTGGAAAAACTCAGTGGAACACTTATGTGGTGAGACACTGCAACTTGTAAACTCTAAGGTCCGACATGTACACAGTGCTAATGACCTCCAGACAGCCTTAATTGTGATTGTTAGCAGTTCAGAGCCGCCGTTTTTGTTTCTAAATTGCTCTAAGTCTACCTTCCGGAATTCAGTCCACCGCGTTTGAGTTGTCCTCTCCATAATCGTCAAACACAACCACATCCTCAGACCGAAGAACCCAGATAGAGCCAAGTTGTGTGATAGCTGCTTATCAAGGAAGGAAAGGACATCTGTCTCATTCCAACCTTATTATGAGATTATTCTGGAGAATACACAAGAATAGGTCAAAACTTTGAAATTAGACACGCAATGTATCTGGTGACATGATGGTCTGGCTTTCCTACCTGTGGCCGACAGAAAGCTCAGGTTTGTTTGTGTTTGTTTACATTAAAGGGCTTTAAAGCCATCTTTATTAACCCAGCAGATGTGAAACTCTTTGCTTTTCCCTCATATTACAGTTCTGTTCAGTGCTCCACATTTGCACTCCCTCTGGAACTATAAACTAAGCCATCTGCTTCATTCACTACAGAGAAACATTTAAGTTTAAAGGTGAGTTAAGTTTCATTGGCAACGCTGAAACCAAACCACAGTGAAAACCATAAATGCAGGCTCTAAACCAAGCTGTTTCTTATTTGGGCATTTTACATTTGTGCAACTGAGGTGTATTTTTTTCAGATTTATGCGATAAGGATGCAGGTCATCATGTTTATGCCCAGCCTAATTTAAGTCTTCACCGCCACTAACCAATAGTTACCTTACTGATATTTTAGTAGTAGTACAGGAAAGTAGTAGTTGTACAGGAAATTTTCTGCGCCTAAAGTGCAGATACGTGAGGGAGATCTAAGGAAGTTAGTTTTGCATTTTCAGATGCTGTACATTTTCCATTTTAGCACTTATTTTTATCATTGTTCTTAACCCCATGTATCTCAGTCCTCATGGCTTATTCCATCTGTTTGATCCCACACTGGTCTTGCTTTACAATCGTTCTTCTCCTCACCCTCTGACATTGTCTCACTTTAATCCTGTGCTTTAAGCTCCTTTTGTTGATGGCTTGTATAGCTCTGACTTTCCTACAGCTGTGAAATTACAAGACAAATACACTTAGCTTTTACAAAGCTTCTGCTGCAATTAACAACACTGACATAGAAACTGAGTGCTTTCATGGAATTAGTCTAGTCTCAGGGATACATTACCGGCACCTCCTTTTGTGTCAATAACACTTGAATTGAAATTTTACAATCTTCTCTACATGTACAGTAAATATGTTGTACAAAAATACTTTTTCAGTGTTCCCTCTTTCAGACTCACCAATGTTTTAGCACGTTCACTCTTATTTACATGTGCAAGTTGTTGCTTTGTTTGGGAAACCATGTTTACTTCAGTTAGTTCTTAGCAAATACTGCTAATTGTAGCAGGTGACCACTGGCCCCTCAGATATGAAGCAGCTTTACTGCAGATTATACAAATTTGTCTTTCGTTACACTTTTAAAGCCCCTCAGCCAGTGTTTACCAACCAGTTTTAACCTCAGCTTCTCTGAGGTGCAGTTGTTTTAAGCCTGTAAGCTTAAGGTTATGTGCTTTGATGCAGCAGTGGTGCTGGACATTTTGGAATCTTCTCCAGTATAGATAGCTCTTCAACCCCCCTTGGTACAGCATAATCACTATTGAAGATGACTTGGCTGGAAGACTCTAAAAAGTACCAATTCCCAACTTGGTGCAAATAAAGAATCAGCACCTGCAGATAGAATCATGATGATGCCAGTAGAATGTATAAAGTGCAAGAATATGTTGACCATAAGAATGGATAAAGTTGAGCTCTCTACAGACGATCTTGCATTGCAAACAATTAACTCTCCCAGTTCATGGTTGTTTTAACAGGTGCTTTATTGGAGTACACAGCCCTGTGCGCACACTTAAATCTAATAATGCTGACCAATTTAACTATAAAGCTGTCGCAGAGGGGAAGCAGCCATTTCCTCTCTGACCACAGCCCAGTGACAGCCCAAACACTAAAGCTACACACTTCTGTTCACCTTTGAGCATGTGTGTCAGGTCTTGGTTGAGTACTAAACGTAGGACCACAGTGCAGCTTCCTGCTCTGTCTATGGTCAAATGCCACTGGCTCAGCTGTGTTTCTCTTAACACACTAGTACACATTCACATAGATGTTTGAGTACTTCTTCTGCAGTGCAGTTATTTAACAGTCCTAAATGCATTTTCACAACTATCGCTCATGATGTACACGTTTTGCTTGGTGAAATCATATTGAAACTTACCTTGTATCGCCATTGCATGTTTTAGTATTCATTCCCTGTAGCAACCGACAGAGTCTTCATTGCTGTCACTTTACATCCCCTTCGGAGTAGTTTTAGAGCTAAACGAGGGTGGAGTGTTATTAACTTTCACCTCTTCTGTCCATCTTAACTGGTGAAGGTTTGAGGAGTTGACCTTTTAACGTAAGCAACTTACCACATTCCCAAAATCATAACAGCCCCCACAACCCCCTCCCCCCTGACAGTCCTGAATGCTTACATACTAATTGCTTTTACATTTCTCAAAGCCACCTGTACTTGTTTGAATATCTTCAAAGGGATCCCCACCCTATGAAATTTGTGTCTTATGTACTTGTCGGGTCATTGCTGTGTAAAGCAAGGGGTGTGCGTTGTGTGTGTCATTAGCTTCGCTCCTTCCTAGAAATAAAGAAAAAACTGCATTGCTCTCTTTATTCAGCGTACACAGACACACACACATCCAAACAGCCCCGCTAAATAGATTCCTGGCAAACACAAGCTGTGTTGACAGGAGAGATGAGCTGCTGTTCCTGTTGCAGCTTGCCGACGGCACAGAGCCGGGCTCACGTTCAAAAAGAGCCGCCACTGTTCAAGCCACAAAGCCAGCGGATTTGTTGCTACTGCCTCTGCCAACACACACACACAAACACACACACACACACACACACAGTCATGCATTGCTGTATCAAAGGCGGCCGGGGCGGGGGCTTGACTATTTGAACAGGTGATTTCAATTTACATCTGCTGACTGTTGGCTTCATGCCTATTAGGAAGTCACACTGTCAGGCAAGTCAATCACACACTGCTAGTTTGTTGCACGTTCGTTTGGTTTATCATTTGAAGTAATGCTGTAAAGAGGACTGATTGGTCAACAGATGTTGTTAAATCAAAATTAGGTATTCATTTGTTTGATGCAGAGACTCTTTCGTTTCCAGTGGTACCTAATATTCAGCGGCTATTCTGTTGGTATGAATGAGTTGAGCAAGTGCATTACATTACATAATATTATTCAGGAGGTTCTAGCGGCTGATGATGATGTGTCAAAAACACGGAGGTCTCGCAGAACATCCTCAGGTCAATGTGTGATATCAACCATTTCCTTTGAAATGCCAGATATAACTTTGGATGCTGGACAAGGGAGACTATTATGGGGTTTGTGATTCCCTAACAGCACAATAGCAGCAGATTTTAACGGGTTTTTTTGTTGTTGTTTTTTTTTTTTTTTTTTAAATATGCAGTAAAACAGTAAAATTAAGTTTTTCTGCATGAGAAATACTACACTGAAAAACTTAATGTGTGTTAAGGTGCATTGGAATAACTGTTCCCTAAAACGACTATAAAGCTGTCCACGGCAGCTGCACCCCCCACTCACTGCCTGAGTCTTCTACCAGGGGCTGTAATTACTGATGTCCCGCGAGCCCCTCGCCCTGACTTCATCCATTAAAGGCAGAAAAGGCATTTCCCTAATCAGTGCTAGTAGGGATCTGGCTTTTGGTTGGCTTCTGTGTTTTATGTCAGCGTTACAGAGGATAATCTCACTTTGATGTTGGGATGGTAAATTGCAGGTGGCTGTTCACTCTGTGGTGTTTTCATGTGAACAGTCCAGTTTTCATTACAATTCAGTATTACTAATCTTCTGTTTTTCCTCCCTTGTTCTTGTCTGCGTTCCTGTCTTATTTTCTTGCCATTACCTTAGAGGGGCACACAGGGTTTTTGGAAGCCGGTGGCTCGCAAATTGCCTCGCGAGCCAAAAGAAATAAGAATCCTCAATCCCTTCTTTATCCAGGAGGCTGCCTTCCAGTTCATAGGCCTGCCGTTAAACCATGGCCTAATGGGCAAAGGGGTAAGCAACAAGCAGGCCACACACTTCACAAACATCATGATTTTTTTTTTTGCCAATATTGTGTAAATTTGCCTAGAATTTGCACATTTTCATGGAAATATGGATTCAGGAACACTATCATTATAAAACAGGACAAACTTTAATAACCATATCAGTACCACTACACTGAAGCCAGCAGTATTGTGCCCTGCATTGCGCAATTGTATTTTTACAAAGTTTGAAGAAAAATTAAAATGTTACGTAACCTGCTGTCTTTGGAGTCATTTAAGGCCTTTTGCTTTTCTCATTGTTGAAATTGCAATAATTTTTAAAAATACCTGCTGCAACCCTGATCCAGTCTGAATTCTGCAGCACTGTCTTGTTTTTATTCAACATAGACGTACGATGTATGCACTCCGCTCAAGAATCATGTTTGCCTGGACATCTGCTGTATCAGGTTTGAACATTTTGTGGGAGAAAAAAGTAAACAAATGTTAGTTGGTGACCACCTGCTAGAGAACAGAGCAGAAAGACATAAGTAATGATCATGGAGCATTTGAAATCAAATACTATTGTGTATGTGTACCTGGTTGAGGGGAAGAAGTTACAATTGGAGAGGACATGAGGGTGTATCACCCCAACTCTGCCCTCTGGGGCCACCAGAACACCCCTGCATGAACTCCGCTCTGCAACATGTGTTCAACATGTGGGCTTCTGGCGTGTGTGTGTGTGTGTGTGTGTGTGTGTGTGTGTGTGTGCGCGCGCGTGTGCGCACGCACATGCGCGCATTGGTCATTTGTCTGGCTGTCTCATACAATACGGGCTGCAGAGTTTTATGATTTGGCACATTCTTTCCCTAGAACACGTTGCTGTCTTTCTTCTAGACCATCACTGTTTATGTATGTGGAAATTAATGAGGTGGTCTATTTGTTATGCTAGTGTTTATGGTGTGTGTGTGTGTGTGTGTAAATTAATCTGTATTAGAACACGCAGTAGGGGGTTGGCCAGCTGCTGGTTCAGCTCCACCTACCCTAAGGGCTGCAAATCAGGATAATGATTTAAATGGGGCCTCCCTCCACTCTTTCTTCTGTCCCCCCCCCCCAACACACACAGTATTTTTCCTCTCTGTTGTTCTCTCACACACACACACACACACACAGCCCCTGTACCCCCCAGATCTCTGGCAGCCCAAGGCAGTTAGGAAGCACAGTTCAACCCTGTAGATCACTGTGTCGCTGCAGGGGTCTGCAGGGGTCATGTCTTAAAGGTAATAGTTAATCACCAAGTGCTCAAAGCCAGTTAGCAGAAGTGAAACAGAACAAAGACAGAGGTACAGAGGAGGGAGTGAAGCAAATACATGAGTGTCAAAAACCATGACTGTTTTCAAAAATTTGAGTACTGCACATGGTTTTTATACATATTAATCTGTCTTTTAAATAAATAAAGAGTCTGACACCCTGCATTTCGTTTTTTCCTGCAGAACATTCCAACTTTGGGAACAGTTGCTATAACGATGGCACTACACAACTGTGATGAGGTGGCAGTGGCTGGTTTCGGCTACGACATGAGCACACCCTATGCACCTCTGCACTACTACGAGAATGTCAAGATGTCTGCTATTAAAGAGGTCAGTTATGGAACATCTGAGTACATCCCTTATTGCCCTACAAAAATCATCAGTGGGTTTTGTTGAGAGCCTATCAAAACGTAAAAGGCACATTTGTAAAGGTGCTTTTTAATGTCCAGATTTTTAAATGAAACAATCTGTCTGTGCTAAGGAGAATAATAATTTCTGACTTACCCCTAACCGCTCTGGCCACTAAAGAATAATTGAAGAAACAAATGACTGTAATCTCTGATGAGAGAGACCACCACTCCTGTGGAAGAGGGTTAGGGAGGAGGTAAACTGGCCTAAGGCCAAAATACATTCACTACAAAGCATTCACTCTGTAGTCTGATGGTAATATTAGTCCATGAATTGTGCATGAACTGAACTGCTCTCAGCATTTTGTATTTGCATCCAAAGATGTGACAGTTTTGAGCTTGATGAACATTGTGGCAAAATGTGTGGAGTTGCTCTAATTGGATATTGTTCAGGACTCATGCTGATCAGCTCCTTGTCCTCTGACAGTTGAGGTTATTCAGATATGAAGGTTTAGTTGCGGGCTCTTTGGTTCTGTTAAAACTGTGAAGGTGTGAGGGGGGAAAAATGTAATGCAGTGTGGCTGTGGCATTGATTGTATTTTCTATGTCTATAACTGTATCTGAAGTTAAAATATGCTTTGATGCCTTTCAGTACTCTCAGTTTCTATTGGATCAGGAGTTTTGTATATATTTCTAAAATCTAAGTGACTGGTTAATACACCTTATTCTTTACTGAGACCAGAACCAAAATGACAAAAAGAAGAAATCACACTGAAACAGAGTAAAAACTTCATCAAGAAAATAAAAACTAAAACTGAAGAATGAAAATATCAAAAGGTTAAATCTGTAAATTCCCCAAAGTGAAATGGCACTGGTCTTTCATCGGTCTGTATCAACATGCTAACTGTTAGCGCATCGTTTGAACAATCATTTTCTAAACGCCCTCATGACGGATCTCTCTCCACTCCATCCGTCACGTCTTCCTCTCAGTGTTTACACTTAAACCCAGTGGAATCAAAGATGTCACTCGTATGCTGATGTGTGTAAACCATGAGCTCAGTATGATGATAACCTTTGTCTAAACTCCCAGTGAACCTTTGGCATTTATTATCATCATCTTCATCAACATTGTAATCATCAGCCACACATGGTTAATTAATGGGAATACTTCTGGCTTTTTTGTTTGGAACATTTAACCACCGCCACTCACTGGGGTTGTTTGATTTTCTGGAACCGCACGAACGCTGAACCGTGAAATTATCTGCGCATTATTCCACTACTTTGGAGGAAGAGCCTGTTTTCCATCTGGATGGATGCTTTGAAGCGCAACGGAAATCATGATAGACAAGATACATAGAAGTTGAAGTCACGTACATCACTTTAGGCAATGTAGTGCTAGTGAGGTCACCTGCTGGTGTATGTAACACTTCATTTTTGTCCTCAATTATGTTATCTCAGAGCTAAACAAACTCATTGACATTGATTTAGTTAAAGCTGCTATGATCAATATGTTTATATTAACAATGGATCAAAAGGCTACTTGTATGTGAAGGACTCACTCGTAGTGACGAGACACAAACATTTTATCGGTGTCCTTTCATTGTTTTGGTTTTACAGCCCCCAACTTTACTGTTTTGATTCACTCTCACTGCTGTTTTCAACCAGCAAAAGCTCTAATAAATCCACCATACGGTACCTGCTCAGCACCAGTCAGCAGACAGACACAGTGGCTGGTGAACACAGTGGAGCATTTCACAGCTAAACAGCCAGAGATTTCCCTCAGTAGTGGAGAGGAAAGCAGAGCTAAACAGAGTGAATGAGGAGACCAGAAACATGACTCCAAATTAATGTTAATGTTGCACTGTGTCTGCTCAGTGTCTGCTAAATCTGTAAATAAGCAGCTGTTAGACATAACACCTTTACAGGTGATAATATGTCAGTGTTGCATTTACAGCTATATGCACACTCTTGAGGTCCAGCTCAAATTAAATATGTTTTTACTGCTACAGCATGCAGATCTGTTTTGTAGAAAGTATCTGAACCCAAACGAGGAAAAATAAATATTTTACATTTTCAGAGTGCCACCCATCTGTTTGATATATATATATATATATATATATATATATATACTGTCAGAATGCTATTTTTTTTCATGCCATTTCATTTTAAACACATGTACAACAAGCGATCTGTCTTCACTGTTCTGTCATTGGCTGATGCCGATTCAGTCTGTGGCTCTTTTTGTGTTATGCCATAGCTGCTGTTGAGAGTTTATGTCTAACCACATTAACTTTCCAGCTAATGCATCCTCCTCCTCCTTTAAAAAAGGACATGTCTTGTGTTGCACCTTAGCTTGCTAGCAACCAAACAAGCATTCACCAGGGAAAACTCCGCTTAGAATGCCAGCAAGCAAGCTGATTACTTAGCCAGAATGAACATATTGAACAGCTTAAAACCTGCAAATGCTATCATAACACAGTTTGGATGGATCTTGTTCTTCAACATCACTGCTAGCAAAAACACTTTCTGTACTGGACTTGTAAGCTATAGACGGGTTTCTGTGCAGTGTGCAATTAGGGGGCAGAAAGCAGAATTCTCTCTTCGCGGCAAATCAGTTTATGCGGCAGCAGTGTTCAAATTACTCAGAAATTGTAATGAGTTACTTCTTACTTAGTACTCCTTTAAAAAGTAATAACATTACTTTATTACATTAATGGTTCTTAAAAGTAGGCTAACTAAAGGGGGCTTTCACACCTACCTCGTTTGGTCTGGACCTTCAGACTTTTCAGTTTGGTCTGAACAAAAATTGCAGGTGTGAAACCTCCCACGGACCACGGTCCGGACCAAACAGACGAAATTTGGTCCGACAAAAAGAGGTAGTCTCGGTCCGGATCAAACTGAACCATGGTTCGGTTAGTTTCTGGTGTGAAAGCATTTTTTGGATGGTTCGGACTTTCAGACTGTTTACAGGAACTTTGGCAGTTGACGTATCAACCGGAAACAAATGCATGGGGAAATGCATTGAAATAAGCACACAATTATAAATCTCCCGTGACAGCTCATCTTTTCAAACAGACGGCGACTATAGAAGCACACTGCAACATACATCTTTGGTTTCTCCTTAAATGGAGGTGCAGAAGGATTGCTTGCTGTCTTCTCCTCTTTTCCTGTCGGCAACGTAATAATGTTCGCACAATGAGGATGTTTAATTGCGAATTTGAACTAGCCTTCAGTATAGTTGGTGCTGCAGATAGTAATGCCATAATAATAATATAGTGGCAAATATGCACATGCTCATTTTTTATTCACTCATTCTTGTCAAAGATACCCGCTGAACTGTTTAATAAACCAATCAATGTCAGGTATAGGGAGACACAGCCCACATAGATGGTGATGACAGGACGCAAGTCTTTCATGTAAAGTCCTTTAGTGCGGTCGCAGAATTGCAGTATGAAACCAAACCAAAACTAACCGAATGTATCAAAACATGAACTTTAGTTCGGACCTTGGTGTGGACTTTCAGGTTTGAAAGCCCCCTAATATTAGTTAGGCTGTGTTACTCATTAAGTAATTACTCTCAAACCCCCACACCATCCCATCCTTAAAATTGATGGAAAACCTGTTCAGCAGCTCATTTTAGAAATTAATCCACTTTGCTGGAACAATAATTAACCTGAGGAGTCAACAATTAGCTTAAAAAAAAAACGCTGCAGCCTCTCAGACTAGATGATGCTGTAGAGAAGGCTATAGGCTACGGATATATTTAGAAATAATAAAACACAAAGCAAGTCTTTTCTGACTTTTGAACTAACTTAATAGCATATTCATAACAGCAGCAAGGAGTAGCCTATGGTTTTTACAAAACATCACATTTCTTGATGCCACTGGCTGAAATAAAAAAAATAAAGCAAGTCTCTGTCGACTATCGAACTAACGTTACTGTTCTGCACATACATTTAAATAAAGATTTTTGCTGTTTGCACAAAGTTTACAATGGCAATACTTACAGATATGGAAAGAACACCTCTCTCCCTCCTTCTCCATTCTTCCTTTTAGCAGCTGACTTGAACAACATCCGGTCCGGTGCCGTTAACTCGCCACAAAGTCGCACATGTTAGAGTAATATGCAAATGAAACACAAACAAACAGATCCAACTCTGAAATTACAGTTTATTATAGAGTCAACAAGAACTTACAAACTTACTTACTTACAAAATCTATGTTGATTGCAGTGGTTGACTACAGTCTTCTGACCGGCTACCAAAGCGTTTTTGCCCCCTGACTGCGTGCGCAATCAGTAGTGTTGTATACAAGAAACCCATCTATATTTACCACCACTCAGTTGTTTATATTGTGTCTGTGTGCCCAGTTAGCTCAGCTGTTAATCAAACACAAACACCAGCCTGTCATCTCAAAGACTTGCAGGCTTCTGATGTATCAGTTGGACTTAAAAATTTACAGCCCTGTTTCTTAAGTAATTCCAGTACAACTGTAGCTTATTGTTCCTTGTGGTCCTGTCGTGATCCTTTACGTAGTGGTAGGAAGCTCGACCCAGACTGGCCTAGAATCTGTAGGAGACTCTTAAACCAGCAGGATAGAGCAGATGCAGCCCAACCTCCTGTAGCTCTCCACATATTTTTTTTCTTCCTCTTATTCCCTCTTGTATCTTTCTTCCTCCACCCTTTGCCTCCTTCATCTGCTCTCTGGCTGTTCCTTAGTCTCTGCATCCCAAAGCACCACACAGGAACCACCGGCTCTGGTTACATGTTGGCCCACTTGACTGAATCCTCATAGCACAGCAGGGAGGAAAACTGATCCAGTGTGACTTTACACATATATGCACACCCACACATATAGACAATACGGAAACCCTAAACATCTAAAAGTCTATGTAGCAGTGCAAATGTAGAAGTATTCTCATAATGCTTGTGGCTTATTTGTTTTGTTTTGTTTATTTTTTTTCTTGCAATTCCCCCACAGTCATGGACACACAACATATCCAAGGAGAAGGAGTTCCTCCGCAAGCTGGTGAAGGCCAACGTCATCACAGACCTGACCCACGGTATCTGAGTTTACTCCCACCTACAGTCTCCTTCTGCGTTTCCCAAAGGACTACAAAACAGGAAGCTGGGAAACGGATAGAAAAGAACCCTTAGATTCCGGGTGGCCTGAACACTGCCGGGGTTTTCATATCAAAGGAGATCTTTTTTTTTTTAAAGATACAGGAGGTTTTCTGTGGAGAGATGCACACATGTGCCTTCAGAACCAAAGATTCCAGCTGATCGAAGCAGGGGATGGGGGGTCATGGGGAGGACTTATCAAGAGGCGGTCGGAGGAAAGCTCTTCAGCCCCACGCATCAATGCTTACCCCCCACCCCACCGCCCTGTTGACATACACATGTCAGGATTTCGCTGAACTTGCTGGCCAACTTGATGAAGGGACATAAAGGAATAAAGAGAGGACGGTAACAGAACGTGTGCGGGGATGGGCTGATTATTAGCAGTGCCAAATGTACCTCGTACAGGGGAGCAGTTCTCTCCTTTTGCTGCCTGAATGTATTCACTTTACTCAGTGTTAATATCAAAGATTTCTATATTGCTTTTTAACAAGATGCAGCAGCCCCCATCCCCCACCTTCCCTCTGTCCATTCATTCACATCTGTCCAGGGTCCAAAATGAACACCTGCCAAGTCAGATAGTAGATAAAGAGGGTCACCTGCCACTCGGACACTTTTGAGACACTCACAATCGAGTGTTGTCGTAATATATAGACTTTTGTTTCAATTTCCTCAGTTTTTTTTCTGTAAGGGAGTTATATTAGTGACTATAAACCAGGTTGTGTTGTTAAGCTGGCTCTACAGAGTGGTTGTGTGTTTCTGATATCTGGTGGTCAGTTATCCCCATGTCACCAAAGGTCACCAAATAGATTAAAACAAACAAGTTTACAGATAAATTATTTAAATGTTTTCAATTTTCAGCTTTTTAATGATAATTTTAGTAATCAGAATCTCTACACTAAACAGAATTGAAAGTGTGTGGTTTCGTTGGTCTTAATTCTTTTTATTTGGTCTTTTTTTTGTTGTTTCTGGCAGGTGAGCCCAGAAGTTAAATTCGGACACCGACCTCTCTCTTCCACCTCTTTGTGTCTTTGTAAATTCTTCTTCCTCTCGGTTGATTCACATCATGGTATTGTCTTCACCACTTCATCAGCTACAGCATAGACGTACAGTAACGTGTCCTGGGGAAAGAGAGTAGATTCTGTATGTCCGATCCCCTTTTCCAACCACCTGTTGCTGCAGATGTTCTTGTTCTTCAGTAAATGGTGAAATCTCAGATCGTAGATTATAAATATATATATACACACACACACACACACACACACACACACACACACACACACACACACACACACACACACACACACACACACACACATACATATATATATATATATATATATATAATATAATTATTTCTTTGGTTGTTTTTAGGTTACTTTTAATTATTTATTTTACAAAGTCCCAGTGTTTTGGTCACAAGCCTACTTTCTGTTCAGTTAAGAGAAAACGCAAAAAGTTTGAATTTGTGTTTCTTTTCAAAATTCCCCACCATGTTTTTCTACAGACACTGCATCATCTTTTAAGTTTGTGGCAAAAGCAGTGGTGGGATTGAAGGATCAATCTGTTTTTTAATTGGCTTAATGTTAAATGTTGTTTCTGTCCTTAATGCAGCTTATGTTAGCACAATACTGTTGTGCTCTTTTCTACGATGGACGCATTCACAGTTTCTTAAAACTGAGATATTCTATGATGTTATAATTGCAATGCTCATTGTCAAATTACATACATAATATTACATGGTCTGATCAGGCCTTTGCACTTTGCAGAGATGGTTCTGCCCCATGCCTCTCAGTATTTCAGTATTCTCCCTCAAAAAATGATGTGTCAACATGTCACATCTGTGTGCTTTTTGTCATTTTATCAAATTAATGCGATAAACAGCTTTACAATAGTGATGGTACATTTAAATTCTGCTTCACCAAAGCAGAGTTTTGTTGTTTTTACAGTTTTCAGTTCAGTGGGATTTACATCTGTTTTCTGTTTATAATTCTTCTTTGGGAGTGCATATTTACTGTACATTTTTTTATAAATACACACACACACACACACACACACACACACACACACACACACACACACACACACACACACACACACACACAGGTTCACTTCCATCACTCTGTCAGTAAGCTGCTTGTTGGATCTGTCACATTGCTCCATCACATGTTCCTTTTTTGATTGGTTTTCACACAGCAGCATGTCCTACCCCGTCCCCTCAGAGTGGCTCCGCTGGGCTTGAAGGACTGGAGCACTTTTTAGAAACTCTGCCCTTTTTGGGACTTTTTTTCTGAGACCGAAGGTACAATGAGCAGCTGACCATTGCACTATCATGAGGCGCTCTTGGTGCCTTACACCTCATCACCTGGAAACTGTAGCGAGGAGTTTGACATGGGAAAGTAGCAGCAGCCAATCGTGTGTGTGTGTGTCGGGGGGGGGTATAGTGTAGTGTGTATGTGTGTATGCTAACAGTCGAGGAAGTATTGAAGCTCCATACTGGTAGTTTTAGCCCAAACTACATATTCACCACAATTGTATTCTTTCACAATTTAAATTATTGGCTACTAAACGGCAACAAATTAAATGCAAGAAGTGACCAAAAACACTTTGCTTCATCCATGGTAGCTAATCGTTTGTCTTGCATTGATGTGCAACATTCCTAATCAATACAGTGGTTTTTGGCAGCTTACTATTAAAGGGGCACTCCTCCAATTGCATACAAAGTTCAGTTTACTCCTCACGAAGAGTACTACTGAGTTGAATAGTTGTGTAATGTCTTATGTGTTACTGGAGGGAGCTTGTGAAAAAAAAAACAACTAATAAATCTGTTTTTGGAGCTTGACCCATTCTAGAGACTAAAGGTCAGGATATCTTTTTTCTTTGCTGCTATTATGCGATTATGACCGTTCCTTTTTAAATCTGTCTTTTGAGTGCAGTGCTAAACTGGAGTACCTCTTTAATAATAATAAACTATATTTATGAAGCACTTAAAAAGTTACAGTGCTTTACATGGTTGAACCAGTAGTCACACACTTCAGCATTAACGCTTGAAATGCACTAGCAAGGAGAGATTGTAAGTTTTCCTCGCTGACGGCCGCAGGACCATGTCATATTAATGGGACTTGACAAAAAATGAAGGAGACAGTGAAAGATTATGTATAACAAACAGCTTAGATTTGGCTAAATGAAGATAGCGTACTGAAATCATTTGAACCAGCGGCTGCTTGAAGGATTGTATGTTTTGGAAAATGATCATTAATAAAGTAGAATATGTGCAATTTGTAGTCAGTGGGCTAAAATAAAACATGCCAAAACACCAGTATTGTCTTTAAGACTTTGAGACTAAGCAGATCCTTAGTTTTTCATTTTTTGGGGGGGGGTGGGGGGGTGGGGGGGGTATTTCAGACTTTTACAAATGCTGGAAGAGTTTCAATGAATTGATCCAAATTGCCTCTTTTGCTGTCTTGTTCTCTTAAAGCTGAATGTATTCGCTTTCATCATCATATTTATAGACCTTTTTTTTTTTCATTGCACCATCATCAAGGGGAATCTAAAGTGATCAAAACGGTTACTGTTTCTTTTTTATATATTCTTCTAAATGGCTTTCTGCAACTCAATAAATATGTTTCTAATGGATATTTTTGCCTGTGCATGTTGTTTGCATCTTTTAACTGCTTTTGTGGAGCAACTGGATATATTTTCCCCCAAACAGCTCAACAGTTTTTTTTGTTTTGTTTTTTGGTATATACATATTTCTGTACACTGTATTTTCAGAATATGTAGTAAATATTTTTCATGTAGTCTTTCTGTTTAATCTCAACAGACATACACTACTTTTTATTCTTGCTTTTGTCAAAATGTGAGAGTGGGTGGCCTGAGCGTCTTTGCAGATGGCTTTTCAAAGCACAGTGTGGCCTTTTTTGCCACAGCCCGTATACTTATGGCTGAGTAGGCCTCATGTTATGCACTGTACATCAGGTAGTATGCTGTCTGTGTGTCACTTACTGTGTTTCAGAGGTTACAAACTGCAGGACGCTCACATTAAAGATGAAGGAGTGATTGAACTGAGGAGCGTGGAGAAGGGGATTTCCTCTCCTGCTCTGTGCTCTGTATCTCCTACCTGCAGAGCCAGAGGAAATCATTTTTCAATCCTCCATCCACCGGACTTCCTCCCTAATGTACTCTTCTCTTCTCTTGTGTGTTTATGTCTGTCCCACTCTGTGTCCCTCTCTGACTCACTTTTCTCCCAGACTCTCCTCATCCCCTCCTTCTCTCCTCCCCCATATTCTTTCTGTTTTGCAGTCTGTTCCTGTGTCATGTATTTCTTTCTCTTCACCTGCTCTACTCTGAGGCAGATCTTGTTTCATTGCTGTAGCCATGAGGGACCCATTGGAGACCTGCTGCGCGCGCGCACACACGCACAATAATCACAGTTCAGCTGCAGCCGTGAAACTTTCACTGACTTTCACACACCGCAACATCAACATAAACCAGAGAAGAGTTGCTGAGAACGAGCGAGAGAAGGCCGTCCAGCTGTGGCTGCTGTAAGTCAGTATTGGTGTGGGGTGAAAGAGGACAAGACGCTCAGGGCCCTTAAAGCGCTGCTGGTCCGTCCCATTCTGCTGTTAATGGGGTGCCAGAAACTTTCGGCCCCCACAAGTCACGCCTCACTGGTCACCAAAACCACCTCGCTCTGGCTACTCTGACTCAACAGATTTCCCGACCTCCACAGGGTGGAATCGAATGCTCCCTCCCCGCAGGAGGAGGATATTTGCCACCTGGGATCTCCCCGAGGCAGCTGGCTGGCTGGCCGGCTGGAGGCGGTCGTTCCTGTTCGTCGGCAGACAGGGGTATGAGCACGCCTGCACCTCTTCAGCCGGCGGGCCTTTTATTCTCTGCGACAGGTTTCCCGCCCCACCTCCTCTCAGTGGGATTGGAACGGAGGGGCCGCGACCCCCGGGCCTGAAATTCAAACTCCTCGTAAAAAGAATTGGAACGGGGAGAGAAAACACCCATTTTCCCCCTCTGTTTACTTATTGTCGGTTCAGCTGAGATGAAGGAAAACAACATTCCCTTCTTCACAAAATGTCCCACATTCTGTCAGTTTACCTTTGTGTCTGGATGAGACACACCTACAGGGCTGTCACGTACCTGTATCACTGCAGGGAACAGTGTGTTTCTTCTTGTCCTGTCAGCCGCTAAACTTGTAGTGCACCATGATCGTTTCTAGTAAATATCAATGAATATAGTTTCATAGTAGTTCAGTCAGCACCACATATCTCAACAAAAGAGATGGATTGTGATGAAATCTTGTACAGACATTAATGTTCCCTAAATTATGAATCCTGACGACTGTGGTGATACACTGGTTTTTACTGTAGCGTCACATCTGTAGTTGGAGTGTATTGACAACTCGGATTTCCATGACATTTGATTGAAACATTTATGGACCCCTCTGGATGAATTGTAATCACTGTGGTGGCGCCTCCACTTTTCATCTAGTGCCACCATCGGGTCAAAGTTTTAATTGGTACAGTACTGTGACTAAAGAACTAATGACATTATCATCTGCCTCAGCTGTACTTGGTGTTTTGTCTAGCAAATTTTAGCCTGCTAACACGTGAAAGTAATATGGGGAATATTGTACCTGCTAAACATCAACATGGTTTAGCAATGCCTTTGTGGGCATGTTATCATGCTGATGTTAGAATTTAGCTCAAATCACCATTATAACTCAGGTTACCCTCACATGGCTAATATAGCTGAAGACTCGTAGGTTTGTTGCTTAAAAAGTTACTTAAGCTACTATATGGTTAACTGATTATCACAATTTGATTATTCAACTTATTTCAGCTGTACGCCCTCAAAGGTTCAGTGCGAATTGCATGAAAGAGATTGCCAGTCATAGTTAGGTTTCTTCAGATAGAACAAAGATTCAATTATGAAATGAAAGAGATTGCCAGTCAAGTAATTAGGTTTCTTTTAGATATATTAAGAAATTATATAAATTATGTAAAACTATATGTTTTTTTGAATATTATTATTACTTTTTCATTAATAAACAACAGCCACATGAAGAAATGAAGTGCAACATGATGTCTCATTCTCCTGTAATACATTATTTTACAACTTGGGAGGGTTGGCTCATCTGGACTAACATACCAAAGTAAATGACGAAATTCTCAAACACCATCACATCTAGTGCATCAAGTATGACCTGACAGATACCAGGACAATGTAAGCTTCACTGTTTCTGCATCACAGTCCATTATAAACCACATAATATATTAAGTTTACAAAGGCATTGGCTGGTGAGGATCAAGGCTCCTCTCACTTTGCTTAATTAGATAAGCATGCAAATATTACTAAAATGTCTTTTTAAATATTTTGAAATACAACAGAAACACAAAGTAGTACTGACAGCCATAATTTCAGCTTGTGGTAAAACGCTGCAACGTTTTAATGGGCATTTAGCTTGTGAAAGTACAAATTACATCTTTGTGTGCACAGTGGGACGCAATATCCATTAAGTTTTTTTAATGCAAATTCTGAAAGTATTCATTTTTGGTCACTTGATAGGCACAGGTCTTGTTATACATCACCATTAGCACAAAACAAAACAACATACATGTTTTCCACCAGGGCAGTAAAATGTGAAGTTTAGCTGCTGATCTGAGCTTCCCTGCTGTTACCATTTCATTACCAATGATATTCATCAGCTGTTTGTCTCAGGAAGGTAACGGCACATTTCTGTCCACGTAACAAAGCCATAACAGAGGCTGGAGAATAACTACATTATATTACAATCCAATATTTTTTCTACCAGCACAGTAAAAGTTTAGCTGGCTGATCTGAGCTTCGATGCTGGAAGCTGCCCTTTTACTGCCAATTAGCGATCAGCTGATTCTCACGAACATAACATACAAAGCCAAAACAGAGCGCTGGAGAGAAAGAGAGAGATAAATACATTAGATTAATCCAACTAACATAACACCACAAGCCAAAGCACAGCGCTGGAGAATAAACCAACCCAACTAACAATAAATGTTTTTTCTACCGGTCAATAAAAGTTTAGCTGGCTGATGCTTCCATGCTCTAAGCTAACGTTACGGTACTGATCAGCGATTGTTTCGCTAAGTAACCGGCAAAGCCAAACCACAGGCTGGAGAATAAGTAGGCGCCATGAAATTAATCCATATTTCACACCACTGACAGGGGAAACATGTCACGGCTCTCTGTGATTATGGCCAGCTTCTAGCTAAAGCTCGCAACCAACCGTTTTCATTTGCATCGCTAAAGTCTGACAAACAAAGTTTACCTGTCAAGCAGAAAACAGACAACTTCAGCACCGCTTTGAAAACATCTGGGAAAATCCACAAAATCCGTGATTTCTGCCGTCAGCTGTCTGTCCCGACTCCGTCTGGCTGTCGGCTCTAGTGCTAAATAACAGGTGTGTGCTCCTTCATTTGTCCAAATGTCACTTCTCTTCTTACTTCTAATAAACCAGAAGACTAATCAGAGACTGTATATTACTATTAATATTAGTCCCTCTTCTTCTTCTTTGTAGGTATTCAATGTAGTGACGGGTTTCTACACTACCGGAATTACACAAGCAGAAGAAGAACGCCGTGATGACGAAACACGCTCTGTAGCGCTGTTTGTTCTTTTTTTTTTTTTATTAAGTCATGTTTATTGCAAAAAGGGGGTTACAATTCAGATGTGACTTATAAAGATATACAAAACAGTATTCAAATACATATATAAAACACAGATAAAATTGTATAAAGCTTTGCCAGGGGAAGCTTATAATCTATTAACTAGGCTAACTGCCTTTTTGTTGCTGGAGCCAGAAATCAAATTAATATAAAGCACAACTTCATGGAGAAAAAGTACAAAATTAGTTTTTTTTAGCGCTGAATTTACATTTATGAATGTGGAATTTTGCCAACAGAATTAATAATTTATAATAATAATTTATAATGAAGTACAACTTTTCTTTACTTTGACTTATATAAAAGCAAAATACAACATTCTTCCACAATAAGACAAAGTCTTTATAGATATGGTCAATGATAAATCTGCTGGGGTTTTGCCAAAATGTTCTGGTGTGTGAGCAATACCAAAAGAGGTGCAAAACTGTTTCTGGGTAGTGCTGTTTGTTCCTTGTGGGCTATGGTAGAAACATGACGACAAAATACAGCGACCTCCACAGCAGGGGGTGCCCGCGGTTATTTAGACATAAATGCCCCATGTTGTGTAGGCCTACTTTGCTCGCCCTTCCACATAATAACGCCTCTAATCACACCATGTGCTGATACTTTGCTCTATGATTTGTTTATATGAACAGTGATACAACAAATCTGGAGGACGCCTGCAGGAATGCAGCTTTGTAACGCTCAGATGAAATGTAAATTACTGCAGATTTATCTGCGCTTCATTCACTTGTTTGATCTAATGTGGAAACACATTGTTATGGATTTCACTGTTTTGCTCTTCCAGCTACAGTAGGCTATGACTTTGTCAGATTTGAACATTTTTTCAGATTTGGCCAGAGACCTTTGGACTGTGTGCTGGATGAGGGGTGTTCCCACTTGAAAAGGGAAAACAAACTTTTAAAGCTGGAACAGGCCCAAGAAAGGAAAGGCACCTTTGGATGGAGAGAGCACATGAAGAGATGGAGAGGAAGGACAAGCAGTGAGGTCAGTGACCTGTGCCTCCAGAAGGGAAAAAAAGAAACCTTGGGGGGAATTTAAAATATCCTTTAACTGTCCTTCACATCTGGAACAACCACTCCATGTTTTCCTTTCTTTCTTTCTTTCTTTCTTTCTCTCCCTTCTCTCCCTTCTCCCTTCAGCATCACCACCCAAAATCCAAACCACCCCCCGTCCCATCCTGATCTGAGCACTCTGTGTCTATGGAAACAGCTGTGGACATCCCTAAGAGCACCAGGACGTATACTAAAAATCCAAAAATGTCATATCTTTTTGTTAAAGGAAATTCTCAAAAATTCATTTTTTTTATTTTTACAAGGAAAAGAAAAACTCCTCAATATTGATCGTGTTCCTGCTGCTTGCCAGAGACTAAACCTGCGCGTGCGCAAGATATATGTGTGTTGGGCTTGCATGGGGTTTAACTGGGTGTACAAACACTGTCATGCTGCAAATCCCTCTCACAATGCCAAACAAGTCCATCACCATTGCTCTCAGTGATGGATGATGTAGACACACTTCTTAAATGTGTGGCTCTGGTTGCAGTGCGGTGCCCTATGCTGAAACTCTGCCACCTGCCTGATGACTTTACACTGGAATTCATTTTACTGAGGAGGTTATCTGATCTTTTTAAGAGAGGCCTGGCATTATTTCGCCCGCCAAATCCCTTTAATGTGTGTGGTATTGTGTGCTTAAGGAGTAAAACAAGCTTTTGGAGAGGGGTAATATTAGGGAAAGAACGTTGTATAACTTATTTAGCCATCTTTCATTCATCTTGGATCTCAAAAAGTCTATATATCAGATTTTTGTGACCCAAGCAGGTCTCTCTTCCCTCCTGTTGTTATTGAACTCGTCCTTATTATCTGACGGTACATTCCTGCATGTCATGCACCTCAGCTGTGTGCATTGTTGCCTTGTTGGTCGGTACTATTAATAGCACCGTGGCAGAGATCAGGGATCCTCCCTGCATTTGTCTCTGTGTGGAGAGTGGGCCCAGAGAGGCAAGCTAAGGAACTGTTTACCCAGCCTTTGTGCTTGGCGGGCCTCAGTGTTTGCCATGCAGGGAGTGCCTCTGCTGAATCGGAGGGTGGGTAGGTGGAGTGAGGTGGCTGGAGCTCTGCTGGGGGAAAGTGCGTGGTTTGAGGTGCAGTGAGCAGGGGTCTGTCCCAGGAGTCCCAACTCTTTCACTTACAGTACTCTCCCTGCACATCCTTCAGGCTTGACAGCAGGTGACACAGTTTGGTAAAGAGGCCAGGGCAGGACTGACTGGGCAAACATATGAAGCCTGCAGGTACTCACAATAAATCATGCATGTGCACCAAGAAGGATTTCTTAAAGGCCTACTGGGCACGAGGCCAGGGGGTCAGGGGGCCAATGTTTGAAGTGACTGTTTTATTGGAAAGTCAATCAAACAACTATCAAAAGATGCAAAACCACTTCAAAACACTACATAGGAATGCAAATTGACTACAAAGATACATGGCTGCATCTTTTGTAGTCGTTTTGTGTCCCTTTGTGTCTGGTTCAGTCTTGCTGTCTTGTCTTCTTATAACCAGTACATGTATATGTGTCCATTCATGTTTGTGCTGTCTTGTGTATGCACCTACAAGCGGACTATAGTGAATAACTCTACATTTAAGAGTAAATACTGAAGGACAGATGCCACTCGCCTGATTCCTCCACTGGAACACTTTACCAGAAATGCTCCATGACAGTCCTGTATGACAATCACTCCCCTATCTCCCTCCCTCCCTCCTCTCAGCGCAGGAACAAAAAGACATCTGAGCTATGTGGAAGAAAAATCACAGCACTTTGCATAGCGGCCAGCGCGCTCCGGTTTCACAAAGTCTCTGACAGGCGGAGCGGCGCGCTGTTTTTACGCATAGCCTCCAGTCCTGCGAGGCATTGAAGACATTGCTTAGTAGCTGTGTAGTAGACTCCTGAGAAGACACCAGAGCGTCTCACTCCCCGATAACTGGATACCTGTGTCCAAAGTAAGAGAGTTTTTATGTTTGTTTGTTAAGAGAAGCGCTTGCTTGGAGACGCGGACTGTAGCTGCGTAAAGACGTGACGCATGGAGTTTTTAAATTTAAGAAAGATATTTTGACCCACAGAGCAGCGGTTTTTCATTTTGAACTTCACATTCAAATTCGAGTACAACCCACTGACACGTAAAACAAGAAGACAACAAGACTTCCCTCTGCTTTCCTCCTAAATTGGAGAGCCCCTCCTTGGACGTTTTGATACTGTACCGACCTTGACTTTGCTTTAAATAGACGTAGAACAGTGAGACATTTCCCGCGGTGTTTATTCATTAACCATACAAGCTGTTTGGAGGCAAGACTGAACAGGTTAAGGAGGTAAGGAGAGGGGAGCCATGCCTGAAAAACTGGCTTCTTTCATTAAACGATGATTGGACGTGAGTCAGCGAGGAGACAGCACGGGTAGCTAATTGATGACAAATATCTTTTACATTTCGAGTTGGTTGTCTGTCCTCTCTTGTTCGCCGTGTTGGAGTGTTTATGTCAATGCAAACAAACATCTACCTAATTAGATTTTATATAGGCCTTACCCTGCATGCACCAGTCAGTTGTAAAGTTTATTTTCCCTGACCTGGACAGCCTACAGTTTCCCGTCTGCAAAATGTCCAGCATAACAAGTCATTCGGTCTCCTAATCTTTCTTAAAATGCACATTTCTGTAGAAACTGAAAGGCCTGCGCTTAAGATAACTTCACTGATTTCTACCAGTGTTTCAGGATCTTTCTTGAAACAATAAAGAGGTGACAGGTGAAGAAAATGAGCCAGGCTTTATTTCACACAGAGGCATCTGATTTTACAAACAGTTAATTCAGGAAATATGTGATTCAAAAGTGGGAAACTCCTCCATGAGATCTCATCCAGTGGTGATATTTCACTCAAACTTTAAGACCCATTATGAAACCTGAGACATTTTTGGATAATATGACTTTAGCTCGCACTTTAACAGTCTGTTTTTATTCACTAATCCACTCTCTCTGTTCTTGTCCAGGGTGTCGAGACTCTGCAAGAAGCCGTGACAGGAGACCGGCCAGAGAAAAGGGGATTTTGGCCGCGTAAAAAACGAGGAGGAGGCGCCTCTCGCGTTGAAGCAGAGCCGCTTTAGATGGATACTTCATGTTTGCTTCAGCCCCAGTGGAGACAGCCTGCTCTGAACACTTGCAAGCCGTGACAGTAAGGCGTAAAAGATGACACACCGCAGCGTATGGATTGCCAAAAACATGAACTGCAGCCAGCGTGGAAGAAGCGGCTCCTCTGTCATCTCCGGTGCGCACTTGGAGCAGAATGCGCACATGGCAGCTGGTAAGGCGCTATTCTAATTCTGTAAAGTTGTCTATATAGGGATTTTAGACAACGCCATATTCATTTGAAGTGATATTGTTGGATGTCTTTATGCGTAACGTTGCTGTGAAAGCAGTCTTTATGTCTTCATGTTTGCTGTGACAACACTGAAATGACTGATGTTTGATTTCTTTTAACATCGGTGGCTTTTCGCTGGGCTCCAAACTTCCCTGCACGCACCTGCCAGCTGTTTAGGCTCATCTGGTCACTGTGACCCGGATTCACTGTTGGACTTAATTTAGTGTTTATTGGGAGTGACATGCAGTCTGGGAGGAGGATGTTGGGGATGTGATCTGTGTTTTATAAAGTGAGGTTTAACAATTTATGGTCTGAAGTCTTTACAAGGTGGTAGAAGGCGACTCTGAATTATGGAACAATATAAATCAAAGTGACTTTGATTGCGTGAGTGTGCGCGCGCGCGCGTGTGTGTTCGTATGAATGAGGTGAAAGCCGTTGCAGTCAGGAATACTTCCAGTGTGAACCTCTCCTGTGGTGGGCTTCAAATCTAAATATGAAAGTGCTGGTCTCATACACACACACACAGCTACATACATTTCCCTCTGCTCCAGTACCTCTGAGGGGATCAGGAGCGGATCAAGTCTTTTAAGCTTCGGGTGTTTTGACGTGCTGAAAGTCGAGCACATTTCTTTGCAGTTTCAGATGAAACTGTGTTGATTGCTTCTGCTTGGTTTCCACAGATGATGAACTCTGGATTTTTTGTCTTTAGCACACTCACTTTTTCAGTTTGTGGATTCGTCCACTCAAAGATGTAAAAGAAACTACACGATGCGTCACAGAACTTTCATACTTGCTCTCTTACTCAGTGGTCCACTGACTCACTCAGTCATGTACATACAATGTCACTCATGCAGGCAGACAAGGCTCAGTCAGAGGACGGCAGACCTCTGATGTTCGGATCTTGATTTGGTGTTTCATATTTTTTCTCATTTCTTCTTTGCATCTCAAAGTTGTTGTACTTGATGAATCTGTGTGTGTGTGTGTGTGCGCAACAGACATTTTACATCACCTGAAACATGTCACACATCCCCAGCAGGCATTCCCCCACTAAATACCTGTAAAATGTGTGAAAACATGTTGTGAAACAACCTTGTTTTTCTTTACTGGTGCTGTTTAAAATCTGCAACTTGTTCTAAGGCTGAACATGAGACTATCACCTCTGCTTTAGGCATGTCACACTCCCCCGTCACGCTGCCACAGCTTTCACTTCCTCCAGCCAAAGGTCACGGGGTCATCAGCCCTACCGCAGGTCAGGTACAGTGGGCTGGCACGTTCTATTTACCAGCAGCCTCCTGATGTGTGGTCTGGTTTGTTTTAACTGGCATGTGGCTTTACGAGAGCTAGCTTGCCATTTGTTGGTGTTATGGGTTTAACTCTTTCTTGTTCTCATGCTGCTATGTTGCAAGTCATACTCGTAGAGAGTCAGTAAAACACTCACAAAATAAGTTATCATTATTACCACTCATTTCTATAAAGGCATCCTCATAAATATATTCAGAGCCACTGTGGCTGTAAACGGGCTCTGTCACTGTTTGTCTCCTTCACCCAGTGGTCTTCATTACTCACTAAGCTTTCAGCTGCAGAGCCTGATACTTCATACAGTATATTACTTTTATGCATTACATTAAAGACTCTGAGACATATTGAGGATAAATCCCCTGATTTTAGAAAATGTAACTCTGCAAGATAGCATCTTTCTCATCACATTTGCCAAGAAAAACACATGTACCGCATCCTACAACCTAGGGGAATGAATTGAAAGGACAAAAAATTCAGTTACTTTTGGAGCTCGTAAATATTCCAAAAACAATAAAGAACAAAATTCAGAACCAAATAGTGCAGTGTTTTTTCTGCTGTCCTTAACTATAATGCTGCTTTTGTTACTCTTAATTTGAGAAGGCATCATGTTGCAAGCTTCAGTCATTTGTCAGTTTTGTGTTGCTCGGCAAGACTTGGTGTTAAGTAATAAAATTAAAATAGCACAAAGTTTGCCTCAATGCCCAAGCTTTAGTATAGGCCTAGCTAAGAACACAGCAATTTCACCCATAAAAAGCTTTTCTGTTTATAGACACTTTATAACCAAATAAAAAAGCATGTTTATCTTTATTCAGAAAAACCCAAAAAATTACTCAAGCATATGTCCTCCTTATTGTTCACTCCCAACTTATCCAATGTTTATATCAAATATTATGCCGCTACTAACCAACTAAAGAGAAATATTCAATATTCACCCAAAACACATTTTCAGCACCTACAATACCGCGTGTCTGGATTAACTTTAGCTGCTATAGTTTAAATTATTGTAACTTACAGTTTTGTTTTTAGGTTAGCCTACCTAAACAGCACTCAATACCCTTATGACTCAGAGCTAGCTAACCATCAGAACATTTGCAACTTTATCTATGTTTTAAAAATAACTGCTGCTTTATTGAAAATGCCTAGTCTTATAATGCTATGTCTAAGTAATATTATCTACTAGCAAAGACCAAAAGCACCTTACTTGTTGTAATTGATTCTCCTCTTTGTTCTATATGACTCTTTAGAAATGTAGGCTAAGCTAAGAATGTAGATGTCCACAGTGTGGGTAAACTGTTGGCTCAACTTGAATCTGGACTATTACATATATTATTAAATTTTAGGAGCATTTAGAGTTTATTCTGAACATGGATTATTTTAACCAAAACTATAATTCATGATTTATTGTCCTGATATTGCTCTGTGTTGTGAGTATTCCAGTCATTCTATTAACCCGTTATAGATTGTTATGAGACATATTAACAATCAGATAAAGCCCTACATCTTGTAATATAACTTTAACTGTTCTGTAAAAAAGTACCCACTAAAGAACAATAAACTGAGGGCTGAATGGAAGTCTTGACACAAATAGAAAGTTGGAAATGCAAAAGGTTAGGGTGACCAGACGTCCCCATTTTTAACTGTGTGTTAATCATAGACTGTATAAGGTGCTAAGAGACCTGAAATCAGATTTCCTATGACTCTACATTATTTAACTTGCTGTGTGCCAACCAATCCAGTCCTTTTTACCTGTTAAAATTCCTTTAAATGGCCAATACAACCCATAACATGCAGTGTTTCACTTGCCAGAAAGTGATTGCAGCTTCTACTTACTGAGTATAGATTCTGCCTCAAAATGACTTTGTTTAATTCAGAAGCGTTATATTTGACAGATTATAATAATACCGAAATTGTCCCCCCTTTTTTTTTTTCATATGTAATAACATTATATTTTTAATGACATACTGACCACCAAACCAAAAATGTCCCCGGTTTTCATTTTAGAAATCTGGTCACCTTACAAAAGGTGAAATGTACAGATTGCTTATTAATAGGCACAAAATTATATGGCACATAAAAAGCATAATCAAACACAGTGACAGGCTTCAGTTGTACAAGCAACCCATTCCAGCATTTTGCTCCTTCCATAGCAACACAGTGAAATATTAAAGTAGAGCACAGTCTTTCCCGATTAGTGGAAAACTGTCATGAAAAGATGGATGTGTGGGCTGTGCAGGGAGTCTTGTCTTCAGCTCTGTCTCAGCCACGGTGTGTAATGTTACTCAGGTTGTTTTGTCCCAGGACTAATGGAGAGAGTGCAGCGAGAGAGATTGATTATGCAACCTGAAGTGCCACAGGGCAACTTCAATCTGGAAGTGCTTAGAGTATGCAGCGAACCACAGTGATTCCTTGAGGGCAAATTGAAGGAGGCATGATCTGACAAAAAGGAATTTCAATTTGTTAGATGTATTCCTTCAGACAAATGCTTCCCATGTTCCTTCTGTTTTCTGGGTCCATGCTTTTGTAGCCGTGGACAATCTCGTGTAAGTACGCTGGGGGAATAATTTCTGTCTCTGATCTTGAATTGTTTTGTTGTTGTTGAGCACTTTGACTTCTTCAAGTTCAAACAGCTTAAATTATTTAGAACAAAGCAGCAGTTAATACTTTTGGAGCCGCTGATGAAACATAAAGCAAACTCCTGTCCTTATCGGAAAATCTCCCTCCTTAAAACAACTTTTTCTCAAAATACAGAAGAATGTTAACTAGCCCAGTGCTGCATTTGTGTCTGTGAGAGCGCTTTTTGATACAATAAGCTGTATTCATCTGAAATTAGCAGGTCAGATTCATTAATCATAGCGTTTGAGGGCCTGCTTTGAACTATCAGGCCAGGTCATTAAACCCAGTCTGTCTGGGGCACAAGCGGGCGACACGGAAACACTTTGGAGAGCGCTGGTTCACCCACAAGACACACTAATAATGACCTCTGTGTGTGTGTGTGTGTGTGTGTGTGTGTGTGTGTGTGTGTGTGTGTCACATCTTGTATATGCTATGCTCCTGGTTAACTGCCCAGCTGAACTGCTTGTACACACATCAC